>NC_092819.1:180049470-180358970 GCF_023375885.2 Dermacentor andersoni
AAAAAGCTAACTACTTAGAAAACAAACATCCTCTATCAGGTCTCATATGGAACATGGTGTCCCCTGAGCGGCGAGGGAGGTCTAGAAAGCGACGTTTCAAATGATCAATAGCAGGCGGCAATTTCAACTTGATACTTCGACGATCTTGAATACGTGGGACTGAGTTGAAAAATAATACCTTGCGTGGAAAAACCAACTACTTAGAAAACAAGCATCCTCTATCAGGTCTCATATGGAACATGGTGACCCCTGAGCGGCTCGAGAGGTCTCGGAAGTGACGTTTCAGACTATCAATAGCCGGCGGCCATTTCTGCTTGATACTTCGACGATCTTGAATACTTGGGACTGCATTGAAAATTATTACCTTGCTGGGATAACCTATCTACTTAGAAAAGAAACATCCTCTATCGGGTCTCAAATGGAACTTAGTGTCCCCTGAGCGGCACGAGAGGTCTCGAAAGCGATGTTTCAAATCATCAATAGCAGGCGGGCAATTCTGCTTGATACTTCGACGATCTTGAATAGTTGGGACTGCATTGAAAATTATTACCTTGCAGAGAAAAAGCGAACTAGTTTGAAAACAAACATGCTCTTTCACGTCTCATATGGCACATGGTGTCCTCTCAGCGGCGCCAGAAGTCTCGAAAGCGACGTTTCAAACCATCAATAGCAGGTGGCCATTTCTACTTGATACTTCGACGATCTTGAATGCTTTGGACTGCATTGAAAATTATTACCTTGCGGGGAAAACGCGAACAGCTTTGAAAACAGACATCCTCCGTCAGGTCTTATACGGCACATGGTGTCCCCTGAGTGGCGCGACAGGTCTGGAAACCGACGTTTCAAGTCATCAATAGCAGGCGGCCATTTCTGCTTGATACCTCGACGATCTTGAATACTTGGGAGTGCATAGAAAAATATTACCTTGCGCGCACGAAGCTAACTACTTAGAAGAAAAAAAATCCTCTATCCGGTCTCATAATGCACATGGTGTCCCTATGTGGCGCGAAGGGTCTCGAAAGCGACGTTTCAAATCATCAATAGCAGGCGGACATTTCTGCTTGATACTTCAACTATTTAGAATACTTAAGACTGCATTGAAAATTATTACCTTGAGGGGGAAAAGCTAACTACTTAGAAAACAAACTTCCTCCATCAGGTCTCATAAGGCACATGGTGTCCCCTCTGTGGCGCGAGAGGTCTCGAAAGCGACGTTTCAAACCATCAATAGCAGGCGGATATTTCCGCTTGACACTTCGACGATCCTAAATACTTGGGACTGCATTGAAAATTATTACCTTGCTGGGAAAAACCCATCTACTTAGAAAACAAACATCCTCTATCAGGTCTCATATTGAACATGGTGTCCCCTGAGCGGCACGAGAGGTCTCGAAAGCGATGTTTCATATCATCAATAGCAGGCGGCCATTTCTGCTTGATACTTCGATGATCTTGATTACTCGGGCCTGCATGGAAAATTACTATCTTGGGGGGAAAAGCCAACTACTTAGAAAGCAAACATCGTCCGTCACGTTTCATATGGCACATGGTGTCCCCTGAGCGGCAAGAGAGGCCTAGAAAGCGAAGTTTCATATCATCAATTGCAGGCGGCCATTTCTGCTTGATACTTCGACGATCTTGAATACTTGAGACAGCATTGAAAATTAGTACCTTGCAGGGAAACTACGAACTACTTAGAAAACAAACATCCTCTATCAGGTCTCATATCGCACATGGTGTCCCCTGAGCGGCGCCAGAAGTCTCGAAAGCGACGTTTCAAACCACCAATAGCAGGCGGCCATTTCTTTTTGATACTTCGACGATCTTGAATACTTGGGACTGCATCGAAAATTATTACCTTGCTGGGAAAATCCTATTTATTTAGAAAACAAACCTCCGCTATCAGGTCTGATATGGAACATGGTGTCCCCTGAGCGGCGAGAGAGGTCTAGAAAGCGAAGTTTCAAATCATCAATATCAGGCGGCCATTTCTGCTTGATACTTCGACGATCTTGAATATTTGGGACTGCATTGAAAATGAATACCTTGCTGGGAAAAATCTCTCTACTCAGAAAACAAACATCCTCTATCAGGTGTCATATGGAACATGGTGTCCCCTGAGCGGCACGAGAGGTCTCGAAAGCGATGTTTCAAATCATCAATAGCAGGCGGCCATTTCTGCTTGATACTTCGACGATCATGAATACTTGGGACTGCATTGAAAATTATTAACTTGCAGGGGAATAGCGAACTACTTAGAAAAGAAATGTCATGTATCAGGTCTCATATTGCACATGGTGTCCCCTGAGTGGCGCGACAGGTATCGAAACCGACGTTTCAAGTCAACAATTGCAGGCGGCCATTTCTGCTTGATACTTCGACGATCTTGAATATTTGGGAGTGCATTGAAAAATATTACCTTGCGCGCAAGAAGCTAACAACTTAGAAAATAAACATCCTCTATCCGGTCTCATATGGCACATGGTGTCCCCTCTGTGGCGCGAGAGGTCTCGAAAGCGAGGTTTCAAATCATCAATAGCAGGCGGACATTTCTGCGTGATACTTCAACTATTTAGAATACTTGAGACTGCATTGAAAATTATTACCTTGCTGCGAAAAACCTATCTACTTAGAAAACAAACATGCCCTATGAGGTCTCATATGTAACGCGGTGTCCCCTGAGCGGCACGAGAGGTCTCGAAACGACGTTTGAAATTATCAATAGCAGGCGGCCATTTCTACTTGATACTTCGACGATCTTGAATACTTGGGACTGCATGGAAAATTATTACCTTGCGGGGAAAAAGCGAGCTACTTTGAAAACAAACATCCTCTATCAGGTGTCATATGGCACATGGTGTCCCCTCAGTAGCGGCAGAAGTCTCGAAAGCGACGTTTCAAACCTTCAATAGCAGGCGGCCATTTCTACTTGATACTTCGACGATCTCGAATACTTGGGCTGTATTGAAAATTATTCACTTGAAGGGAAAAAACTACTTAGAAAACAAATATCCTGTATCAGGTCTCATATGGCACATGGTGTCGCTTGAGTGGCGCAAGGGGTCTCGAAAGCGACGTTTCAAATTATCAATAGCTGGCGGACATTTCTGCTTGATACTTCGACGATTTAGAATACTTGAGACTGCATTGAAAATTATTACCTTGCGGGGGAAAAGCTGACTACTTAGAAAACAAACATCCTCCGTCCGGTCTCGCATGGCACATGGTGTCCCCAGAGCGGCGCGACAGGTCTCGAAAGCGATGTTTCAAATCATCAATAGCAGGCGGCCATTTCTGCTTGATACATCGACGATCTTGAATACTTGGGACTGCATTGAAAATTACTACCTTGCAGGGGAAAAGCGAACTACTTAGAAAAGAAATATCCTGTATCAGGTCTCATATTGCACATGGTGTCCCCTGAGTGGCGCGACAGGTCTCGACAGCGACGTTTCAAGTAAGCCATCAATAGCAGGCGGCCATTTCTCCTTGATACTTCGAAGATCTTGAATACTTAAGAGTGTATTGAAAAATATTACCTTGCGCGCAAGAAGCTAACTACTTAGAAAATAGACATCCTCTATCCGGTCTCATATGGCACATGGTGTCCCTTGAGTGGCGCGAGGGGTCTCGAAAGCGACGTTTCAAATTATCAATAGCAGGCGGACATTTCTGCCTGATACTTCGACGATTTAGAATAATTGAGACTGCATTGAAAATTATTACCTTGCGGGGGAAAAGCTGACTACTTAGAAAATAAACATCCTCTATCCGGTCTCATATGGCACATGGTGTCCCCTCAGTGGCGCGAGACGTCTCGAAAGCGACGTCTCAAACCATCAATGCCAGGCGGCCATTTCTGTTTCACACTTCGACGATCTTGAATACTTGGGACTGCAGTGAAAGATATTTCTGGGTGGGGAAAAAGCTAACTACTTAGAAAACAAACATCCTCTATCAGGTCTCATATGGCACATGGTGTCCCCTGAGCTGCGCGAGACGTCTCGAAAGCGAAGTTTCAAATCATCAATAGCAGGCTGTCATTTGTGCTTGATACTTCGACGATCTTGAATACTCGGGACCGCATTGAAAATTATTACCTTGCGGGGAAATACCAACTACTTAGAAAGCAAACATACTTCATTAGGTCTCATATGGCACACGGTGTCCCCTGAGCGGCGAGGGAGGTCTAGAAAGCGACGTTTCAAATGATCAATAGCAGGCGGCAATTTCAACTTGATACTTCGACGATCTTGAATACGTGCGACTGAGTTGAAAAATAACACCTTGCGTGGAAAAACCAACTACTTAGAAAACACGCATCCTCTATCAGGTCTCATATGGAACATGGTTACCCCTGAGCGGCTCGAGAGGTCTCGGAATTGACGTTTCAGACTATCAATAGCCGGCGGCCATTTCTGCTTGATACTTCGACGATCTTGAATACTTGGGACTGCATTGAAAATTATTACCTTGCTGGGATAACCTATCTACTTAGAAAAGAAACATCCTCTATCAGGTCTCAAATGGAACTTAGTGTCCCCTGAGCGGCACGAGAGGTCTCGAAAGCGATGTTTCAAATCATCAATAGCAGGCGGCCAATTCTGCTTGATACTTCGGCGATCTTGAATAGTTGGGACTGCATTGAAAATTATTACCTTGCAGAGAAAAAGCGAACTAGTTTGAAAACAAACATGCTCTTTCACGTCTCATATGGCACATGGTGTCCTCTCAGCGGCGCCAGAAGTCTCGAAAGCGACGTTTCAAACCATCAATAGCAGGTGGCCATTTCTACTTGATACTTCGACGATCTTGAATGCTTTGGACTGCATTGAAAATTATTACCTTGCGGGGAAAACGCGAACAGCTTAGAAAAGAGACATCCTCCGTCAGGTCTTATAGTGGCGCGACAGGTCTCGAAACCGACGTTTCAAGTCCTCAATAGCAGGCGGCCATTTCTGCTTGATACTTCGACGATCTTGAATACTTGGGAGTGCATAGAAAAATATTACCTTGCGCGCACGAAGCTAACTACTTAGAAAATAAAAATCCTCTATCCGGTCTCATAATGCACATGCTGTCCCTATGTGGCGCGAGAGGTCTCGAAAGCGACGTTTCAAACTATCAATAGCAGGCGGCCATTTCTGCTTGATACTTCGACGATCTTGATTACTCGGGACTGCATGGAAAATTACTATCTTGGGGGGAAAAGCCAACTATTTAGAAAGCAAACATCGTCCGTCACGTTTCATATGGCACATGGTGTCCCCTGAGCGGCAAGAGAGGTCTAGAAAGCGATGTTTCAAATCATCAATTGCAGGCGGCCATTTCGGCTTGATACTTCGACGATCTTGAATACTTGAGACAGCATTGAAAATTATTACCTTGCAGGGAAACTACGAACTACTTAGAAAACAAACATCCTCTATCAGGTCTCATATCGCACATGGTGTCCCCTGAGCGGCGCCAGAAGTCTCGAAAGCGACGTTTCAAACCACCAATAGCAGGCAGCCATTTCTGTTTGATACTTCGACGATCTTGAATACTTGGGACTGCATTGAAAATTATTACCTTGCTGGGAAAATCCTATTTATTTAGAAAACAAACATCCTCTATCAGGTGTCATATGGAACTTGGTGTCCCCTGAGCGGCGCGACAGGTCTCGAAAGCGATGTTTCAAATCATCAATAGCAGGCGGCCATTTCTGCTTGATACATCGACGATCTTGAATACTTGGGACTGCATTGAAAATTACTACCTTGCAGGGGAAAAGCGAACTACTTAGAAAAGAAATATCCTGTATCAGGTCTCATATTGCACATGGTGTCCCCTGAGTGGCGCGACAGGTCTCGACAGCGACGTTTCAAGTAAGCCATCAATAGCAGGCGGCCATTTCTCCTTGATACTTCGACGATCTTGAATACTTAAGAGTGCATTGAAAAATATTACCTTGCGCGCAAGAAGCTAACTACTTAGAAAATAAACATCCTCTATCCGGTCTCATATGGCACATGGTGTCCCCTGAGCGGCGAGAGAGGTGTGGAAATCGACGTTTCAAATCATCAATAGCAGGCGGCCATTTCTGCTTGATACTTCGACGATCTTGAATACTTGGGAGTGCATTGAAAATTATTACCTTGCTGAGAAAAACCTATCTACTTAGAACATGAACATTCTCTATCAGGTCTCATATGGAAGATGGTGTCCTCTGAACTGCACGAGTGGTCTCGAAAGTGATGTTTCAAATCATCAATAGCAGGTGGCCAATTCTGCTTGATACTTCGACGATCTTGCATAGTTGGGACTGCATTGAAAATTATTACCTTGCCGGAAAACAGCGAATTACTTAGAAAACAAACATGATCTATTTGGTCTCATATGGCACATGGCGTCCCCTCAGCGGCGCCGCAAGTCTGGAAAGCGACGTTTCAAACCATCAATAGCTGGCGGCCATTTGTACTTGATACTTCGACGATCTTGAATACTTGGGAGTGCATTGAAAATTATTACCTTGCTGAGAAAAACCTATCTACTTAGAACATGAACATTCTCTATCAGGTCTCATATGGAAGATGGTGTCCTCTGAACTGCACGAGTGGTCTCGAAAGTGATGTTTCAAATCATCAATAGCAGGTGGCCAATTCTGCTTGATACTTCGACGATCTTGCATAGTTGGGACTGCATTGAAAATTATTACCTTGCCGGAAAACAGCGAATTACTTAGAAAACAAACATGATCTATTTGGTCTCATATGGCACATGGCGTCCCCTCAGCGGCGCCGCAAGTCTGGAAAGCGACGTTTCAAACCATCAATAGCTGGCGGCCATTTGTACTTGATACTTCGACGATCTTGAATACTTGAGACTGCATTGAAAATTATTACCTAGAAGGGAAAAAGCTATCTAATTTGAAAACAAACATCCTCTATCAGGTCTCATATGAAACATGGTGTCCCCTGAGCGGCACGAGAGGTCTCGAAAGCGATGTTTCAAATCATCAATAGCAGGCGGCCATTTCTGCTTGATACTTCGACGATCTTGAATACTGGGGATTGCATGAAAAATTATTACCTTGCAGGAAAACTAGGAACTACTTAGAAAACAAACATCCTCTATCAGGTCTCATATCGCACATGGTGTCCCCTGAGCGGCGCCAGAAGTCTCGAAAGCGACGTGTCAAACCACCAATAGCAGGCCGCCATTTCTGTTTGATACTTCGACGATCTTGAATACTTGGGACTGCATCGAAAATTATTACCTTGCTGGGAAAATCCTATTTATTTAGAAAACAAACATCCTCTATCAGGTCTGATATGGAACATGGTGTCCCCTGAGCGGCGAGAGAGGTCTCGAAAGCGATGTTTCAAATCATCAATAGCAGGCGGCCATTTCTGCTTGATACTTCGACGATCATGAATACTTGGGACTGCATTGAAAATTATTAACTTGCAGGGGAAAAGCGAACTACTTAGAAAAGAAATGTCATGTATCAGGTCTCATATTGCACATGGTGTCCCCTGAGTGGCGCGACAGGTACCGAAACCGACGTTTCAAGTCAACAATTGCAGGCGGCCATTTCTGCTTGATACTTCGACGATCTTGAATATTTGGGAGTGCAATGAAAAATATTACCTTGCGCGCAAGAAGCTAACAACTTAGAAAATAAACATCCTCTATCCGGTCTCATATGGCACATGGTGTCCCCTCTGTGGCGCGAGGGGTCTCGAAAGCGAGGTTTCAAATCATCAATAGCAGGCGGACATTTCTGCTTCATACTTCAACTATTTAGAATACTTGAGACTGCATTGAAAATTATTACCTTGCTGCGAAAACCTATCTACTTAGAAAACAAACATGCGCTATGAGGTCTCATATGTAACGCGGTGTCCCCTGAGCGGCACGAGAGGTCTCGAAACGACGTTTGAAATCATCAATAGCAGGCGGCCATTTCTACTTGATACTTCCACGATCTTGAATACTTGGGACTGCATGAAAAATTATTACCTTGCGGGGAAAAAGCGAGCTACTTTGAAAACAAACATCCTCTATCAGGTGTCATATGGCACATGGTGTCCCCTCAGTGGCGGCAGAAGTCTCGAAAGCGACGTTTCAAACCTTCAATAGCAGCCGGCCATTTCTACTTGATACTTCGACGATCTCGAATACTTGGGCTGTATTGAAAATTATTAACTTGAAGGGAAAAAGCTAACTACTTAGAAAACAAATATCCTGTATCAGGTCTCATATGGCACATGGTGTCGCTTGAGTGGCGCAAGGGGTCTCGAAAGCGACGTTTCAAATTATCAATAGCAGGCGGACATTTCTGCTTGATACTTCGACGATTTAGAATACTTGAGACTGCATTGAAAATTATTACCTTGCGGGGGAAAAGCTGACTACTTAGAAAACAAACATCCTCTATCAGGTCTCATATCGCACATGGTGTCCCCTGAGCGGCGCCAGAAGTCTCGAAAGCGACGTTTCAAACCACCAATAGCAGGCGGCCATTTCTGTTTGATACTTCGACGATCTTGAATACTTGAGACTGCATCGAAAATTATTACCTTGCTGGGAAAATCCTATTTATTTAGAAAACAAACCTCCGCTATCAGGTCTGATATGGAACATGGTGTCCCCTGAGCGGCGAGAGAGGTCTAGAAAGCGAAGTTTCAAATCATCAATATCAGGCGGCCATTTCTGCTTGATACTTCGACGATCTTGAATATTTGGGACTGCATTGAAAATGATTACCTTGCTGGGAAAAATCTATCTACTCAGAAAACAAACATCCTCTATCAGGTGTCATATGGAACATGGTGTCCCCTGAGCGGCACGAGAGGTCTCGAAAGCGATGTTTCAAATCATCAATAGCAGGCGGCCATTTCTGCTTGATACTTCGACGATCATGAATACTTGGGACTGCATTGAAAATTATTAACTTGCAGGGGAAAAGCGAACTACTTAGAAAAGAAATGTCATGTATCAGGTCTCATATTGCACATGGTGTCCCCTGAGTGGCGCGACAGGTATCGAAACCGACGTTTCAAGTCAACAATTGCAGGCGGCCATTTCTGCTTGATACTTCGACGATCTTGAATATTTGGGAGTGCATTGAAAAATATTACCTTGCGCGCAAGAAGCTAACAACTTAGAAAATAAACATCCTCTATCCGGTCTCATATGGCACATGGTGTCCCCTCTGTGGCGCGAGAGGTCTCGAAAGCGAGGTTTCAAATCATCAATAGCAGGCGGACATTTCTGCGTGATACTTCAACTATTTAGAATACTTGAGACTGCATTGAAAATTATTACCTTGCTGCGAAAAACCTATCTACTTAGAAAACAAACATGCGCTATGAGGTCTCATATGTAACGCGGTGTCCCCTGAGCGGCACGAGAGGTCTCGAAACGACGTTTGAAATTATCAATAGCAGGCGGCCATTTCTACTTGATACTTCGACGATCTTGAATACTTGGGACTGCATGGAAAATTATTACCTTGCGGGGAAAAAGCGAGCTACTTTGAAAACAAACATCCTCTATCGGGTGTCATATGGCACATGGTGTCCCCTCAGTAGCGGCAGAAGTCTGGAAAGCGACGTTTCAAACCTTCAATAGCAGGCGGCCATTTCTACTTGATACTTCGACGATCTCGAATACTTGGGCTGTATTGAAAATTATTAACTTGAAGGGGAAAAGCTAACTACTTAGAAAACAAATATCCTGTATCAGGTCTCATATGGCACATGGTGTCGCTTGAGTGGCGCAAGGGGTCTCGAAAGCGACGTTTCAAATTATCAATAGCAGGCGGACATTTCTGCTTGATACTTCGACGATTTAGAATACTTGAGACTGCATTGAAAATTATTACCTTGCGGGGGAAAAGCTGACTACTTAGAAAACAAACATCCTCCGTCCGGTCTCGCATGGCACATGGTGTCCCCAGAGCGGCGCGACAGGTCTCGAAAGCGATGTTTCAAATCATCAATAGCAGGCGGCCATTTCTGCTTGATACATCGACGATCTTGAATACTTGGGACTGCATTGAAAATTACTACCTTGCAGGGGAAAAGCGAACTACTTAGAAAAGAAATATCCTGTATCAGGTCTCATATTGCACATGGTGTCCCCTGAGTGGCGCGACAGGTCTCGACAGCGACGTTTCAAGTAAGCCATCAATAGCAGGCGGCCATTTCTCCTTGATACTTCGACGATCTTGAATACTTAAGAGTGTATTGAAAAATATTACCTTGCGCGCAAGAAGCTAACTACTTAGAAAATAAACATCCTCTATCTGGTCTCATATGGCACATGGTGTCCCTTGAGTGGCGCGAGGGGTCTCGAAAGCGACGTTTCAAATTATCAATAGCAGGCAGACATTTCTGCCTGATACTTCGACGATTTAGAATAATTGAGACTGCATTGAAAATTATTACCTTGCGGGGGAAAAGCTGACTACTTAGAAAATAAACATCCTCTATCCGGTCTCATATGGCACATGGTGTCCCCTCAGCGGCGCGCGAGGTCTCGAAGGCGACGTTTGAAATCATCAATAGCGGGCGGCCATTTATCATTGATACTTCGATGATCTTGAATACTTGGGACTGCATAGAAAATTATGACTTTGTTGGGAAAAACCTATCTACTTAGAAAACAAACATCCTCTATCAGGTCTCATATAGTATATGGTGTCCCCTGAGCGGCGAGTGAGGTTTAGAAAGCGAAGTTTGAAATCATCAATAGCAGGCGGCCATTTCTGCTTGATACTTCGACGGTCTTGAATACTTGGGACTCCATTGAAAATTATTACCTTGCTGGGAAAAAGCTATCTACTTAGAAAACAAACATCCTCTATCAGGTCTCATATGGAACATGGTGTCCCCTGAGCGGCACGAGAGGTCTCGAAAGCGATGTTTCAAATCATAAATAGCAGGCGGCCTATTCTACATGATACTTTGATGATCTTGAATACTTAGGACTGCATTGAACATTATTAACTTGCAGGTAAAAACTGAACTACTTAGAAAACAAACATGCTCTTTCAGGTCTCATATCGGACATGGTGTCCCCTCAGCGGCGCCAGAAGTCTCGAAAGCGACGTTTCAAACTATCAATAGCAGGCGGCCATTTCTACTTGATACTTCGACGATCTTGAATACTTGGGACTGCCTTAAAAATTATTACCTTGCGGGGGAAACGCTAACTACTTAGAAAAGAAACATCCTCCATCAGGTCTCTTATGGCACATGGTCTCCCCTCAGTGGCGCGAGAGGTCTCGAAAGTGACGTCTCAAACCATCAATAGCAGGCGGCTATTTCTGCTTCATACTTCAACGATCTAGAATACTTGGGACTGCATTAAAAATATTACCTTGCGGGGAAAAAGCTAACTACTTAGAAAAGAAATATCCTGAATCAGGTCTCATATGGCACATGGTGTCCCCTGAGTGGCGCGAGGGGTGTCGTAAGCGACGTTTCAAATCATCAATCGCAGGCGGACATTTCTGCTTCATACTTCGACAATCTAGAATACTTCAGACTGCATTGAAAGTTATTACCTTGCGGGGCAAAAGCTAACTACTTAGAAAAGAAACATCCTCCATCAGGTCTCATATGGCACATGGTTTCCCCTGAGTGGCGCGAGAGGTCTCGAAAGCGACGTTTCAAACCATCAATAGCAGGCAGCCATTTCTATACTTGGAACTGCATTTAAACATAGTACCTTGCGGGGAAAGAGCTTACTACTTAGAACACAAATATCCTCTATTAGGTCTCATATGGTACATGGTGTCCTCTAAGCGGCACGAGAAGTCTCAAAAGCGACGTTTCAAATTATCAATAGCCGGCGGCCATTTATGCTTGATACTTCGACGATCTTGAATACTTGGGAGTGCATTGAAAAATATTATCTTGCGCGCAAAAAGCTAACTACTTAGAAAACAAACATGCTCTATCAGGTCTCATATGGCACTTGGTCTCCCCTGAGCGGCGCGAGAGGTCTCGAAAGCGACGTTTCAAACAATCAATAGCTGGCGGCCGTTTCTGCTTGATATTTCTACGGTCTTGTATACTTGGGACGGCATTGAAAATTATTACCTTGCGGGGGAAATGCTAACTACTTAGAAAACAAACATCCTCCGTCAAGTCTTATATGGCACATGGTGTCCCCTGAGTGGCGCGATAGGTCTCGAAAGTGACGTTTCAAACCATCAATAGCAGACGGCCATTTCTGCTTCAAACTTTGGCGATCTAGAATACTTGCGCCTGCATTAAAAAATATTTCCTTGTGGGGAAAAAGCTATCTAATTTGAAAACAAACGTCCTCTATCAGGTCTCATATGGAACATGGTGTCCCCTGAGCGGCGAGGGAGGTCTAGAAAGCGACGTTTCAAATGATCAATAGCAGGCGGCAATTTCAACTTGATACTTCGACGATCTTGAATACGTGGGACTGAGTTGAAAAATAACACCTTGCGTGGAAAAACCAACTACTTAGAAAACACGCATCCTCTATCAGGTCTCATATGGAACATGGTTACCCCTGAGCGGCACGAGAGGTCTCGAAAGCGATGTTTCAAATCATCAATAGCAGGCGGCCAATTCTGCTTGATACTTCGACGATCTTGAATAGTTGGGACTGCATTGAAAATTATTACCTTGCAGAGAAAAAGCGAATTAGTTTGAAAACAAACATGCTCTTTCACGTCTCATATGGCACATGGTGTCCTCTCAGCGGCGCCAGAAGTCTCGAAAGCGACGTTTCAAACCATCAATAGCAGGTGGCCATTTCTACTTGATACTTCGACGATCTTGAATGCTTTGGACTGCATTGAAAATTATTACCTTGCGGGGAAAACGCGAACAGCTTAGAAAACAGACATCCTCCGTCAGGTCTTATAGTGGCGCGACAGGTCTCGAAACCGACGTTTCAAGTCCTCAATAGCAGGCGGCCATTTCTGCTTGATACTTCGACGATCTTGAATACTTGGGAGTGCATAGAAAAATATTACCTTGCGCACACGAAGCTAACTACTTAGAAAATAAAAATTCTCTATCCGGTCTCATAATGCACATGCTGTCCCTATGTGGCGCGAGAGGTCTCGAAAGCGACGTTTCAAACTATCAATAGCAGGCGGCCATTTCTGCTTGATACTTCGACGATCTTGATTACTCGGGACTGCATGGAAAATTACTATCTTGGGGGGAAAAGCCAACTATTTAGAAAGCAAACATCGTCCGTCACGTTTCATATGGCACATGGTGTCCCCTGAGCGGCAAGAGAGGTCTAGAAAGCGATGTTTCAAATCATCAATTGCAGGCGGCCATTTCGGCTTGATACTTCGACGATCTTGAATATTTGAGACAGCATTGAAAATTATTACCTTGCAGGGAAACTACGAACTACTTAGAAAACAAACATCCTCTATCAGGTCTCATATCGCACATGGTGTCCCCTGAGCGGCGCCAGAAGTCTCGAAAGCGACGTTTCAAACCACCAATAGCAGGCAGCCATTTCTGTTTGATACTTCGACGATCTTGAATACTTGGGACTGCATTGAAAATTATTACCTTGCTGGGAAAATCCTATTTATTTAGAAAACAAACATCCTCTATCAGGTCTGATATGGAACATGGTGTCCCCTGAGCGGCGAGAGAGGTCTAGAAAGTGAAGTTTCAAATCATCAATATCAGGCGGCCATTTCTGCTTGATACTTCGACGATCTTGAATATTTGGGACTGCATTGAAAATTACTAACTTGCAGGGGAATAGCGAACTACTTTGAAAAGAAATATCCTGTATCAGGTCTCATATTGCACATGGCGTCCCCTGAGTGGCGCGACAGGTCTCGACAGCGACGTTTCAAGTAAGCCATCAATAGCAGGCGGCCATTTCTCCTTGATACTTCGACGATCTTGAATACTTAAGAGTGCATTGAAAAATATTACCTTGCGCGCAAGAAGCTAACTACTTAGAAAATAAACATCCTCTATCCGGTCTCATATGGCACATGGTGTCCCCTCAGTGGCGCGAGAGGTCTCGAAAGCGACGTCTCAAACCATCAATAGCAGGCGGCCAACTCTGCTTCACACTTCGACGATCTTGAATACTTGGGACTGCTTTGAAAAATATTACCTTAAGGGGAAAAAGCTAACTACTTAGAAAACAAACATCCTCTATCAGGTCTCATATGGAACATGGTGTCCCCTGAGGGGCACGAGAAGTCTCGAAAGCGATGTTTCAAATCATCAATAGCAGGCGGACAATTCTGCTTGATACTTCGACGATCGTGAATACATAGGACTGCATTGAAAAATATTACCTTGCGGGAAAAAAGCTAACTACTTAGAAAGCAAACATCGTCCTTCAGGTTTCATATGGCACATGGTCTCCCCTCAGTGGCGCGAGAGGTCTCGAAAGTGACGTCTCAAACCATCAATAGCAGACGGCCATTTCTGCTTCATACTTCGGCGATCTAGAATACTTGGGACTGCATTAAAAAATATTACCTTGTGGGGAAAAAGCTAACTACTTAGAAAAGAAACATCCTCCGTCCGGTCTCATATGGCACATGGTGTCCCCTCAGCGGCGCCAGAAGTCTCGAAAGCGACGTTTCAAACCATCAATAGCAGGCGGCCATTTCCGCTTGATACTTCGACGATCTTAAATGTTTGGAACTCCATTGAAAAATATTACCTTGAAGTGAAAAAGCCATCTAATTTGAAAACAAACATCCTCTATCACGTCTCATATGGAACATGGTGTCCCCTGAGCGGCACGAGAGGTCTCGAAAGCGATGTTTCAAATCATAGGTAGCAGGCGGCCTATTCTACTTGATACTTTGATGATCTTGAATACTTGGGACTGCATTGAAAATTATTAACTTGCAGGGAAAAAGCGAACTACTTAGAAAACAAACATGCTCTTTCAGATCTCATATCGGACATGGTGTCCCCTCAGCGGCGTCAGAAGTCTCGAAAGCGACGTTTCAAACCATCAGTAGCAGGTGGCCATTTCTACTTGATACTTCGACGATCTTGAATACTTGGGCCTGCATTAAAAAATATTACCTTGTGGGGAAAAAGCTAACTACTTAGAAAAGAAACATCCTCCATCAGGTCTCATATGGCACATGGTCTCCCCTCAGTGGCGCGAGAGGTCTCGAAAGTGACGTCTCAAACCATCAATAGCAGGCGGCTATTTCTGCTTCATACTTCAACGATCTAGAATACTTGGGACTGCATTAAAAATATTACCTTGCGGGGAAAAAGCTAACTACTTAGAAAAGAAATATCCTGAATCAGGTCTCATATGGCACATGGTGTCCCCTGAGTGGCGCGAGGGGTGTCGTAAGCGACGTTTCAAATCATCAATCGCAGGCGGACATTTCTGCTTCATACTTCGACAATCTAGAATACTTGAGACTGCATTGAAAGTTATTACCTTGCGGGGCAAAAGCTAACTACTTAGAAAAGAAACATCCTCCATCAGGTCTCATATGGCACATGGTTTCCCCTGAGTGGCGCGAGAGGTCTCGAAAGCGACGTTTCAAACCATCAATAGCAGGCAGCCATTTCTATACTTGGGACTGCATTTAAACATAGTACCTTGCGGGGAAAGAGCTTACTACTTAGAACACAAATATCCTCTATTAGGTCTCATATGGTACATGGTGTCCCCTAAGCGGCACGAGAAGTCTCAAAAGCGACGTTTCAAATTATCAATAGCCGGCGGCCATTTATGCTTGATACTTCGACGATCTTGAATACTTGGGAGTGCATTGAAAAATATTATCTTGCGCGCAAAAAGCTAACTACTTAGAAAACAAACATGCTCTATCAGGTCTCATATGGCACTTGGTCTCCCCTGAGCGGCGCGAGAGGTCTCGAAAGCGACGTTTCAAACAATCAATAGCTGGCGGCCATTTCTGCTTGATATTTCTACGGTTTTGTATACTTGGGACGGCATTGAAAATTATTACCTTGCGGGGGAAATGCTAACTACTTAGAAAACAAACATCCTCCGCCAGGTCTTATATGGCACATGGTGTCCCCTGAGTGGGGCGATAGGTCTCGAAAGTGACGTCTCAAACCATCAATAGCAGACGGCCATTTCTGCTTCAAACTTTGGCGATCTAGAATACTTGGGCCTGCATTAAAAAATATTACCTTGTGGGGAAAAAGCTATCTAATTTGAAAACAAACATCCTCTATCAGGTCTCATATGGAACATGGTGTCCCCTGAGCGGCGAGGGAGGTCTAGAAAGCGACGTTTCAAATGATCAATAGCAGGCGGCAATTTCAACTTGATACTTCGACGATCTTGAATACGTGGGACTGAGTTGAAAAATAATACCTTGCGTGGAAAAACCAACTACCTAGAAAACAAGCATCCTCTATCAGGTCTCATATGGAACATGGTTACCCCTGGGCGGCTCGAGAGGTCTCGGAAGTGACGTTTCAGTCTATCAATAGCCGGCGGCCATTTCTGCTTGATACTTCGACGATCTTGAATACTTGGGACTGCATTGAAAATTATTACCTTGCTGGGATAACCTATCTACTTAGAAAAGAAACATCCTCTATCGGGTCTCAAATAGAACTTAGTGTCCCCTGAGCGGCACGAGAGGTCTCGAAAGCGATGTTTCAAATCATCAATAGCAGGCGGCCAATTCTGCTTGATACTTCGACGATCTTGAATAGTTGGGACTGCATTGAAAATTATTACCTTGCAGAGAAAAAGCGAACTAGTTTGAAAACAAACATGCTCTTTCACGTCTCATATGGCACATGGTGTCCTCTCAGCGGCGCCAGAAGTCTCGAAAGCGACGTTTCAAACCATCAATAGCAGGTGGCCATTTCTACTTGATACTTCGACGATCTTGAATGCTTTGGACTGCATTGAAAATTATTACCTTGCGGGGAAAACGCGAACAGCTTAGAAAACAGACATCCTCCGTCAGGTCTTATAGTGGCGCGACAGGTCTCGAAACCGACGTTTCAAGTCCTCAATAGCAGGCGGCCATTTCTGCTTGATACTTCGACGATCTTGAATACTTGGGAGTGCATAGAAAAATATTACCTTGCGCGCACGAAGCTAACTACTTAGAAAATAAAAATCCTCTATCCGGTCTCATAATGCACATGCTGTCCCTATGTGGCGCGAAGGGTCTCGAAAGCGACGTTTCAAATCATCAATAGCAGGCGGACATTTCTGCTTGATACTTCAACTATTTAGAATACTTAAGACTGCATTGAAAATTATTACCTTGAGGGGGAAAAGCTAACTACTTAGAAAACAAACTTCCTCCATCACGTCTCATAAGGCACATGGTGTCCCCTCTGTGGCGCGAGAGGTCTCGAAAGCGACGTTTCAAACCATCAATAGCAGGCGGATATTTCCGCTTGACACTTCGACGATCCTAAATACTTGGGACTGCATTGAAAATTATTACCTTGCTGGGAAAAACCTATCTACTTAGAAAACAAACATCCTCTATCAGGTCTCATATCGAACATGGTGTCCCCTGAGCGGCACGAGAGGTCTCGAAAGCGATGTTTCAAATCATCAATAGCAGGCGGCCATTTCTGCTTGCTACTTCGACGATCTTGATTACTCGGGACTGCATGGAAAATTACTATCTTGGGGGGAAAAGCCAACTACTTAGAAAGCAAACATCGTCCGTCACGTTTCATATGGCACATGGTGTCCCCTGAGCGGCAAGAGAGGTCTAGAAAGCGAAGTTTCAAATCATCAATTGCAGGCGGCCATTTCGGCTTGATACTTCGACGATCTTGAAAACTTGAGACAGCATTGAAAATTATTACCTTGCAGGGAAACTACGAACTACTTAGAAAACAAACATCCTCTATCAGGTCTCATATCGCACATGGTGTCCCCTGAGCGGCGCCAGAAGTCTCGAAAGCGACGTTTCAAACCACCAATAGCAGGCAGCCATTTCTGTTTGATACTTCGACGATCTTGAATACTTGGGCCTGCATTGAAAATTATTACCTTGCTGGGAAAATCCTATTTATTTAGAAAACAAACATCCTCTATCAGGTCTGATATGGAACATGGTGTCCCCTGAGCGGCGAGAGAGGTCTAGAAAGTGAAGTTTCAAATCATCAATATCAGGCGGCCATTTCTGCTTGATACTTCGACGATCTTGAATATTTGGGACTGCATTGAAAATGATTACCTTGCTGGGAAAAATCTATCTACTCAGAAAACAAACATCCTCTATCAGGTGTCATATGGAACATGGTGTCCCCTGAGCGGCACGAGAGGTCTCGAAAGCGATGTTTCATATCATCAATAGCAGGCGGCCATTTCTGCTTGATACTTCGACGATCATGAATACTTGGGACTGCATTGAAAATTATTAACTTGCAGGGGAAAAGCGAACTACTTAGAAAAGAAATGTCATGTATCAGGTCTCATATTGCACATGGTGTCCCCTAAGTGGCGCGACAGGTCTCGAAACCGACGTTTCAAGTCAACAATTGCAGGCGGCCATTTCTGCTTGATACTTCGACGATCTTGAATACTTGGGAGTGCATTGAAAAATATTACCTTGCGCGCAAGAAGCTAACAACTTAGAAAATAAACATCCTCTATCCGGTCTCATATGGCACATGGTGTCCCCTCTGTGGCGCGAGGGGTCTCGAAAGCGAGGTTTCAAATCATCAATAGCAGGCGGACATTTCTGCTTGATACTTCAACTATTTAGAATACTTGATACTGCATTGAAAATTATTACCTTGCTGCGAAAAACCTATCTACTTAGAAAACAAACATGCGCTATGAGGTCTGATATGTAACGCGGTGTCCCCTGAGTGGCACGAGAGGTCTCGAAACGACGTTTGAAATCATCAATAGCAGGCGGCCATTTCTACTTGATACTTCGACGATCTTGAATACTTGGGACAGCATGGAAAATTATTACCTTGCGGGGAAAAAGCGAGCTACTTTGAAAACAAACATCCTCTATCAGGTGTCATATGGCACATGGTGTCCCCTCAGTGGCGGCAGAAGTCTCGAAAGCGACGTTTCAAACCTTCAATAGCAGGCGGCCATTTCTACTTGATACTTCGACGATCTCGAATACTTGGGCTGTATTGAAAATTATTAACTTGAAGGGAAAAAGCTAACTACTTAGAAAACAAATATCCTGTATCAGGTCTCATATGGCACATGGTGTCGCTTGAGTGGCGCAAGGGGTCTCGAAAGTGACGTTTCAAATTATCAATAGCAGGCGGACATTTCTGCTTGATACTTCGACGATTTAGAATACTTGAGACTGCATTGAAAATTATTACCTTGCGGGGGAAAAGCTGAATACTTAGAAAACAAACATCCTCCGTCCGGTCTCGCATGGCACATGGTGTCCCCAGAGCGGCGCGACAGGTCTCGAAAGCGATGTTTCAAATCATCAATAGCAGGCGGCCATTTCTGCTTGATACATCGACGATCTTGAATACTTGGGACTGCATTGAAAATTACTACCTTGCAGGGGAAAAGCGAACTACTTAGAAAAGAAATATCCTGTATCAGGTCTCATATTGCACATGGTGTCCCCTGAGTGGCGCGACAGGTCTCGACAGCGACGTTTCAAGTAAGCCATCAATAGCAGGCGGCCATTTCTCCTTGATACTTCGACGATCTTGAATACTTAAGAGTGCATTGAAAAATATTACCTTGCGCGCAAGAAGCTAACTACTTAGAAAATAAACATCCTCTATCCGGTCTCATATGGCACATGGTGTCCCCTCAGTGGCGCGAGAGGTCTCGAAAGCGACGTCTCAAACCATCAATAGCAGGCGGCCAAATCTGCTTCACACTTCGACGATCTTGAATACTTGGGACTGCATTGAAAAATATTACCTTAAGGGGAAAAAGTTAACTACTTAGAAAACAAACATCCTCTATCAAGTCTCATATGGAACATGGTGTCGCCTGAGGGGCACGAGAAGTCTCGAAAGCGATGTTTCAAATCATCAATAGCAGGCGGACAATTCTGCTTGATACTTCGACGATCGTGAATACATAGGACTGCATTGAAAAATATTACCTTGCGGGAAAAAAGCTAACTACTTAGAAAGCAAACATCGTCCTTCAGGTTTCATATGGCACATGGTGTCCCCTGAGCGGCGAGAGAGGTGTGGAAATCGACGTTTCAAATCATCAATAGCAGGCGGCCATTTCTGCTTGATACTTCGACGATCTTGAATACTTGGGAGTGCATAGAAAAATATTACCTTGCGCGCACGAAGCTAACTACTTAGAAAATAAAAATCCTCTATCCGGTCTCATAATGCACATGCTGTCCCTATGTGGCGCGAAGGGTCTCGAAAGCGACGTTTCAAATCATCAATAGCAGGCGGACATTTCTGCTTGATACTTCAACTATTTAGAATACTTAAGACTGCATTGAAAATTATTACCTTGAGGGGGAAAAACTAACTACTTAGAAAACAAACTTCCTCCATCACGTCTCATAAGGCACATGGTGTCCCCTCTGTGGCGCGAGAGGTCTCGAAAGCGACGTTTCAAACCATCAATAGCATGCGGATATTTCCGCTTGACACTTCGACGATCCTAAATACTTGGGACTGCATTGAAAATTATTACCTTGCTGGGAAAAACCTATCTACTTAGAAAACAAACATCCTCTATCAGGTCTCATATCGAACATGGTGTCCCCTGAGCGGCACGAGAGGTCTCGAAAGCGATGTTTCAAATCATCAATAGCAGGCGGCCATTTCTGCTTGATACTTCGACGATCTTGATTACTCGGGACTGCATGGAAAATTACTATCTTGGGGGGAAAAGCCAACTATTTAGAAAGCAAACATCGTCCGTCACGTTTCATATGGCACATGGTGTCCCCTGAGCGGCAAGAGAGGTCTAGAAAGCGAAGTTTCAAATCATCAATTGCAGGCGGCCATTTCGGCTTGATACTTCGACGATCTTGAATACTTGAGACAGCATTGAAAATTATTACCTTGCAGGGAAACTACGAACTACTTAGAAAACAAACATCCTCTATCAGGTCTCATATCGCACATGGTGTCCCCTGAGCGGCGCCAGAAGTCTCGAAAGCGACGTTTCAAACCACCAATAGCAGGCAGCCATTTCTGTTTGATACTTCGACGATCTTGAATACTTGGGACTGCATTGAAAATTATTACCTTGCTGGTAAAATCCTATTTATTTAAAAAACAAACATCCTCTATCAGGTCTGATATGGAACATGGTGTCCCCTGAGCGGCGAGAGAGGTCTAGAAAGTGAAGTTTCAAATCGTCAATATCAGGCGGCCATTTCTGCTTGATACTTCGACGATCTTGAATATTTGGGACTGCATTGAAAATGATTACCTTGCTGGGAAAAATCTATCTACTCAGAAAACAAACATCCTCTATCAGGTGTCATATGGAACATGGTGTCCCCTGAGCGGCACGAGAGGTCTCGAAAGCGATGTTTCATATCATCAATAGCAGGCGGCCATTTCTGCTTGATACTTCGACGATCATGAATACTTGGGACTGCATTGAAAATGATTAACTTGCAGGGGAAAAGCGAACTACTTAGAAAAGAAATGTCATGTATCAGGTCTCATATTGCACATGGTGTCCCCTGATAGGCGCGACATGTCTCGAAACCGACGTTTCAAGTCAACAATTGCAGGCGGCCATTTCTGCTTGATACTTCGACGATCTTGAATACTTGGGAGTGCATTGAAAAATATTACCTTGCGCGCAAGAAGCTAACAACTTAGAAAATAAACATCCTCTATCCGGTCTCATATGGCACATGGTGTCCCCTCTGTGGCGCGAGGGGTCTCGAAAGCGAGGTTTCAAATCATCAATAGCAGGCGGACATTTCTGCTTGATACTTCAACTATTTAGAATACTTGATACTGCATTGAAAATTATTACCTTGCTGCGAAAAACCTATCTACTTAGAAAACAAACATGCGCTATGAGGTCTGATATGTAACGCGGTGTCCCCTGAGCGGCACGAGAGGTCTCGAAACGACGTTTGAAATCATCAATAGCAGGCGGCCATTTCTACTTGATACTTCGACGATCTTGAATACTTGGGACTGCATGGAAAATTATTACCTTGCGGGGAAAAAGCGAGCTACTTTGAAAACAAACATCCTCTATCAGGTGTCATATGGCACATGGTGTCCCCTCAGTGGCGGCAGAAGTCTCGAAAGCGACGTTTCAAACCTTCAATAGCAGGCGGCCATTTCTACTTGATACTTCGACGATCTCGAATACTTGGGCTGTATTGAAAATTATTAACTTGAAGGGAAAAAGCTAACTACTTAGAAAACAAATATCCTGTATCAGGTCTCATATGGCACATGGTGTCGCTTGAGTGGCGCAAGGGGTCTCGAAAGCGACGTTTCAAATTATCAATAGCAGGCGGACATTTCTGCTTGATACTTCGACGATTTAGAATACTTGAGACTGCATTGAAAATTATTACCTTGCGGGGGAAAAGCTGACTACTTAGAAAACAAACATCCTCCGTCCGGTCTCGCATGGCCCATGGTGTCCCCAGAGCGGCGCGACAGGTCTCGAAAGCGATGTTTCAAATCATCAATAGCAGGCGGCCATTTCTGCTTGATACATCGACGATCTTGAATACTTGGGACTGCATTGAAAATTACTACCTTGCAGGGGAAAAGCGAACTACTTAGAAAAGAAATATCCTGTATCAGGTCTCATATTGCACATGGTGTCCCCTGAGTGGCGCGACAGGTCTCGACAGCGACGTTTCAAGTAAGCCATCAATAGCAGGCGGCCATTTCTCCTTGATACTTCGACGATCTTGAATACTTAAGAGTGCATTGAAAAATATTACCTTGCGCGCAAGAAGCTAACTACTTAGAAAATAAACATCCTCTATCCGGTCTCATATGGCACATGGTGTCCCCTCAGTGGCGCGAGAGGTCTCGAAAGCGACGTCTCAAACCATCAATAGCAGGCGGCCAAATCTGCTTCACACTTCGACGATCTTGAATACTTGGGACTGCATTGAAAAATATTACCTTAAGGGGAAAAAGTTAACTACTTAGAAAACAAACATCCTCTATCAAGTCTCATATGGAACATGGTGTCGCCTGAGGGGCACGAGAAGTCTCGAAAGCGATGTTTCAAATAATCAATAGCAGGCGGACAATTCTGCTTGATACTTCGACGATCGTGAATACATAGGACTGCATTGAAAAATATTACCTTGCGGGAAAAAAGCTAACTACTTAGAAAGCAAACATCGTCCTTCAGGTTTCATATGGCACATGGTCTCCCCTCAGTGGCGCGAGAGGTCTCGAAAGTGACGTCTCAAACCATCAATAGCAGACGGCCATTTCTGCTTCATACTTCGGCGATCTAGAATACTTGGGACTGCATTAAAAAATATTACCTTGTGGGGAAAAAGCTAACTACTTAGAAAAGAAACATCCTCCGTCCGGTCTCATATGGCACATGGTGTCCCCTCAGCGGCGCCAGAAGTCTCGAAAGCGACGTTTCAAACCATCAATAGCAGGCGGCCATTTCCGCTTGATACTTCGACGATCTTAAATGTTTGGAACTCCATTGAAAAATATTACCTTGAAGTGAAAAAGCCATCTAATTTGAAAACAAACATCCTCTATCACGTCTCATATGGAACATGGTGTCCCCTGAGCGGCACGAGAGGTCCCGAAAGCGACGTTTCAAATCATCAATAGCAGGCGGCCATTTCTGCTTGATACTTCGACGATTTAGAATACTTGGGATTGCATTGAAAAATATTACCTTGCGGGGAAAAAGCTAACTACTGGGAAAACAAACATCCTCCGTCAGGTCTCATATGGCACATGGTGTCCCAGAGCGGCGCGAGGGGACTCGAAAGTAACGTTTCAAACCATCAGTAGCAGGCGGCCATTTATGCTTGGTACTTCGACGATCTTGAATACTTGCGACTGCATTGAAAATTATTATCATGCGGGGAAAAGTCAAACTACTTGGAAAACAAACATCCTCTATCAGTTCTGATGCGGCATATGGTGTCCTGTGAGCGGCACCAGAGGTCTCGAAAGCGAAGTTTGAGATCATCAATAGCAGGCGGCCATTTCTGCTTGATACTTCGACGATCTTGAATACTGGGGATTGCATGGAAAATTATTACCGTGCAGGGAAAAAGCGAAGTACTTAGAAAACAAACACCGTCCTTCAGGTCTCATATCGCACATGGTGTCCCCTGAGTAGTGCGAGAGGTCTCGAAAGCGACGTTTCAAACCATCAACAGCAGGCGGCCATTTTTGCTTGATACTTCGACGATCTTTAATACTTGGGACTGCATTGAAAAGTATTACCTTGCTGGGGAAAAGCTAACTATTTAGAAAACAAACATCCTTCATCAGGTCTCATATGGCACGTGGTGTCCCCTGAGTGGCGCGAGAGGTCTCGAAAGCGACGTTTCAAAACCATCAATAGCAGGCGGCCATTTCTCCTTGGTACTTCGCCGATCATGAATATTTGGGACTGCATTGAAAAATATTACCTTGCTGGGAAAAAGTTAACTACTTAGAAAACAAACATCCTCTGTCCATTCTCATATGCCACATGGTGTCCCCTAAGCGGCACGAGAAGTCTCGAAAGCGACGTTTCAAATCATAAATAGCCGGCGGCCAATTCTGCTTGATATTTCGACGATCTTCAATATTTGGGACTGCATCGAAAATTATTACCTTGCTGAGAAAAACTAACTACTTAGAAAATAAACATCCTCTATCCGGTCTCATATGGCACATGGTGTCCCCTCAGTGGCGCGAGAGTTCTCGAAAGCGACGTCTCAAACCATCAATAGCAGGCGGCCATTTCTGCTTCACACTTCGACGATCTTGAATGCTTGGGACTGCATTGAAAAATATTACCTTAAGGGGAAAAAGCTAACTACTTAGAAAACAAATATCCTCTATCAGGTCTCACATGGAACATGGTGTCCCCTGAGTGGCACGAGAGGTCTCGAAAGCGATGTTTCAACTCATCAGTAGCAGGCGGACAATTCTGCTTGATACTTCGACGACCTTGAATACATGGGACAGCATTGAAAAATATTACCTTGCTGGGAAAAACCTATCTACTTAGAAAACGAACATTCTCTATCAGGTCTCATATGGAAGGTGGTGTCCTCTGAACTGCACGAGTGGTCTCGAAAGTGATGTTTCAAATCATCAATAGCAGGCGGCCAATTCTGCTTGATACTTCGACGATCTTGAATGGCTGGGACTGCATTGAAAATTATTACCTTGCAGGGAAACAGCGAATTACTAAAGAAAACAAACATGTTTTATCAGGTCTCATATGGCACATGGTGTCCCCTCAGCGGCGCCGCAAGTCCGGAAAGCGACGTTTCAAACCATCAATAGCTGGCGGCCATTTGTACTTGATACTTCGATGATCTTGAATACTTGAGACTGCATTGAAAATTATTACCTTGAAGGGAAAAAGCTATCTAATTTGAAAACAAACATCCTCTATCATGTCTCATATGAAACATGGTGTCCCCTGAGCGGCACGAGAGGTGTCGAAAGCGATGTTTCAAATCATCAATAGCAGGCGGCCATTTCTGCTTCATACTTCGACGATCTTGAATACTGGGGATTGCATGGAAAATTATTACCGTGCATGGAAAAAGCGAACTACTTAGAAAACAAACATCCTCTATCAGGTCTCATATCGCACATGGTGTCCCCTCAGTGGCGCCAGAAGTCTCGAAAGCGACGTTTCAAACCACCAATAGCAGGCGGCCATTTCTACTTGATACTTGGGCGATCTTGAATACTTGGGACTGCATTGAAAAATATTACCTTGTGGGTAAAAACCTATCTACTTATAAAACAAACAACCTCTGTGAGGTCTCATATGGAACGTGGTGTCCCCTCAGCGGTGCCAGAAGTCTCGAAAGCGACGTTTCAAACCATCACTAGAAGGCGGCCATATCTGCTTGATACTTCAACGATCTGGAATACTTGGAACTGCATTGAAAAGTACTACCTTGCGGGGAAAAAGCTAACTACTTAGAAATCAAACATCCTCTATCAGGTCTCATATGGAACATGGCGTCCCCTGCGCGGCACGAGGGGTCTCGCAAGCGATTTTTCAAATCATGCATAGCAGGCGACCATTTCTGCTTGATACTTCGATGATCAAAAATACTTGGGACTCCATTGAAAATTATTACCTTTCAGGGAAAAAGCGAACTACTTAGAAAAGAAATATCCTGTATCAGGTCTCATATTCCACATGGTGTCCCCTGAGTGGTGCGACAGGTCTCGAAAGCGACGTTTCAAGTAAGCCATCAATAGCAGGCGGCCATTTCTCCTTGATACTTCGACGATCTTGAATACTTAAGAGTGCATTGAAAAATATTACCTTGCGCGCAAGAAGCTAACTACTTAGAAAATAAACATCCTCTATCCGGTCTCATATGGCACATGGTGTCCCCAGAGCGGCGCGAGAGGTCTCGAAAGCGACGTCTCAAACCATCAATAGCAGGCGGCCATTTCTGCTTTATACTTCGACGATCTTGAATACTTGGAACTGCATTCAAAAATATTACCGTAAGGGGAAAAAGCTAACTATTTAGAAAACAAACATCCTTCATCAGGTCTCATATGGCACGTGGTGTACGCTGAGTGGCGCGAGAGGTCTCGAAAGCGACGTTTCAAACCATCAATAGCAGGCGGCCATTTCTCCTTGATACTTCGCCGATCTTGAATATTTGGGACTGCATTGAAAAATATTGCCTTGGGGGGAAAAAGCTAACTACTTAGAAAACAAACATCCTCTGTCCAGTCTCATATGCCACATGGTGTCCCCTAAGCGGCACGAGAGGTCTCGAAAGCGACGTTTCAAATCATAAATAGCAGGCGGCCAATTCTGCTTGATATTTCGACGATCTTGAATATTTGGGACTGCATCGAAAATTATTACCTTGCGCGGAAAAACCTATCTACTTAGAAAACAAACATGCTCTATCAGGTCTCATATGGCACTTGGTCTCCCCTGAGCGGCGCGAGAGGTCTCGAAAGCGTCGTTTCAAGCAATCAATAGCTGGCGGCCATTTCTTCTTGATACTTCGACGGTCTTGAATACTTGGGACTGCATTGAAAATTATTACCTTGCGGGGAAAACGCGAACAGCTTAGAAAACAAACATCCTCTATCAGGTCTCATATTGAACATGGTGTCTCCTGAGCGGCGAGAGAGGTCTAGAAAGCGAAATTTTAAATCATCAATATCAGGCGGCCATTTCTGCTTGATACTTCGACGATCCTGAATACTTGGGACTACATTGAAAATTATTACCTTGCTGGGAAAAACCGATCTACTTCGAAAACAAACATCTTCTATGAGGTCTCTTATGGAACATGGTGTCCCATGAGCGGCACGAGAGGTCTCGAAAGCGAAGTTTCAAATCATCCATAGAAGGCGGCCATTTCTGCTTAATACTTCGACGATCTTGAATACTCGGGACTGCATTGAAAATAATTACCTTGCGGGGAAAAACCGATCTACTTAGCAAACAAACATCCTCTATCAGGTCTCATATCGAACATGCTGTCCCCTCAGCGGCGCCAGAATTCTCGAAAGCGACGTTTCAAACCCGCAATAGCAGGCGGCCATTTCTACTTCATACTTCGACGATCCTAAATACTTGGGAGTGCATTGAAAATTATTACCTTGAAAGGAAAAAGCTAACAACTTAGAAAACAAATATCCTGTATCAGGTCTCATATAGCACATGGTGTCCCATGAGTGACGCGACAGGTCTCGAAAGCGACGTTTCAAACCATCAATAGCAGGCGGCCATTTCTATACTTGGGACTGCATTGAAAGATATTACCTTGCAAGGAAAAAGCTTACTACTTAGAACACAAACATTCTCTATTAGTTCTCATATGGTACATGGTGTCCCCTAGGCGGCACGAGAAGTCTCGAAAGCGACGTTTCAAATTATCAATAGCCGGCGGCCATTTATGCTTGATACTTCGACGATCTTGAATACTTGGGACTGCATTGAAAAATATTACCTTGCGCGTAAAAAGTTAACAACCTAGAAAACAAACATGCTCTATCAGGTCTCAAATGGCACTTGGTCTCCCCTGAGCGGCGGGAGAGGTCTCGAAAGCGACGTTTCAAATCATCAATAGCAGGCGGCCATTTCTGCTTGATACTTCGACGATCTTGAATACTCGGGACTGCATGGAAAATTATTACCTTGCGGAGTAAAAGCCAACTACTTAGAAAGCAAACATCTTCCGTCAGGTTTCATATGGCACACGGTGTCCCCTGAGCGGCAAGAGAGGTCTAGAAAGCGAAGTTTCAAATCATCAATAGCAGGCGGCCATTTTTGCTTGATACTTCGACGATCTTGAATACTTGGGACTGCACTGAAAATTATTACCTTGCTGGGAAAAACCTATCTATTTAGAAAACAAACATCCTCTATGAGGTCTCATATGGAACATGGTGTAACCTAAGCGGCACGAGAGGTCTTGAAAGCGATGTTTCAAAAAATCAATAGCAAGCGGCCATTTCTGCTTGATACTTCGACCATCTTCAATACTCGGGTCTGCATGGAAAATTATTAGCTTGCGGGGGAAAAGCTAACTACTTTGAAAACAAACATGCTCTATCAGGTCTCATATGGCACGTGGTTTCCCCTGAGCGGCGCCAGAAGTCTCGAAAGCGACGTTTCAAACCATCACTAGAAGGCGGCCATATCTGCTTGATACTTCAACGATCTGGAATACTTGGAACTGCATTGAAAAGTACTACCTTGCGCGGAAAAAGCTAACTACTTAGAAATCAAACATCCTCTATCAGGTCTCATATGGAACATGGCGTCCCCTGCGCGGCACGAGGGGTCTCGCAAGCGATTTTTCAAATCATGCATAGCAGGCGACCATTTCTGCTTGATACTTCGATGATCAAAAATACTTGGGACTCCATTGAAAATTATTACCTTTCAGGGAAAAAGCGAACTACTTAGAAAAGAAATATCCTGTATCAGGTCTCATATTCCACATGGTGTCCCCTGAGTGGTGCGACAGGTCTCGAAAGCGACGTTTCAAGTAAGCCATCAATAGCAGGCGGCCATTTCTCCTTGATACTTCGACGATCTTGAATACTTAAGAGTGCATTGAAAAATATTACCTTGCGCGGAAGAAGCTAACTACTTAGAAAATAAACATCCTCTATCCGGTCTCATATGGCACATGGTGTCCCCAGAGCGGCGCGAGAGGTCTCGAAAGCGACGTCTCAAACCATCAATAGCAGGCGGCCATTTCTGCTTTATACTTCGACGATCTTGAATACTTGGAACTGCATTCAAAAATATTACCGTAAGGGGAAAAAGCTAACTATTTAGAAAACAAACATCCTTCATCAGGTCTCATATGGCACGTGGTGTACGCTGAGTGGCGCGAGAGGTCTCGAAAGCGACGTTTCAAACCATCAATAGCAGGCGGCCATTTCTCCTTGATACTTCGCCGATCTTGAATATTTGGGACTGCATTGAAAAATATTGCCTTGGGGGGAAAAAGCTAACTACTTAGAAAACAAACATCCTCTGTCCAGTCTCATATGCCACATGGTGTCCCCTAAGCGGCACGAGAGGTCTCGAAAGCGACGTTTCAAATCATAAATAGCAGGCGGCCAATTCTGCTTGATATTTCGACGATCTTGAATATTTGGGACTGCATCGAAAATTATTACCTTGCGCGGAAAAACCTATCTACTTAGAAAACAAACATGCTCTATCAGGTCTCATATGGCACTTGGTCTCCCCTGAGCGGCGCGAGAGGTCTCGAAAGCGTCGTTTCAAGCAATCAATAGCTGGCGGCCATTTCTTCTTGATACTTCGACGGTCTTGAATACTTGGGACTGCATTGAAAATTATTACCTTGCGGGGAAAACGCGAACAGCTTAGAAAACAAACATCCTCTATCAGGTCTCATATTGAACATGGTGTCTCCTGAGCGGCGAGAGAGGTCTAGAAAGCGAAATTTTAAATCATCAATATCAGGCGGCCATTTCTGCTTGATACTTCGACGATCCTGAATACTTGGGACTACATTGAAAATTATTACCTTGCTGGGAAAAACCGATCTACTTCGAAAACAAACATCTTCTATGAGGTCTCTTATGGAACATGGTGTCCCATGAGCGGCACGAGAGGTCTTGAAAGCGAAGTTTCAAATCATCCATAGAAGGCGGCCATTTCTGCTTAATACTTCGACGATCTTGAATACTCGGGACTGCATTGAAAATAATTACCTTGCGGGGAAAAACCGATCTACTTAGCAAACAAACATCCTCTATCAGGTCTCATATCGAACATGCTGTCCCCTCAGCGGCGCCAGAATTCTCGAAAGCGACGTTTCAAACCCGCAATAGCAGGCGGCCATTTCTACTTCATACTTCGACGATCCTAAATACTTGGGAGTGCATTGAAAATTATTACCTTGAAAGGAAAAAGCTAACAACTTAGAAAACAAATATCCTGTATCAGGTCTCATATAGCACATGGTGTCCCATGAGTGACGCGACAGGTCTCGAAAGCGACGTTTCAAACCATCAATAGCAGGCGGCCATTTCTATACTTGGGACTGCATTGAAAGATATTACCTTGCAAGGAAAAAGCTTACTACTTAGAACACAAACATTCTCTATTAGTTCTCATATGGTACATGGTGTCCCCTAGGCGGCACGAGAAGTCTCGAAAGCGACGTTTCAAATTATCAATAGCCGGCGGCCATTTATGCTTGATACTTCGACGATCTTGAATACTTGGGACTGCATTGAAAAATATTACCTTGCGCGTAAAAAGTTAACAACCTAGAAAACAAACATGCTCTATCAGGTCTCAAATGGCACTTGGTCTCCCCTGAGCGGCGGGAGAGGTCTCGAAAGCGACGTTTCAAATCATCAATAGCAGGCGGCCATTTCTGCTTGATACTTCGACGATCTTGAATACTCGGGACTGCATGGAAAATTATTACCTTGCGGAGTAAAAGCCAACTACTTAGAAAGCAAACATCTTCCGTCAGGTTTCATATGGCACACGGTGTCCCCTGAGCGGCAAGAGAGGTCTAGAAAGCGAAGTTTCAAATCATCAATAGCAGGCGGCCATTTTTGCTTGATACTTCGACGATCTTGAATACTTGGGACTGCACTGAAAATTATTACCTTGCTGGGAAAAACCTATCTATTTAGAAAACAAACATCCTCTATGAGGTCTCATATGGAACATGGTGTAACCTAAGCGGCACGAGAGGTCTTGAAAGCGATGTTTCAAAAAATCAATAGCAGGCGGCCATTTCTGCTTGATACTTCGACCATCTTCAATACTCGGGTCTGCATGGAAAATTATTAGCTTGCGGGGGAAAAGCTAACTACTTTGAAAACAAACATGCTCTATCAGGTCTCATATGGCACGTGGTTTCCCCTGAGCGGCGCCAGAAGTCTCGAAGGCGACGTTTCAAACTATCAATAGCAGGTGGCCATTTCTACTTGATACTTCGACGATCGTGAAAACTTGGGACTGCATTGAAAATTATTACCATGAAGGGAAAAAGCTAACTACTTAGAAAACAAATATCCTGTATCAGGACTCATATGGCACATGGTGTCCCCTTAGTGGCGCGAGGGGTGTCGAAAGCGACGTTTCAAATCATCAATAGCAGGCGTACATTTCTGCTTGATACTTCGACGATCTTGAATACTTGGGACTGCATTGAAAAATATTACCTTGCGCGCAAAGAGCTAACTACTCAGAAAACAAACAAGCTCTATCAGGTCTCATATGGCACTTTGTCTCCCCTGAGCGGCGCCAGAGTTCTCGAAAGCGACGTCTCAAACAATCAATAGCTGGCGGCCATTTCTGCTTGATACTTCGACGGTCCTGAATACTTGGGACTGCATTGAAAATTATTACCTTACGGGGAAAGCGCGAACAGCTAAGAAAACAAAATTCCTCTATCAGGTCTCATATGGAACATGGTGTCCCCTGAGCGGCACGAGAGGTCTCGAAAGCGACGTTTGAAATCATCAATAGCCGGCGGCCATTTCTGCTTGATACTTCGACAATCTTGCATACTTGGGACTGCATTGAAAATTATTACGTTGCAGAGAAAATGCCAACTACTTAGAAAACAAAGATCCTCTATCAGGTCTCATATGGAACATGCTGTCCCCTGAGCGGCACGAGAGGCCTCGAAAGCGACATTTCCAATCATCAGTAGCAGGCGGCCATTTCTGCTTGATACCTCGACGATCTTGAGTACTTGGGACTCCATTGAAAACCATTACGATGCTGGGAAAAACCTATCTACTTAGAAAGCCAACATCCTCTATCAGGTAGCATATGGAACATGGTGTCCCCTGAGCGGCTCGAGGGGTCTCGAAAGCGATGTTTCAAACCAACAATAGCAGGCGGCCATTTCTACTTGATATTTCGACGATCTTGAATACTTGGGACTGCACTGAAAATTATTACCTTGAAGGGAAAAAGCTAACTACTTGGAAAACAAACATGCTCTATGAGGTCTCATAGGGAACGTGGTGACCCCTGAGCGGCACGAGAGGTCTCGAAAGCGACGTTTGAAATCATCAATAGCCGGCGGCCATTTCTGCTTGATACTTCGACGATCTTGAATACTTGGGACTGCAATGAAAAGTATTACCTTGCAGGGAAAAAGCTAACTATTTAGAAAACAAACATGCTCTATCAGGTCTCTTATGGAACGTGGTGTCCCCTGAGTGGCACGAGAGGTCTCAAAAGCGACGTTTCAAATCAATAGCAGGCGGCCATTTCTAGTAGATACTTCGACGATGTTGAATACGTGGGACTGAGTTGAAAAACTAATACCTTGCGTGGAAAAACTAACTATTTGGAAAACAAACATCTTCTATCAGGTCACATATGGAACATGGTGACCCCTGAGCGGCTCCAGAGGTCTAGAAAGTGGCGTTTCAAAACATCAATACCGGGCGGCCATTCCTGCTTGATACTTCGACGATCTGGAATACTCGAGTCTGCATTGAAAATTATTAACTTGTGGGGAAAAAGCTAAATAAGAAACCAAACATCGTCCGTCAGGTCTGATTTGGCACATGGTGTCCCCTGAGCGGCACGAGAGCTCTCGAAAGCGACGTTTCAAATCATCAATTGCAGGCGGCCGTTTCTGCTTGATACTTCGACGATCTTGAATACTTGGGACTGCATTGAAAATTGTTACCTGGGGGAGAAGAAGATAAGTACTTAGAAATCAAACATGCTCAGTCAGGTCTCATATGGCACATGGTGTCCCCTCAGCGGCGCCAGAAGTCTCGAAAGCGACGTTTCAAACCATCAATAGCAGGCGTCGATTTCTGCTTGATATTTCGACGATCTTGAATATTTGGGACTGCACTGAAAATTATTACCTTGCTGGGAAAAGCCTATCTACTTAGAAAACAAACATGCTCTATGAGGTCTCATATGTGATGTGGTGTCCCTGAGCGGCGCGAGAAGTCTCCAAAGCGAAGTTTCAAATCATCCATAGCAGGCGGCCATTTCTGCTTGATACTTCGACGATCTTGAATACTCAGGACTCCATTGAAAATTATTACCTTGCGGGGAAAACCTATCTACTTAGCAAACAAACATCCTCTATCGGGTCTCATATGGAACATGCTGTCCCCTCAGCGGCGCTAGAAGCCTCGAAAGCGACGTTTCAAACCATCAATAGCAGGCGGCCATTTCTACTTGATACTTCGGCGATCTTGAATACTTGGGACTGCATTGAAAATTATTACCATGAAGGGAAAAAGCTAACTACTTAGAAAACAAATATCCTGTATCAGGACTCATATGGCACATGGTGTCCCCTTAGTGGCGCGAGGGGTGTCGAAAGCGACGTTTCAAATCATCAATAGCAGGCGTACATTTCTGTTGATACTTCGACGATCTTGAATACTCGGCACTGCCATATAAATTATTACCTTGCAGGGAAAAAGCAAACTGCTTAGAAAACAAACATCCTCCGTCTGATCTCATATGGCACATTTTATCCTCTGAGCGACGCGACAGATCTCGAAAATGATGTTTCAAATCAACAACAGGCGGCCATTTCTGCCTGATACTTCGACGGTCTTGAATAATTGGGACTGTATTGAAAGATATTACCTTGCGGGCAAGAAGCAAACTACTTAGAAAACAAACATCCTGTATCAGTTCTCATATGGCACAAGCTGTCCCCTGAGCGGCACGAGAGGTCTCGAAAGCGACGTTTAAATCATCAGTAGCAGGCGGCCATTTCAGCTTGATACTTCGGCGATCTTGAATAATTGGGAGTGTATTGAAAAATATTACCCTGCTGGGAAGAGGCTAACTACTTAGAAAACAAACCTCCGCTATCAGGTCTCATGTGGCACATGGTGTCCCCTGAGCTACGCAAGAGGTATCGAAAGCGACGTTTCAAATCATCAACACGAGGCGGCCATTTCTACTTGATACTACGACGATCTTGAATATTGGGACTGCATTGAAAAATATTAACGTGCGGGCAAAAAGCGAACTACTTAGAAAACAAGAATCCTCCGTCTGATCTCATATGGCAGATGGTGTCCCCTGAGCGGCGCAACAGGTATCGAAAGCGACGTTTCAAATCAAGAGGAGGCGGCCATTTCTACTTGATACTTCAACGATCTTGAATGCTTGGGGCTGCATTGAAAAATATTACCTTGTGGGGAAAATGCGAACTGCATAGAAAACAAACGTCCTCCATCTGATCTCATACGGCACATGGTGAACCCTGAGCGGCTCGAGAGGACTCGAAAGTGACGTTTCAAGCCATCAATACCCGGCGGCCATGTCTGCTTGATACTTCGACGATCTTGAATACGTGGGACTGCATTGAAAAATATTACCTTGCGGGGAAAAAGCTAACTACTTAGAAAACAAGTATCTTCTATCAGGTCTCATATGGAACATGGTGACCCCTGAGCGGCTCGACAGGTCTCGAAAGTGACGTTTCAAACCATCAATAGCCGGCGGCCATTTCTGCTTGATACTTCGACGATCTTGAATACTTGGAACTGCATTGCAAATTATTACCTGGGAGGGGAAAAGTTAACAACTTAGAAAACAAACATGCTCTATCAGGTCTCATATGGAACGTGGTGTCCTCTGAGCGGCACGAGACGTCTCGAAAGCGACGGTTCAAATCAGCAATACCAGGCGGCCATTTCTGCTTGATATTTCGACGATCTTGAATACTCGGAACTGCATTGCAAATTATTACCTTGTGGGGAAAAAGCCTACTAGTTAGAAAACAAACATCCTCTATCAGGTCTCATATGGAACATGGTGTCCCCTGAGCGGCGCAACAGGTATCGAAAGCGACGTTTCAAATTAAGAGGAGGCGGCCATTTCTACTTGATACTTCGACGATCTTGAATGCTTGGGGCTGCATTGAAAAATATTACCTTGCGGGGAAAATGCTAACTACTTCGAAAACAAACATCCTCTATCAGTTCTGATGTGGCACATGGTGTCCTGTGAGCGGCACGAGAGGTCTCGAAAGCGAAGTTTCAGATCATGAATAGCAGGCGGCCATTTCTGCTTGATACTTCGACGATCTTGAATACTTGGGACTGCATTGAAAAATATTACCTTGCACGGAAAAAGCTAACTACTTGGAAAACAAACATCCTCTATCACTTCTCATAAGGTACATGGTGTCCCCTGAGCGGCACGAGAGGTCTCGAAAGCGAGGTTTCAAAGCATCGATACCAGCCGGCCATTTCTGCTTGATACTTCGACCATCTTGAATGCTTGGGACTGCATTGAAAATTATTACTTGGCGGGGAAAAGATAACTACTTAGAAAAAGCAACATCCTCTGTCTGGTCTCATATGGCACATGGTGTCCCCTGAGCGACGCGAGAGGTCTCGAAGGCGACGTCTCAAATCATCAACAGCAGGAGGCCATTTCTACTTCATACTTCGACGATCTTGAATACTTGAGGCGGCATTGAGAAATATTACCTTGCGGGGAAAAAGCGAACTGCTTAGAAAACAAACATCCTCTCTCTGACCTCATAAGGTACAATGTGCCCCCTCAGCGACAGGACATGTCTCGAAAGCGACATTTCAAACCATCAATAGCTGGCGGCCATTTCTGCATGATACTTTACGACATTGAATACTTGAGACTGCATTGAAAAATATTACCTTGCGGGGAAAAACCTAACTACTTAGAAAACAAACATCCTCCGTAAGGTCTCATATGGCACATGGTGTCCCAGAGCGGCGCGAGAGGACTCGAAAGTAACGTTTCAAACCATCAGTAGCAGGCGGCCATTTATGCTTGGTACTTCGACGATCTTGATTACTTGCGACTGCATTGAAAATTATTATCATGCGGGGAAAAAGGAAACTACTTGGAAAACAAACATCCTCTATCAGTTCTGATATGGCACATGGTGTCCTTTGAGCGGCACGAGAGGTCTCGAAAGCGAAGTTTCAGATCATCAATAGCAGGCGGCCATTTCTGCTTGATACTTCGACGATCTTGAATAATTGGGATAGTATTGAAAAATAATACCTTGCTGGGAAGAAGCTAACTACTTCGAAAACAAACCTCCGCTATCAGGTCTCATATGGCACATGGTGTCCCCTGAGCGGCACAAGATGTATCAAAAGTGACGTTTCAAATCATCAACAGGAGGCGGCCTTTTCTACTTGATACTACGACGATCTTGAATACTTGGGACTGCATTGAAAAATATTAACTTGCGGGCAAAAAGCTAACTACTTAGAAAAGAAGAATGCTCCCTCTTATCGCATATGGCACATGGTGTCCACTGAGCGGCACGAGAGGTCTCGAAAGCGACGTTTCAACTCATCAATAGCAGGCGGCCATTTCTGCTTGATACTTCGACGATCATGCATACTTGGGACTGCATTGAAAATTATTAACTTGCAGGGGAAAAGCGAACTACTTAGAAAAGAAATGTCATGTATGAGGTCTCATATTGCACATGGTGTCCCCTGAGTGGCGCGACAGGTCTCGAAAGCGACGTTTCAAGTCATCAATAGCAGGCGGCCATTTCTGCTTGATACTTCGACGATCTTGAATACTTGGATCGCATTGAAAAATATTACCTTGCGCGCAAGAAGCTAACTAATTAGAAAATAAACATCCTCTATCCGGTCTCATCTGGCACATGGTGTCCCCAGAGCGGCGCGACAGGTCTCGAAAGCGAAGTTTCCAATCTTCAATAGGAGGCGGCCATTTCCGCTTGATACTTCGACGATCTTGAATACTTGGGACTCCATTGAAAATTATGACCTTGCTGGGAAAACCCTATCTACTTAGAAAACAAACGTCCTCTATCAGGTCTCATATTGTACATGGTGTCCCCTGAGTGGCATTAGAAGTCTCGAATGCGACGCTTGAAACCATCAATAGCAGGCGGCCATTTCTGCTTCATACTTCGACGATCTTGAATACTTGGGGCGCATTGAAAAATATTACCTTGCGGAGAAAAAGCTAGCTACTTGGAAAACAAATATCCTCTATCAGGTAACATATGCCACATGGTGTCCCCTGAGCGGCACGAGAGGTCTCGAAAGCGACGTTTAAATCATGAATAGCAGGCAGCCATTTCTGCTTGATACTTCGATGATCTTGAATAATTGGGACTGCATTGAAAAGTATTATCTTACGGGGAAGAAGCTAACTACTTAGAAAACAAACCTCCGCTATCAGGTCTCATATGGCACATGGTGTCCCCTGAGCGGCGCACGAGGTATCGAAAGCGAGGTTTCAAATCATCAACCGGAGGCGGCCATTTCTACTTGATACTACGACGATCTTGAATATTGGGACTGCATTGAAAAATATTACCGTGCCGGCAAAAAGCTAACTACTTAGAAAACAAGAATCCTCCGTCTGATCTCATATGGCACATGGTTTCCACTGAGCGGCACGAGAGGTCTCGAAAGCGACGTTTCAAATCCTCAATGGCAGGCGGCCATTTCTGCTTGATACTTCGACCATCTTGAATACTTGGGACGGCATTGAAAATTATTACCTGGCGGGGAAAAGATAACTACTTAGAAACGAAACATCCTCAGTCAGGTAACATATGGCACATGGTGTCCCCTCAGCGGCGCGAGAGGTTTCGAAAGACGTTTAAAAAAACATCCATAGCAGGCGGCCATTTCTGCTTGATACATCGACGATCTTGAATATTTGGGACTGCATTGAAAAATATTACCTTGCCGGGAAAAAGCTAAGTACTTAAAAAAAGAAAAATCCTCCGTCTGGTTTCATATGGCACATGGTGTCCCCTGAGCGACGCGAGAGGTCTCGAAAGCAACGTTTCAAACCATCAATAGCAGGCAGTCATTTCTGTTTGATACTACGACGATCTTCAATACTTGGGACTGCATTGAAAATTAGTACCTGGCGGGGAAAAATATAACTACTTAGAAAAGAAACGTCCTCAGTCAGGTAACATATGGCACATGGTGTCCCCTGAGCGGCGCGACAGGTCTCGAAAGGTACGTTTCTAACCATCAATAGCAGGCGGCCATTTCTCCTTGATACTTCGACGATCTTGAATACCTGGGACTGCATTGAAAAATATTACCTTGCGGGGAAGAAGTTAACCATTGGAAACCAAACATCCTCTATCTGTTCTGATATGGCACATGGTGTCCCCTGAGCGGCACGAGAGGTCTCGAAAGCGACGTTTCAAATGATCAACAGCAGGCCGCCATTTCTGCCTGATACTTCGACGGTCTTGAATAATTGGGACTGCATTGAAAAATATTACCTTGTGGGCAAGAACCAAACTACTTAGAAAACAAGCATCCTCAGTCAGGTAACATATGCCACATGCTGTCCCCTGAGCGGCACGAGAGGTCTCCAAACCGACGTTTAAATCACCAATAACAGGCGGCCATTTTTGCTTGATACTTCGAGAATCTTGAATAATTGGGACTGCAATGAAAAATATTACCTTACGGGGAAGAAACTAACTACTTAGAAAACAAACCTCCACTATCATGTCTCATATGGCACATGCTGTCCCCTGAGCGGCACGAGAGGTCTCGAAAGCGACGTTTAAATCATGAATAGCAGGCAGCCATTTCTGCTTGATACTTCGAGGATCTTGAATAATTGGGACTGCATTGAAAAGTATTACCTTAGGGGAAGAAGCTAACTACTTAGAAAACAAACCTCCGCTATCAGGTCTCATATGGCACATGGTGTCCCCTGAGCGGCGCACGAGGTATCGAAAGCGAGGTTTCGAATCATCAACAGGAGGCGGCCATTTCTACTTGATACTGCGACGATCTTGAATATTGGGACTGCATTGAAAAATATTAACGTGCGGGCAAAAAGCTAACTACTTAGAAAACAAGAATCCTCCGTCTGATCTCATATGGCGCATGGTGTCCACTGATCGGCACGAGAAATCTCGAAAGCGACGTTTCAAATCATCAATAGCAGGCGGCCATTTCTGCTTGATACTTCGACGATTTAGAATACTTGGGATTGCATTGAAAAATATTACCTTGCGGGGAAAAAGCTAACTACTGGGAAAACTAACATCCTCCGTCAGGTCTCATATGGCACATGGTGTCCCAGAGCGGCGCGAGGGGACTCGAAAGTAACGTTTCAAACCATCAGTAGCAGGCGGCCATTTATGCTTGGTACTTCGACGATCTTGAATACTTGCGACTGCATTGAAAATTATTATCATGCGGGGAAAAATCAAACTACTTGGAAAACAAACATCCTCTATCAGTTCTGATGCGGCATATGGTGTCCTGTGAGCGGCACCAGAGGTCTCGAAAGCGAAGTTTGAGATCATCAATAGCAGGCGGCCATTTCTGCTTGATACTTCGACGATCTTGAATACTTGGGACTGCATTGAAAAATATTACCTTGAACGGAAAAAGATAACTACTTGGAAAACAAACATCCTCTATCACTTCTCATAAGGCACATGGTGTCCCCTGAGCGTCACGAGAGGTCTCGAAAGCGACGTTTCAAAGCATCGATACCAGGCGGCCATTTCTGCATGATACTTCGACGACATTGAATACTTGAGACTGCATTGAAAAATATTACCTTGCGGGGAAAAACCTAACTACTTAGAAAAAGAAACATCCTCCGTCTGGTCTCATATGGCACATGGTGTCCACTGAGCGACGCGAGATGTCTTGAAAGCGATGTTCCAAACCATCGAAAGCAGGCAGTCATTTCTGTTTGATACTTCGACGATCTTGAATACTTGGCACCGCATTGAAAATTATTACCTGGTGGGGAAAAAGATAACTACTTAGAAAACAAACATCCTCAGTCAGGTTACATATGGCAAATGGTGTCCCCTGAGCGGCCCGAGAGGTTTCGAAAGCGACGTTTCATACCAGCAATAGCAGGCAGCCATTTCTGCTCGATACTTTGACGATTTTAAATACTTGGGATTGTATTGAAAAATAATACCTTGCTGGGAAGAAGCTAACTACTTCGAAAACAAACCTCCGCTATCAGGTCTCATATGGCACATGGTGTCCCCTGGGCGACGCAAGAGGTATCGAAAGCTACGTTTCAAACCAGCAATAGCAGGCGGCCATTTATGCTTGATACTTCGACGATCCTGAATACTTGTGGCTGCATTGAAAAATATTAGCTTGCGGGAAAAAAGTGAACTGCTTAGAAAACAAACATCCTCTGTCTGACCTCATATCGCACATGGTGTCCCCTCAGCGGCAGGACAGGTCTCGAAAGCGACGTTTCAAACCATTAATAGCAGGCGGCCATTTCTGTTGATATTTCGACGATCATGAGTACTTGGGGCTGCATTGAAAATATTTACCTTGAAGGGAAACAGCTAACTACTTAGAAAACAAATTTCCTGTATCAGGTCTCATTTGGCACATGGTGTCCCCTGAGTGGCGCGACGGGTGTCGAAAGCGACGTTTCAAATCATCAATAGCAGGCGGATATTTCTGCTTGATACTTCGACGATCTTGAATACTTGGGACTGCATTGAAAAATATTACCTTGCGCGCAAGAAGCTAATTAGAAAATAAACATCCTCTATCCGGTCTCATCTGGCATATGGTGTCCCCAGAGCGGCGCGACAGGTCTCAAAAGCGATGTTTCAAATCATCAATAGCAGGCGGCCATTTCTGCTTGATACTTCGACGATCTTGCATAATTGGGACTGCATTGAAAAATATTACCTCTCGGGGAAGAAGCTAACTACTTAGAAAACAAACCTCCTTTAGCAGGTCTCATATGGCACTTGGTGTCCCCTGAGCGGCGCGAGAGGTTTCGAAAGCTACGATTCAAGCCAGCAATAGCAGGCGCATATTTCTGCTTGATACTTCGACGATCTTGAATACTTGGGAGTGCATTGAAAAATATCACCTTAGGGGGAAAAAGCTAACTACTTGGAAAACAAACATCCTCTATCAGGTAACATATGGCACATGGTGTCCCCTGAGTGGCCCGAGAGGTCTCGAAAGCGTCGTTTGAAATCATCAATAGCAGGCGGCCATTTCTGTTGATACTTCGACGATCTTGAATACTGTGGACTACAATATACATTATTACCTTGCAGGGAAAAGCGAACTGCTTACAAAAGAAACATCCTCCGTCTTATCTCATATGGCACATGGTGTCCCCTGAGCGACGCGACAGGTCTCGAAAACGACGCTTCAAACCACCAATAGCAGGCGGACATTTCTGCTTGATACTTCGACGAACATGAATACTTGGGACTGCATTGAAAAATATTACCTTGCGCGCAAGAAGCTAACTAATTAGAAAATAAACATCCTCTATCCGGTCTCATCTGGCACATGGTCTCCCCTGAGCGGCGCAAGAGGTATCGAAAGCGACGTTTCAAATCATCAATTGCAGGCGGCCATTTCTGCTTGATACTTCGACGATCATGAATACTTGGGACTGCATTGAAAATTGTTACCTGGCGGAGAAAAAGATAACTACTTAGAAATCAAACATGCTCAGTCAGGTAACGTATGGCACATGGTGTTCCCTGAGCGGCGCGTGAGGTTTGGAAAGCTATGTTTCAAACCAGCAATAGCAGGCGGCCATTTATGTTGATACTTCGACGATCTTGAATACTCGGGACTACATTATAAATGATTACCTTGCAGGGAAAAAGCGAACTGCTTAGAAAACAAACATCCTCCGTCTGATATTATTTGGCACATTGTGTCCCCTGAGCGACGCGACAGGTCTCGAAAACTACGTTTCAAATCATAAACAGGAGGCGGCCATTTCTGCCTGATACTTCGACGGTCTTCAATAATTGGGACTGCACTGAAAAATATTACCTTGCTTGCAAGAACCAAACTACTTAGAAAACAAACATCCTCAGTCCGGTAACATATGCCACATGCTGTCCCCTGAGCGGCACGAGAGGTCTCGAAAGCGACGTTTAAATCATGAATGGCAGGCAGCTATTTCTGCTTGATACTTCGACGATCTTGAATAATTGGGACTGCATTGAAAAGTATTACCTTACGGGGAAGAAGCTAACTACTTAGAAAACAAACCTCCGCTATCAGGTCTCATATGGCGCATGCTGTCCCCTGAGCGGCGCAAGAGGTATCGAAAGCGAGGTTTCAAATCATCAACAGGAGGCGGCCATTTCTACTTGATACAACGACGATCTTGAATATTGGGACTGCATTGAAAAATATTAACGTGCGGGCAAAAAGCTAACTACTTAGAAAACAAGAATCCTCCGTCTGATCTCATATGGCACATGGTGTCCACTGATCGGCGCGAGAAGTCTCGAAAGCGACGTTTCAAATCATCAATAGCAGGCGGCCATTTCTGCTTGATACTTCGACCATCTTGAATACTTGGGACGGCATTGAAAATTACTAAGTTGCGGGCAAAAAGCTAACTACTTAGAAAACAAGAATCCTCCGTCTGATCTCATATGGCACATGGTGCCCACTGAGCAGCACGAGAGGTCTCGAAAGCGACGTTTCAAATCATCAATAGCAGGCGGCCATTTCTGCTTGATACTTCGACGATTTAGAATACTTGGGATTGCATTGAAAAATATTACCTTGCGGGGAAAAAGCTAACTACTGGGAAAACTAACATCCTCCGTCAGGTCTCATATGGCACATGGTGTCCCAGAGCGGCGCGAGGGGACTCGAAAGTAACGTTTCAAACCATCAGTAGCAGGCGGCCATTTATGCTTGGTACTTCGACGATCTTGAATACTTGCGACTGCATTGAAAATTATTATCATGCGGGGAAAAATCAAACTACTTGGAAAACAAACATCCTCTATCAGTTCTGATGCGGCATATGGTGTCCTGTGAGCGGCACCAGAGGTCTCGAAAGCGAAGTTTGAGATCATCAATAGCAGGCGGCCATTTCTGCTTGATACTTCGACGATCTTGAATACTTGGGACTGCATTGAAAAATATTACCTTGAACGGAAAAAGCTAACTACTTGGAAAACAAACATCCTCCATCACTTCTCATAAGGCACATGGTGTCCCCTGAGCGTCACGAGAGGTCTCGAAAGCGACGTTTCAAAGCATCGATACCAGGCGGCCATTTCTGCATGATACTTCGACGACATTGAATACTTGAGACTGCATTGAAAAATATTACCTTGCGGGGAAAAACCTAACTACTTAGAAAAAGAAACATCCTCCGTCTGGTCTCATATGGCACATGGTGTCCACTGAGCGACGCGAGATGTCTTGAAAGCGATGTTCCAAACCATCAAAAGCAGGCAGTCATTTCTGTTTGATACTTCGACGATCTTGAATACTTGGCACCGCATTGAAAATTATTACCTGGTGGGGAAAAAGATAACTACTTAGAAAACAAACATCCTCAATCAGGTTACATATGGCAAATGGTGTCCCCTGAGCGGCCCGAGAGGTTTCGAAAGCGACGTTTCATACCAGCAATAGCAGGCAGCCATTTCTGCTCGATACTTTGACGATTTTAAATACTTGGGACTGCATTGAAAAATATTACCTTGCGGGGAAAAAGCTAACTACTTAGGAAACAAACATCTTCCGTCAGGTCTCATATGGCACATGGTGTCCCAGAGCGGCGCGAGAGGACTCGAAAGTAACGTTTCAAACCATCAGTAGCAGGCGGCCATTTATGCTTGGTACTTCGACGATCTAGATTACCTTCGACTGCATTGAAAATTATTATCATGTGGGGAAAAAGCAAACTACTTGGAAAACAAACATCCTCTATCAGTTCTGATATGGCACATGGTGTCCTGTGAGCGGCAGGAGAGGTCTCGAAAGCGAAGTTTAAGTTCATCAATAGCAGGCGGCCATTTCTGCTTGATACTTCGACGATCTTGAATAATTGGGACTGCATTGAAAAGTATTACCTTGCGGGGAAGAAGCTAACTACTTAGAAAACAAACCTCCGCTATCAGGTCTCATATGGCGCATGCTGTCCCCTGAGCGGCGCAAGAGGTATCGAAAGCGAGGTTTCAAATCATCAACAGGAGGCGGCCATTTCTACTTGATACTACGACGATCTTGAATATTGGGACTGCATTGAAAAATATTAACGTCGGGCAAAAGGCTAACTACTTAGAAAACAAGAATCCTCCGTCTGATCTCATATGGCACATGGTGTCCACTGATCGGCACGAGAAGTCTCGCAAGCGACGTTTCAAATCATCAATAGCAGGCGGCTATTTCTGCTTGATACTTCGACCATCTTGAATACTTGCGACGGCATTGAAAATTACTAAGTTGTGGGCAAAAAGCTAACTACTTAGAAAACAAGAATCCTCCGTCTGATCTCATATGGCACATGGTGCCCACTGAGCGGCACGAGAGGTCTCGAAAGCGACGTTTCAAATCATCAATAGCAGGCGGCCATTTCTGCTTGATACTTCGACGATTTAGAATACTTGGGATTGCATTGAAAAATATTACCTTGCGGGGAAAAAGCTAACTACTGGGAAAACAAACATCCTCCGTCAGGTCTCATATGGCACATGGTGTCCCAGAGCGGCGCGAGGGGACTCGAAAGTAACGTTTCAAACCATCAGTAGCAGGCGCCCATTTATGCTTGGTACTTCGACGATCTTGAATACTTGCGACTGCATTGAAAATTATTATCATGCGGGGAAAAATCAAACTACTTGGAAAACAAACATCCTCTATCAGTTCTGATGCGGCATATGGTGTCCTGTGAGCGGCACCAGAGGTCTCGAAAGCGAAGTTTGAGATCATCAATAGCAGGCGGCCATTTCTGCTTGATACTTCGACGATCTTGAATACTTGGGACTGCATTGAAAAATATTACCTTGCACGGAAAAAGCTAACTACTTGGAAAACAAACATCCTCTATCACTTCTCATAAGGCACATGGTGTCCCCTGAGCGTCACAAAAGGTCTCGAAAGCGACGTTTCAAAGTATCGATACCAGGCGGCCATTTCTGCATGATACTTCGACGACATTGAATACTTGAGACTGCATTGAAAAAATATTACCTTGCGGGGAAAAACCTAACTACTTAGAAAAAGAAACATCCTCCGTCTGGTCTCATATGGCACATGGTGTCCACTGAGCGACGCGAGATGTCTTGAAAGCGATGTTCCAAACCATCAAAAGCAGGCAGTCATTTCTGTTTGATACTTCGACGATCTTGAATACTTGGCACCGCATTGAAAATTATTACCTGGCGGGGAAAAAGATAACTACTTAGAAAACAAACATCCTCAGTCAGGTTACATATGGAAAATGGTGTCCCCTGAGCGGCCCGAGAGGTTTCGAAAGCGACGTTTCATACCAGCAATAGCAGGCAGCCATTTCTGCTCGATACTTTGACGATTTTAAATACTTGGGACTGCATTGAAAAATATTACCTTGCGGGGAAAAAGCTAACTACTTAGGAAACAACCATCCTCCGTCAGGTCTCATAAGGCACATGGTGGCCCAGAGCGGCGCGAGAGGACTCGAAAGTAACCTTTCAAACCATCAGTAGCAGGCGGCCATTTATGCTTGGTACTTCGACGATCTAGATTACTTGCGACTGCATTGAAAATTATTATCATGTGGGGAAAAAGCAAACTACTTGGAAAACAAACATCCTCTATCAGTTCTTATATGGCACATGGTGTCCTGTGAGCGGCACGAGAGGTCTCGAAGGCGAAGTTTAAGTTCATCAATAGCAGGCGGCCATTTCTGCTTGATACTTCGACGATCTTGAATAATTGGGATTGTTTTGAAAAATAATACCTTGCTGGGAAGAAGCTAACTACTTCGAAAACAAACCTCCGCTATCAGGTCTCATATGGCACATGGTGTCCCCTGAGCGACGCAAGAGGTATCGAAAGCTACGTTTCAAACCAGCAATAGCAGGCGGCCATTTATGCTTGATACTTCGACGATCCTGAATACTTGTGGCTGCATTGAAAAATATTAGCTTGCGGGAAAAAAGCGAACTGCTTAGAAAACAAACATCCTCTGTCTGACCTCATATCGCACATGGTGTCCCCTCAGCGGCAGGACAGGTCTCGAAAGCGACGTTTCAAACCATTAATAGCAGGCGGCCATTTCTGTTGATATTTCGACGATCATGAGTACTTGGGGCTGCATTGAAAATAATTACCTTGAAGGGAAACAGCTAACTACTTAGAAAACAAATTTCCTGTATCAGGTCTCACTTGGCACATGGTGTCCCCTGAGTGGCGCGAGGGGTGTCGAAAGCGACGTTTCAAATCATCAATAGCAGGCGGATATTTCTGCTTGATACTTCGACGATCTTGAATACTTGGGACTGCATTGAAAAATATTACCTTGCGCGCAAGAAGCTGACTAATTAGAAAATAAACATCCTCTATCCGGTCTCATCTGGCACATGGTGTCCCCCGAGCGGCGCGACAGGTCTCAAAAGCGATGTTTCAAATCATCAATAGCAGGCGGCCATTTCTGCTTGATACTTCGACGATCTTGTACAATTGGGACTGCATTGAAAAATATTACCTCTCGGGGAAGAAGCTAACTACTTAGAAAACAAACCTCCTTTAGCAGGTCTCATATGGCACTTGGTGTCCCCTGAGCGGCGCGAGAGGTCTCGAAAGCTACGATTCAAGCCAGCAATAGCAGGCGCATATTTCTGCTTGATACTTCGACGATCTTGAATACATGGGAGTGCATTGAAAAATATCACCTTGGGGGGAAAAAGCTAACTACTTGGAAAACAAACATCCTCTATCAGGTAACATATGGCACATGGTGTCCGCTGAGTGGCCCGAGAGGTCTCGAAAGCGTCGTTTGAAATCATCAATAGCAGGCGGCCATTTCTGTTGATACTTCGACGATCTTGAATACTCTGGACTACAATATAAATTATTACCTTGCAGGGAAAAGCGAACTGCTTACAAAAGAAACATCCTCCGTCTTATCTCATATGGCACATGGTGTCCCCTGAGCGACGCGACAGGTCTCGAAAACGACGCTTCAAACCACCAATAGCAGGCGGACATTTCTGCTTGATACTTCGACGATCTTGAATACTTGGGACTGCATTGAAAAATATTACCTTGCGCGCAAGAAGCTAACTAATTAGAAAATAAACATCCTCTATCCGGTCTCATCTGGCACATGGTCTCCCCTGAGCGGCGCAAGAGGTATCGAAAGCGACGTTTCAAATCATCAATTGCAGGCGGCCATTTCTGCTTGATACTTCGACGATCATGAATACTTGAGACTGCATTGAAAATTGTTACCTGGCGGAGAAAAAGATAACTACTTAGAAATCAAACATGCTCAGTCAGGTAACGTATGGCACATGGTGTCCCCTGAGCGGCGCGCGAGGTTTCGAAAGCTATGTTTCAAACCAGCAATAGCAGGCGGCCATTTATGTTGATACTTCGACGATCTTGAATACTCGGGACTACAATATAAATGATTACCTTGCAGGGAAAAAGCGAACTGCTTAGAAAACAAACATCCTCCGTCTGATATTATATGGCACATTGTGTCCCCTGAGCGACGCGACAGGTCTCGAAAACTACGTTTCAAATCATAAACAGGAGGCGGCCATTTCTGCCTGATACTTCGACGGTCTTCAATAATTGGGACTGCACTGAAAAATATTACCTTGCTTGCAAGAACCAAACTACTTAGAAAACAAACATCCTCAGTCCGGTAACATATGCCGCATGCTGTCCCCTGAGCGGCACGAGAGGTCTCGAAAGCGACGTTTAAATCATCAGTAGCAGGCGGCCATTTCAGCTTGATACTTCGGCGATCTTGAATAATTGGGAGTGTATTGAAAAATATTACCCTGCTGGGAAGAAGCTAACTACTTAGAAAACAAACCTCCGCTATCAGGTCTCATATGGCACATGGTGTCCCCTGAGCGGCGCACGAGGTATCGAAAGCGAGGTTTCGAATCATCAACAGGAGGCGGCCATTTCTACTTGATACTGCGACGATCTTGAATATTGGGACTGCATTGAAAAATATTAACGTGCGGGCAAAAAGCTAACTACTTAGAAAACAAGAATCCTCCGTCTGATCTCATATGGCACATGGTGCCCACTGAGCAGCACGAGAGGTCTCGAAAGCGACGTTTCAAATCATCAATAGCAGGCGGCCATTTCTGCTTGATACTTCGACGATTTAGAATACTTGGGATTGCATTGAAAAATATTACCTTGCGGGGAAAAAGCTAACTACTGGGAAAACTAACATCCTCCGTCAGGTCTCATATGGCACATGGTGTCCCAGAGCGGCGCTAGGGGACTCGAAAGTAACGTTTCAAACCATCAGTAGCAGGCGGCCATTTATGCTTGGTACTTCGACGATCTTGAATACTTGCGACTGCATTGAAAATTATTATCATGCGGGGAAAAATCAAACTACTTGGAAAACAAACATCCTCTATCAGTTCTGATGCGGCATATGGTGTCCTGTGAGCGGCACCAGAGGTCTCGAAAGCGAAGTTTGAGATCATCAATAGCAGGCGGCCATTTCTGCTTGATACTTCGACGATCTTGAATACTTGGGACTGCATTGAAAAATATTACCTTGAACGGAAAAAGCTAACTACTTGGAAAACAAACATCCTCTATCACTTCTCATAAGGCACATGGTGTCCCCTGAGCGTCACGAGAGGTCTCGAAAGCGACGTTTCAAAGCATCGATACCAGGCGGCCATTTCTGCATGATACTTCGACGACATTGAATACTTGAGACTGCATTGAAAAATATTACCTTGTGGGGAAAAACCTAACTACTTAGAAAAAGCAACATCCTCCGTCTGGTCTCATATGGCACATGGTGTCCACTGAGCGACGCGAGATGTCTTGAAAGCGATGTTCCAAACCATCAAAAGCAGGCAGCCATTTCTGCTCGATACTTTGACGATTTTAAATACTTGGGACTGCATTGAAAAATATTACCTTGCGGGGAAAAAGCTAACTACTTAGGAAACAAACATCCTCCGTCAGGTCTCATATGGCACATGGTGTCCCAGAGCGGCGCGAGAGGACTCGAAAGTAACGTTTCAAACCATCAGTAGCAGGCGGCCATTTATGCTTGGTACTTCGACGATCTAGATTACTTGCGACTGCATTGAAAATTATTATCATGTGGGAAAAAAGCAAACTACTTGGAAAACAAACATCCTCTATCAGTTCTGATATGGCACATGGTGTCCTGTGAGCGGCACGAGAGGTCTCGAAAGCGAAGTTTAAGTTCATCAATAGCAGGCGGCCATTTCTGCTTGATACTTCTACGATCTTGAATAATTGGGATTGTATTGAAAAATAATACCTTGCTGGGAAGAAGCTAACTACTTCGAAAACAAACCTCCGCTATCCGGTCTCATATGGCACATGGTGTCCCCTGAGCGACGCAAGAGGTATCGAAAGCTACGTTTCAAACCAGCAATAGCAGGCGGCCATTTATGCTTGATACTTCGACGATCCTGAATACTTGTGGCTGCATTGAAAAATATTAGCTTGCGGGAAAAAAGCGAACTGCTTAGAAAACAAACATCCTCTGTCTGACCTCATATCGCACATGGTGTCCCCTCAGCGGCAGGACAGGTCTCCAAAGCGACGTTTCAAACCATTAATAGCAGGCGGCCATTTCTGTTGATATTTCGACGATCATGAGTACTTGGGGCTGCATTGAAAATAATTACCTTGAAGGGAAACAGCTAACTACTTAGAAAACAAATTTCCTGTATCAGGTCTCACTTGGCACATGGTGTCCCCTGAGTGGCGCGAGGGGTGTCGAAAGCGACGTTTCAAATCATCAATAGCAGGCGGCCATTTCTGCTTGATACTTCGACGATCTTGAATACTTGGGACTGCATTGAAAAATATTACCTTGCGCGCAAGAAGCTAACCAATTAGAAAATAAACATCCTCTATCCGGTCTTATCTGGCACATGGTGTCCCCCGAGCGGCGCGACAGGTCTCAAAAGCGATGTTTCAAATCATCAATAGCAGGCGGCCATTTCTGCTTGATACTTCGACGATCTTGTACAATTGGGACTGCATTGAAAAATATTACCTCTCGGGGAAGAAGCTAACTACTTAGAAAACAAACCTCCTTTAGCAGGTCTCATATGGCACTTGGTGTCCCCTGAGCGGCGCGAGAGGTCTCGAAAGCTACGATTCAAGCCAGCAATAGCAGGCGCATATTTCTGCTTGATACTTCGACGATCTTGAATACATGGGAGTGCATTGAAAAATATCACCTTGGGGGGAAAAAGCTAACTACTTGGAAAACAAACATCCTCTATCAGGTAACATATGGCACATGGTGTCCGCTGAGTGGCCCGAGAGGTCTCGAAAGCGTCGTTTGAAATCATCAATAGCAGGCGGCCATTTCTGTTGATACTTCGACGATCTTGAATACTCTGGACTACAATATAAATTATTACCTTGCAGGGAAAAGCGAACTGCTTACAAAAGAAACATCCTCCGTCTTATCTCATATGGCACATGGTGTCCCCTGAGCGACGCGACAGGTCTCGAAAACGACGCTTCAAACCACCAATAGCAGGCGGACATTTCTGCTTGATACTTCGACGATCTTGAATACTTGGGACTGCATTGAAAAATATTACCTTGCGCGCAAGAAGCTAACTAATTAGAAAATAAACATCCTCTATCCGGTCTCATCTGGCACATGGTCTCCCCTGAGCGGCGCAAGAGGTATCGAAAGCGACGTTTCAAATCATCAATTGCAGGCGGCCATTTCTGCTTGATACTTCGACGATCATGAATACTTGAGACTGCATTGAAAATTGTTACCTGGCGGAGAAAAAGATAACTACTTAGAAATCAAACATGCTCAGTCAGGTAACGTATGGCACATGGTGTCCCCTGAGCGGCGCGCGAGGTTTCGAAAGCTATGTTTCAAACCAGCAATAGCAGGCGGCCATTTATGTTGATACTTCGACGATCTTGAATACTCGGGACTATAATATAAATGATTACCTTGCAGGGAAAAAGCGAACTGCTTAGAAAACAAACATCCTCCGTCTGATATTATATGGCACATTGTGTCCCCTGAGCGACGCGACAGGTCTCGAAAACTACGTTTCAAATCATAAACAGGAGGCGGCCATTTCTGCCTGATACTTCGACGGTCTTCAATAATTGGGACTGCACTGAAAAATATTACCTTGCTTGCAAGAACCAAACTACTTAGAAAACAAACATCCTCAGTCCGGTAACATATGCCGCATGCTGTCCCCTGAGCGGCACGAGAGGTCTCGAAAGCGACGTTTAAATCATCAGTAGCAGGCGGCCATTTCAGCTTGATACTTCGACCATCTTGAATACTTGGGACGGCATTGAAAATTAATAAGTTGCGGGCAAAAAGCTAACTACTTAGAAAACAAGAATCCTCCGTCTGATCTCATATGGCACATGGTGCCCACTGAGCAGCACGAGAGGTCTCGAAAGCGACGTTTCAAATCATCAATAGCAGGCGGCCATTTCTGCTTGATACTTCGACGATTTAGAATACTTGGGATTGCATTGAAAAATATTACCTTGCGGGGAAAAAGATAACTACTTAGAAATCAAACATGCTCAGTCAGGTAACGTATGGCACATGGTGTCCCCTGAGCGGCGCGCGAGGTTGCGAAAGCTATGTTTCAAACCAGCAATAGCAGGCGGCCATTTATGTTGATACTTCGACGATCTTGAATACTCGGGACTATAATATAAATGATTACCTTGCAGGGAAAAAGCGAACTGCTTAGAAAACAAACATCCTCCGTCTGATATTATATGGCACATTGTGTCCCCTGAGCGACGCGACAGGTCTCGAAAACTACGTTTCAAATCATAAACAGGAGGCGGCCATTTCTTCCTGATACTTCGACGGTCTTCAATAATTGGGACTGCACTGAAAAATATTACCTTGCTTGCAAGAACCAAACTACTTCGAAAACAAGAATCCTCCGTCTGATCTCATATGGCACATGGTGTCCCCTGATCGGCACGAGAAGTCTCGAAAGCGACGTTTCAAATCATCAATAGCAGGCGGCCATTTCTGCTTGATACTTCGACCATCTTGAATACTTGAGACGGCATTGAAAATTAATAAGTTGCGGGCAAAAAGCTAACTACTTAGAAAACAAGAATCCTCCGTCTGATCTCATATGGCACATGGTGCCCACTGAGCAGCACGAGAGGTCTCGAAAGCGACGTTTCAAATCATCAATAGCAGGCGGCCATTTCTGCTTGATACTTCGACGATTTAGAATACTTGGGATTGCATTGAAAAATATTACCTTGCGGGGAAAAAGCTAACTACTGGGAAAACTAACATCCTCCGTCAGGTCTCATATGGCACATGGTGTCCCAGAGCGGCGCGAGGGGACTCGAAAGTAACGTTTCAAACCATCAGTAGCAGGCGGCCATTTATGCTTGGTACTTCGACGATCTTGAATACTTGCGACTGCATTGAAAATTATTATCATGCGGGGAAAAATCAAACTACTTGGAAAACAAACATCCTCTATCAGTTCTGATGCGGCATATGGTGTCCTGTGAGCGGCACCAGATGTCTCGAAAGCGAAGTTTGAGATCAATAGCAGGCGGCCATTTCTGCTTGATACTTCGACGATCTTGAAGACTTGGGACTGCATTGAAAAATATTACCTTGAACGGAAAAAGCTAACTACTTGGAAAACAAACATCCTCTAACACTTCTCATAAGGCACATGGTGTCCCCTGAGCGTCACGAGAGGTCTCGAAAGCGACGTTTCAAAGCATCGATACCAGGCGGCCATTTCTGCATGATACTTCGACGACATTGAATACTTGAGACTGCATTGAAAAATATTACCTTGTGGGGAAAAACCTAACTACTTAGAAAAAGAAACATCCTCCGTCTGGTCTCATATGGCACATGGTGTCCACTGAGCGACGCGAGATGTCTTGAAAGCGATGTTCCAAACCATCAAAAGCAGGCAGCCATTTCTGCTCGATACTTTGACGATTTTAAATACTTGGGACTGCATTGAAAAATATTACCTTGCGGGGAAAAAGCTAACTACTTAGGAAACAAACATCCTCCGTCAGGTCTCATATGGCACATGGTGTCCCAGAGCGGCGCGAGAGGACTCGAAAGTAACGTTTCAAACCATCAGTAGCAGGCGGCCATTTATGCTTGGTACTTCGACGATCTAGATTACTTGCGACTGCATTGAAAATTATTATCATGTGGGGAAAAAGCAAACTACTTGGAAAACAAACATCCTCTATCAGTTCTGATATGGCACATGGTGTCCTGTGAGCGGCACGAGAGGTCTCGAAAGCGAAGTTTAAGTTCATCAATAGCAGGCGGCCATTTCTGCTTGATACTTCGACGATCTTGAATAATTGGGATTGTATTGAAAAATAATACCTTGCTGGGAAGAAGCTAACTACTTCGAAAACAAACCTCCGCTATCCGGTCTCATATGGCACATGGTGTCCCCTGAGCGACGCAAGAGGTATCGAAAGCTACGTTTCAAACCAGCAGTAGCAGGCGGCCATTTATGCTTGATACTTCGACGATCCTGAATACTTGTGGCTGCATTGAAAAATATTAGCTTGCGGGAAAAAAGCGAACTGCTTAGAAAACAAACATCCTCTGTCTGACCTCATATCGCACATGGTGTCCCCTCAGCGGCAGGACAGGTCTCGAAAGCGACGTTTCAAACCATTAATAGCAGGCGGCCATTTCTGTTGATATTTCGACGATCATGAGTACTTGGGGCTGCATTGAAAATAATTACCTTGAAGGGAAACAGCTAACTACTTAGAAAACAAATTTCCTGTATCAGGTCTCATTTGGCACATGGTGTCCCCTGAGTGGCGCGAGGGGTGTCGAAAGCGACGTTTCAAATCATCAATAGCAGGCGGATATTTCTGCTTGATACTTCGACGATCTTGAATACTTGGGACTGCATTAAAAATATTACCTTGCGCGCAAGAAGCTAACTAATTAGAAAATAAACATCCTCTATCCGGTCTCATCTGGCACATGGTGTCCCCAGAGCGGCGCGACAGGTCTCAAAAGCGATGTTTCAAATCATCAATAGCAGGCGGCCATTTCTGCTTGATACTTCGACGATCTTGCATAATTGGGACTGCATTGAAAAATATTACCTCTCGGGGAAGAAGCTAACTACTTAGAAAACAAACCTCCTTTAGCAGGTCTCATATGGCACTTGGTGTGCCCTGAGCGGCGCGAGAGGTTTCGAAAGCTACGATTCAAGCCAGCAATAGCAGGCGCATATTTCTGCTTGATACTTCGACGATCTTGAATACTTGGGAGTGCATTGAAAAATATCACCTTGGGGGGAAAAAGCTAACTACTTGGAAAACAAACATCCTCTATCAGGTAACATATGGCACATGGTGTCCCCTGAGTGGCCCGAGAGGTCTCGAAAGCGTCGTTTGAAATCATCAATAGCAGGCGGCCATTTCTGTTGATACTTCGACGATCTTGAATACTCTGGACTACAATATACATTATTACCTTGCAGGGAAAAGCGAACTGCTTACAAAAGAAACATCCTCCGTCTTATCTCATATGGCACATGGTGTCCCCTGAGCGACGCGACAGGTCTCGAAAACGACGCTTCAAACCACCAATAGCAGGCGGACATTTCTGCTTGATACTTCGATGATCTTGAATACTTGGGACTGCATTGAAAAATATTACCTTGCGCGCAAGAAGCTAACTAATTAGAAAATAAACATCCTCTATCCGGTCTCATCTGGCACATGGTCTCCCCTGAGCGGCGCAAGAGGTATCGAAAGCGACGTTTCTAATCATCAATTGCAGGCGGCCATTTCTGCTTGATACTTCGACGATCATGAATACTTGGGACTGCATTGAAAATTGTTACCTGGCGGAGAAAAAGATAACTACTTAGAAATCAAACATGCTCAGTCAGGTAACGTATGGCACATGGTGTCCCCTGAGCGGCGCGCGAGGTTTCGAAAGCTATGTTTCAAACCAGCAATAGCAGGCGGCCATTTATGTTGATACTTCGACGATCTTGAATACTCGGGACTATAATATAAATGATTACCTTGCAGGGAAAAAGCGAACTGCTTAGAAAACAAACATCCTCCGTCTGATATTATATGGCACATTGTGTCCCCTGAGCGACGCGACAGGTCTCGAAAACTACGTTTCAAATCATAAACAGGAGGCGGCCATTTCTGCCTGATACTTCGACGGTCTTCAATAATTGGGACTGCACTGAAAAATATTACCTTGCTTGCAAGAACCAAACTACTTAGAAAACAAACATCCTCAGTCCGGTAACATATGCCGCATGCTGTCCCCTGAGCGGCACGAGAGGTCTCGAAAGCGACGTTTAAATCATCAGTAGCAGGCGGCCATTTCAGCTTGATACTTCGACCATCTTGAATACTTGGGACGGCATTGAAAATTAATAAGTTGCGGGCAAAAAGCTAACTACTTAGAAAACAAGAATCCTCCGTCTGATCTCATATGGCACATGGTGCCCACTGAGCAGCACGAGAGGTCTCGAAAGCGACGTTTCTAATCATCAATTGCAGGCGGCCATTTCTGCTTGATACTTCGACGATCATGAATACTTGGGACTGCATTGAAAATTGTTACCTGGCGGAGAAAAAGATAACTACTTAGAAATCAAACATGCTCAGTCAGGTAACGTATGGCACATGGTGTCCCCTGAGCGGCGCGCGAGGTTTCGAAAGCTATGTTTCAAACCAGCAATAGCAGGCGGCCATTTATGTTGATACTTCGACGATCTTGAATACTCGGGACTATAATATAAATGATTACCTTGCAGGGAAAAAGCGAACTGCTTAGAAAACAAACATCCTCCGTCTGATATTATATGGCACATTGTGTCCCCTGAGCGACGCGACAGGTCTCGAAAACTACGTTTCAAATCATAAACAGGAGGCGGCCATTTCTGCCTGATACTTCGACGGTCTTCAATAATTGGGACTGCACTGAAAAATATTACCTTGCTTGCAAGAACCAAACTACTTAGAAAACAAACATCCTCAGTCCGGTAACATATGCCGCATGCTGTCCCCTGAGCGGCACGAGAGGTCTCGAAAGCGACGTTTAAATCATCAGTAGCAGGCGGCCATTTCAGCTTGATACTTCGACCATCTTGAATACTTGGGACGGCATTGAAAATTAATAAGTTGCGGGCAAAAAGCTAACTACTTAGAAAACAAGAATCCTCCGTCTGATCTCATATGGCACATGGTGCCCACTGAGCAGCACGAGAGGTCTCGAAAGCGACGTTTCAAATCATCAATAGCAGGCGGCCATTTCTGCTTGATACTTCGACGATTTAGAATACTTGGGATTGCATTGAAAAATATTACCTTGCGGGGAAAAAGATAACTACTTAGAAATCAAACATGCTCAGTCAGGTAACGTATGGCACATGGTGTCCCCTGAGCGGCGCGCGAGGTTGCGAAAGCTATGTTTCAAACCAGCAATAGCAGGCGGCCATTTATGTTGATACTTCGACGATCTTGAATACTCGGGACTATAATATAAATGATTACCTTGCAGGGAAAAAGCGAACTGCTTAGAAAACAAACATCCTCCGTCTGATATTATATGGCACATTGTGTCCCCTGAGCGACGCGACAGGTCTCGAAAACTACGTTTCAAATCATAAACAGGAGGCGGCCATTTCTTCCTGATACTTCGACGGTCTTCAATAATTGGGACTGCACTGAAAAATATTACCTTGCTTGCAAGAACCAAACTACTTCGAAAACAAGAATCCTCCGTCTGATCTCATATGGCACATGGTGTCCCCTGATCGGCACGAGAAGTCTCGAAAGCGACGTTTCAAATCATCAATAGCAGGCGGCCATTTCTGCTTGATACTTCGACCATCTTGAATACTTGAGACGGCATTGAAAATTAATAAGTTGCGAACAAAAAGCTAACTACTTAGAAAACAAGAATCCTCCGTCTGATCTCATATGGCACATGGTGCCCACTGAGCAGCACGAGAGGTCTCGAAAGCGACGTTTCAAATCATCAATAGCAGGCGGCCATTTCTGCTTGATACTTCGACGATTTAGAATACTTGGGATTGCATTGAAAAATATTACCTTGCGGGGAAAAAGCTAACTACTGGGAAAACTAACATCCTCCGTCAGGTCTCATATGGCACATGGTGTCCCAGAGCGGCGCGAGGGGACTCGAAAGTAACGTTTCAAACCATCAGTAGCAGGCGGCCATTTATGCTTGGTACTTCGACGATCTTGAATACTTGCGACTGCATTGAAAATTATTATCATGCGGGGAAAAATCAAACTACTTGGAAAACAAACATCCTCTATCAGTTCTGATGCGGCATATGGTGTCCTGTGAGCGGCACCAGATGTCTCGAAAGCGAAGTTTGAGATCATCAATAGCAGGCGGCCATTTCTGCTTGATACTTCGACGATCTTGAAGACTTGGGACTGCATTGAAAAATATTACCTTGAACGGAAAAAGCTAACTACTTGGAAAACAAACATCCTCTAACACTTCTCATAAGGCACATGGTGTCCCCTGAGCGTCACGAGAGGTCTCGAAAGCGACGTTTCAAAGCATCGATACCAGGCGGCCATTTCTGCATGATACTTCGACGACATTGAATACTTGAGACTGCATTGAAAAATATTACCTTGTGGGGAAAAACCTAACTACTTAGAAAAAGAAACATCCTCCGTCTGGTCTCATATGGCACATGGTGTCCACTGAGCGACGCGAGATGTCTTGAAAGCGATGTTCCAAACCATCAAAAGCAGGCAGCCATTTCTGCTCGATACTTTGACGATTTTAAATACTTGGGACTGCATTGAAAAATATTACCTTGCGGGGAAAAAGCTAACTACTTAGGAAACAAACATCCTCCGTCAGGTCTCATATGGCACATGGTGTCCCAGAGCGGCGCGAGAGGACTCGAAAGTAACGTTTCAAACCATCAGTAGCAGGCGGCCATTTATGCTTGGTACTTCGACGATCTAGATTACTTGCGACTGCATTGAAAATTATTATCATGTGGGGAAAAAGCAAACTACTTGGAAAACAAACATCCTCTATCAGTTCTGATATGGCACATGGTGTCCTGTGAGCGGCACGAGAGGTCTCGAAAGCGAAGTTTAAGTTCATCAATAGCAGGCGGCCATTTCTGCTTGATACTTCGACGATCTTGAATAATTGGGATTGTATTGAAAAATAATACCTTGCTGGGAAGAAGCTAACTACTTCGAAAACAAACCTCCGCTATCCGGTCTCATATGGCACATGGTGTCCCCTGAGCGACGCAAGAGGTATCGAAAGCTACGTTTCAAACCAGCAGTAGCAGGCGGCCATTTATGCTTGATACTTCGACGATCCTGAATACTTGTGGCTGCATTGAAAAATATTAGCTTGCGGGAAAAAAGCGAACTGCTTAGAAAACAAACATCCTCTGTCTGACCTCATATCGCACATGGTGTCCCCTCAGCGGCAGGACAGGTCTCGAAAGCGACGTTTCAAACCATTAATAGCAGGCGGCCATTTCTGTTGATATTTCGACGATCATGAGTACTTGGGGCTGCATTGAAAATAATTACCTTGAAGGGAAACAGCTAACTACTTAGAAAACAAATTTCCTGTATCAGGTCTCATTTGGCACATGGTGTCCCCTGAGTGGCGCGAGGGGTGTCGAAAGCGACGTTTCAAATCATCAATAGCAGGCGGATATTTCTGCTTGATACTTCGACGATCTTGAATACTTGGGACTGCATTAAAAATATTACCTTGCGCGCAAGAAGCTAACTAATTAGAAAATAAACATCCTCTATCCGGTCTCATCTGGCACATGGTGTCCCCAGAGCGGCGCGACAGGTCTCAAAAGCGATGTTTCAAATCATCAATAGCAGGCGGCCATTTCTGCTTGATACTTCGACGATCTTGCATAATTGGGACTGCATTGAAAAATATTACCTCTCGGGGAAGAAGCTAACTACTTAGAAAACAAACCTCCTTTAGCAGGTCTCATATGGCACTTGGTGTGCCCTGAGCGGCGCGAGAGGTTTCGAAAGCTACGATTCAAGCCAGCAATAGCAGGCGCATATTTCTGCTTGATACTTCGACGATCTTGAATACTTGGGAGTGCATTGAAAAATATCACCTTGGGGGGAAAAAGCTAACTACTTGGAAAACAAACATCCTCTATCAGGTAACATATGGCACATGGTGTCCCCTGAGTGGCCCGAGAGGTCTCGAAAGCGTCGTTTGAAATCATCAATAGCAGGCGGCCATTTCTGTTGATACTTCGACGATCTTGAATACTCTGGACTACAATATACATTATTACCTTGCAGGGAAAAGCGAACTGCTTACAAAAGAAACATCCTCCGTCTTATCTCATATGGCACATGGTGTCCCCTGAGCGACGCGACAGGTCTCGAAAACGACGCTTCAAACCACCAATAGCAGGCGGACATTTCTGCTTGATACTTCGATGATCTTGAATACTTGGGACTGCATTGAAAAATATTACCTTGCGCGCAAGAAGCTAACTAATTAGAAAATAAACATCCTCTATCCGGTCTCATCTGGCACATGGTCTCCCCTGAGCGGCGCAAGAGGTATCGAAAGCGACGTTTCTAATCATCAATTGCAGGCGGCCATTTCTGCTTGATACTTCGACGATCATGAATACTTGGGACTGCATTGAAAATTGTTACCTGGCGGAGAAAAAGATAACTACTTAGAAATCAAACATGCTCAGTCAGGTAACGTATGGCACATGGTGTCCCCTGAGCGGCGCGTGAGGTTTCGAAAGCTGTGTTTCAAACCAGCAATAGCAGGCGGCCATTTATGTTGATACTTCGACGATCTTGAATACTCGGGACTACAATATAAATGATTACCTTGCAGGGAAAAAGCGAACTGCTTAGAAAACAAACATCCTCCGTCTGATATTATATGGCACATTGTGTCCCCTGAGCGACGCGACAGGTCTCGAAAACTACGTTTCAAATCATAAACAGGAGGCGGCCATTTCTGCCTGATACTTCGACGGTCTTCAATAATTGGGACTGCACTGAAATATATTACCTTGCTTGCAAGAACCAAACTACTTAGAAAACAAACATCCTCAGTCCGGTAACATATGCCACATGCTGTCGCCTGAGCGGCACGAGAGGTCTCGAAAGCGACGTTTAAATCATGAATAGCAGGCAGCTATTTCTGCTTGATACTTCGACGATCTTGAATAATTGGGACTGCATTGAAAAGTATTACCTTGCGGGGAAGAAGCTAACTACTTAGAAAACAAACCTCCGCTATCAGGTCTCATATGGCGCATGCTGTCCCCTGAGCGGCGCAAGAGGTATCGAAAGCGAGGTTTCAAATCATCAACAGGAGGCGGCCATTTCTACTTGATACTGCGACGATCTTGAATATTGGGACTGCATTGAAAAATATTAACGTGCGGGCAAAAAGCTAACTACTTAGAAAACAAGAATCCTCCGTCTGATCTCATATGGCACATGGTGTCCACTGATCGGCACGAGAAGTCTCGAAAGCGACGTTTCAAATCATCAATAGCAGGCGGCCATTTCTGCTTCATACTTCGACCATCTTGAATACTTGGGACGGCATTGAAAATTACTAAGTTGCGGGCAAAACGCTAACTACTTAGAAAACAAGAATCCTCCGTCTGATCTCATATGGCACATGGTGCCCACTGAGCGGCACGAGAGGTCTCGAAAGCGACGTTTCAAATCATCAATAGCAGGCGGCCATTTCTGCTTGATACTTCGACGATTTAGAATACTTGGGATTGCATTGAAAAATATTACCTTGCGGGGAAAAAGCTAACTACTGGGAAAACAAACATCCTCCGTGAGGTCTCATATGGCACATGGTGTCCCAGAGCGGCGCGAGGGGACTCGAAAGTAACGTTTCAAACCATCAGTAGCAGGCGGCCATTTATGCTTGGTACTTCGACGATCTTGAATACTTGCGACTGCATTGAAAATTATTATCATGCGGGGAAAAGTCAAACTACTTGGAAAACAAACATCCTCTATCAGTTCTGATGCGGCATATGGTGTCCTGTGAGCGTCACGAGAGGTCTCGAAAGCGACGTTTCAAAGCATCGATACCAGGCGGCCATTTCTGCATGATACTTCGACGACATTGAATACTTGAGACTGCATTGAAAAATATTACCTTGCGGGGAAAAACCTAACTACTTAGAAAAAGAAACATCCTCCGTCTGGTCTCATATGGCACATGGTGTCCACTGAGCGACGCGAGATGTCTTGAAAGCGATGTTCCAAACCATCAAAAGCAGGCAGTCATTTCTGTTTGATACTTCGACGATCTTGAATACTTGGCACCGCATTGAAAATTATTACCTGGTGGGGAAAAAGATAACTACTTAGAAAACAAACATCCTCAGTCAGGTTACATATGGCAAATGGTGTCCCCTGAGCGGCCCGAGAGGTTTCGAAAGCGACGTTTCATACCAGCAATAGCAGGCAGCCATTTCTGCTCGATACTTTGACGATTTTAAATACTTGGGACTGCATTGAAAAATATTACCTTGCGGGGAAAAAGCTAACTACTTAGGAAACAAACATCCTCCGTCAGGTCTCATATGGCACATGGTGTCCCAGAGCGGCGCGAGAGGACTCGAAAGTAACGTTTCAAACCATCAGTAGCAGGCGGCCATTTATGCTTGGTACTTCGACGATCTAGATTACTTGCGACTGCATTGAAAATTATTATCATGTGTGGAAAAAGCAAACTACTTGGAAAACGAACATCCTCTATCAGTTCTGATATGGCACATGGTGTCCTGTGAGCGGCACGAGAGTTCTCGAAAGCGAAGTTTAAGTTCATCAATAGCAGGCGGCCATTTCTGCTTGATACTTCGACGATCTTGAATAATTGGGATTGTATTGAAAAATAATACCTTGCTGGGAAGAAGCTAACTACTTGGAAAACAAACCTCCGCTATCAGGTCTCATATGGCACATGGTGTCCCCTGAGCGACGCAAGAGGTATCGAAAGCTACGTTTCAAACCAGCAATAGCAGGCGGCCATTTATGCTTGATACTTCGACGATCCTGAATACTTGTGGCTGCATTGAAAAATATTAGCTTGCGGGAAAAAAGCGAACTGCTTAGAAAACAAACATCCTCTGTCTGACCTCATATCGCACATGGTGTCCCCTCAGCGGCAGGACAGGTCTCGAAAGCGACGTTTCAAACCATTAATAGCAGGCGGCCATTTCTGTTGATATTTCGACGATCATGAGTACTTGGGGCTGCATTGAAAATAATTACCTTGAAGGAAACAGCTAACTACTTAGAAAAGAAATTTCCTGTATCAGGTCTCATTTGGCACATGGTGTCCCCTGAGTGGCACGAGGGGTGTCGAAAGCGACGTTTCAAATCATCAATAGCAGGCGGATATTTCTGCTTGATACTTCGACGATCTTGAATATTTGGGACTGCATTGAAAAATATTACCTTGCGCGCAAGAAGCTAACTAATTAGAAAATAAACATCCTCTATCCGGTCTCATCTGGCACATGGTGTCCCCAGAGCGGCGCGACAGGTCTCAAAAGCGATGTTTCAAATCATCAATAGCAGGCGGCCATTTCTGCTTGATACTTCGACGATCTTGCATAATTGGGACTGCATCGAAAAATATTACCTCTCGGGGAAGAAGCTAACTACTTAGAAAACAAACCTCCTTTAGCAGGTCTCATATGGCACTTGGTGTCCCCTGAGCGGCGCGAGAGGTTTCGAAAGCTACGATTCAAGCCAGCAATAGCAGGCGCATATTTCTGCTTGATACTTCGACGATCTTGAATACTTGGGAGTGCATTGAAAAATATCACCTTGGGGGGAAAAAGCTAACTACTTGGAAAACAAACATCCTCTATCAGGTAACATATGGCACATGGTGTCCCCTGAGTGGCCCGAGAGGTCTCGAAAGCGTCGTTTGAAATCATCAATAGCAGGCGGCCATTTCTGTTGATACTTCGACGATCTTGAATACCCTGGACTACAATATACATTATTACCTTGCAGGGAAAAGCGAACTGCTTACAAAAGAAACATCCTCCGTCTTATCTCATATGGCACATGGTGTCCCCTGAGCGACGCGACAGGTCTCGAAAACGACGCTTCAAACCACCAATAGCAGGCGGACATTTCTGCTTGATACTTCGACGATCTTGAATACTTGGGACTGCATTGAAAAATATTACCTTGCGCGCAAGAAGCTAACTAATTAGAAAATAAACATCCTCTATCCGGTCTCATCTGGCACATGGTCTCCCCTGAGCGGCGCAAGAGGTATCGAAAGCGACGTTTCAAATCATCAATTGCAGGCGGCCATTTCTGCTTGATACTTCGACGATCATGAATACTTGGGACTGCATTGAAAATTGTTACCTGGCGGAGAAAAAGATAACTACTTAGAAATCAAACATGCTCAGTCAGGTAACGTATGGCACATGGTGTCCCCTGAGCGGCGCGTGAGGTTTCGAAAGCTATGTTTCAAACCAGCAATAGCAGGCGGCCATTTATGTTGATACTTCGACGATCTTGAATACTCGGGACTACAATATAAATGATTACCTTGCAGGGAAAAAGCGAACTGCTTAGAAAACAAACATCCTCCGTCTGATATTATATGGCACATTGTGTCCCCTGAGCGACGCGACAGGTCTCGAAAACTACGTTTCAAATCATAAACAGGAGGCGGCCATTTCTGCCTGATACTTCGACGGTCTTCAATAATTGGGACTGCACTGAAAAATATTACCTTGCTTGCAAGAACCAAACTACTTAGAAAACAAACATCCTCAGTCCGGTAACATATGCCACATGCTGTCGCCTGAGCGGCACGAGAGGTCTCGAAAGCGACGTTTAAATCATGAATAGCAGGCAGCTATTTCTGCTTGATACTTCGACGATCTTGAATAATTGGGACTGCATTGAAAAGTATTACCTTGCGGGGAAGAAGCTAACTACTTAGAAAACAAACCTCCGCTATCAGGTCTCATATGGCACATGCTGTCCCCTGAGCGGCGCAAGAGGTATCGAAAGCGAGGTTTCAAATCATCAACAGGAGGCGGCCATTTCTACTTGATACTACGACGATCTTGAATATTGGGACTGCATTGAAAAATATTAACGTGCGGGCAAAAAGCTAACTACTTAGAAAACAAGAATCCTCCGTCTGATCTCATATGGCACATGGTGTCCACTGAGCGGCACGAGAGGTATCGAAAGCGACGTTTCAAATCATCAATAGCAGGCGGCCATTTCTGCTTGATACTTCTACGATCTTGAATACTTGGGACTGCATTGAAAATTATTACCTGGCGGGGAAAAGATAACTACTTAGAAACGAAACATCCTCAGTCAGGTAACATATGGCACATGGGCTCCCCTGAGCGGCGTGAGAGGTCCTGAATGCGAGGTTTCAAACCATAAATAGCAGGCGGCCATTTCTGCTTGATACTTCGACGATCTTGAATAACTGGGACTGCATTGAAATATATTACCTTGCGGGGAAAAAAACTACTTGGAAACAAACATCCTCTATCAGTTCTCATATGGCACATGGTATCCCCTGAGCGGTGCGACAGGTCTCGAAAGCTACGTTACTATCCATCAATAGCAGGCGGCCATTTCTGCTTGATACTTCGACGATCTTGAATACCTGGGACTGCATTGAAAAATATTACCTTGCGGGGAAAAAGCTAACTACATGGAAAACAAACATCCTCTATCAGGTAACATATGGCTCATGGTGTCCTCTGAGCGGCACGAGAGGTCTTGAAAGCGACGTTTCAAGTCATCAATAGCAGGCGGCCATTTCTGCTTGATACTTCGACGATCTTGAATACTTGCGACTGCATTGAAAATTGTTACCTGGCGGAGAAAAAGAGAACTACTTAGAAATCAAACATGCTCAGTCAGGTAACACATGGCACATGGTGTCCCCTGAGCGGCGCGAGAGGTTTCGAAAGCTACGTTTCAAACCAGCAGTAGCAGGCGGCCATTTCTGCTTGATACTTTGACAATCTTTAATACTTGGGTCTGCATTGAAAAAAATTACCTTGCGGGGGAAAAGCTAACTACTTGAAAAACAAACATCCACTATCAGTTCTGATATGGCACATGGTGTCCCGTGAGCGGCACGAGAGGTCTCGAAAGCGATGTTTCAAGTCATCAATAGCAGGCGGCCATTTCTGCTTGATACTTCGACGATCTTGAATACTTGGGACTTCATTGAAAAATATTACCTTGCGGGGGAAAAGCTAACTACTTAGAAAACAAACAACCTCTGTCAGGCCTCAATGGCACATGGTGTCCCCTGAGTGGCATGAGAGGTCTCGAATGCGAGGATTGAAACCATCTATAGCAGGCGGCCATTTCTGCTTCCTACTTCGACGATCTTGAATACCTGGGACTGCATTGAAAAATATTACCTTGCGGGGAAAAAAACTACTTGGAAACAAACATCCTCTATCAGTTCTCATATGGCACATGGTGTCCCCTGAGCTGTGCGAAAGGTCTCGATAGCTACGTTACTTTCTATCAATAGCAGGCGGCCATTTCTGCTTGATACTTCGACGATCTTGAATACCTGGGACTGCATTGAAAAATATTACCTTGCGGGGAAAAAGTTTACTACTTGGAAAACAAACATCCTCTATCAGTTCTCATATGGCACATGGTGTCCCTGAGCGGCACGAGAGGTCTCCAAAGCGACGTTTCAAGTCATCAATAGCAGGCGGCCATTTCTGCTTGATACTTCGACGATCTTAAATACTTGGGGCGCGTTGAAAAATATTACCTTGCGGGGAAAAAGCTGACTACTTGGAAAACAAACATCCTCTATCAGGTAACATATGGCACACGGTGTCCTCTGAGCGGCACGAGAGGTCTCGAAAGCGGCGTTTCAAATCATCAATAGCAGGCGGCCATTTCTGCTTGATACTTAATACTTGATACTTGAATACTTGGCACTGCATTGAAAAATATTACCTTGAGGGGAAAAAGCTAACTACTTGGAAAACAAACATCCTCTATCAGTTCTCATATGGCACATGGTCTCCCCTGAGCGGTGCGACAGGTCTCGAAAGCTACGTTACTATCCATCAATAGCAGGCGGCCATTTCTGCTTGATACTTCAACGATCTTGAATACTTGGGGCTGTATTGAAAAATATTACCTTGCGGCGTAGAAACGAACTGCTTAGAAAACAAACATCCTTCGTCTGATCTCATATGGCACATGGCGTCCCCTTAGCGGCGCGACAGGTCTGGAATGCGACGTTTCAAACCATCAAAAACAGGCGGCCATTTCTCCTTCATACTTCGACAATCTTGAATATTGGGACTGCATTGAAAAATATAACGTTGCGGGGAAAAAGCTAACTACTTGGAAAACAAACATCCTCTATAAGGTCTTATATGGCACATGGTGTCCCCTGAGTGGCAAGAGAAGTCTCGAAAGCGACGTTTCAAATCATCAATAGCAGGCGGCCATTTCTGCTTGATACTTAATACTTGATACTTGAATACTTGGCACTGCATTGAAAAATATTACCTTGCGGGGAAAAAGCTAACTACTTGGAAAACAAACATCCTCTATCAGTTCAGATATGGCACATGGTGTCCCGTGAGCGGCACGAGAGGTCTGGAAAGCTAAGTTTCAAATCATCAATAGCAGGCGGCCATTTCTGCTTGATACTTCGACGATCTTGAATAATTGGGACTGCATTGAAAAATATTACCTTGCGGAGAAGAAACTAACTACTTAGAAAACAAACCTCCTCCGTCTGGTCTCATATGGCACATGGTGTCCGCTGAGCGGCGCAAGAGGTATCGAAAGCGACGTTTCAAACCATCAACAATAGGCGGCCATTTCTACTTGATACTTCGACGATCTTGAATACTTGGGACTGCATTGAAAAATATTACCTTGCGAAGAAAATGCTAACTACTTGGAAAACAAATATCCTCTATCAGTTCTCATATGGCACATGGTCTCCCCTGAGCGGTGCGACAGGTCTCGAAAGCTACGTTACCATCAATCAAAAGCAGGTGGCCATTTCTGCTTGATACTTCGACGATCTTGAATACCTGGGACTGCATTGAAAAATATTACCTTGCGGGGAAAAAGTAACTACTTGGAAAGCAAGCATCCTCTATCAGTTCTCATATGGCACATGGTGTCCCCTGAGCGGCACGAGAGGTCTCGAAAGCGACGTTTCAAACCATCAACAGGAGGCGGCCATGTCTGCTTGATACTTCGACGATCTTGAATACTTGGGACTGCATTGAAAATTATTACTTGGCGGGCAAAAGATAACTACTTAGAAAACAAACATCCTTTATCAGGTCTCATATGGCACGTGGCGTCCCCTGAGCGACGCAAGAGGTATCGAAAGCGACGTTTCAAATCATCAACAGGAGGTGGCCATTTCTACTTGATACTTCAACGATCTTGAATACTTGGGGCTGCATTGAAAAATATTACCTTGCGGGGAAGGAACGAACTGCTGAGAAAACAAATACCTTCCTCTGATCTCATATGGCACATAGTGTCCCCTGAGCGGCGAGACAGGTCTCGAATGCGACGTTTCAAACCATCAATAGCAGGCGGCCATTTCTGCTTCATGCTTCGACAACTTTGAATATTGGGACTGCATTGAAAAATATTACCTGGCGGAGAAAAAGATAACTACTTAGAAATCAAGCATGCTCAGTCAGGTAACATATGGCACATGGTGCCCCCTGAATGGCGCGACAGGTCTCGAAAGCTAAGTTTCTAACCATCAATAGCAGGCGGCCATTTATGCTTGATACTTCGACGATCTTGAATACCTGGGACTGCATTGAAAAATACTACCTTGCGGGGAAAAAGCTAACTACTTGAAAAACAAACATCCACTGTCAGTTCTCATATGGCACATGGTGTCCCCTGAGCGGCACGAGAGGTCTTGAAAGCGACGTTTCAAGTCATCAATAGCAGGCGGCCATTTCTGCTTGATACTTCGACGATCTTGAATACTTGCGACTGCATTGAAAATTGTTACCTGGCGGAGAAAAAGAGAACTACTTAGAAATCAAACATGCTCAGTCAGGTAACATATGGCACATGGTGTCCCCTGAGCGGCGCGAGAGGTTTCGAAAGCTACGTTTCAAACCAGCAGTAGCAGGCGGCCATTTCTGCTTGATACTTTGACAATCTTTAATACTTGGGTCTGCATTGAAAAAAATTACCTTGCGGGGGAAAAGCTAACTACTTGAAAAACAAACATCCACTATCAGTTCTGATATGGCACATGGTGTCCCGTGAGCGGCACGAGAGGTCTCGAAAGCGATGTTTCAAGTCATCAATAGCAGGCGGCCATTTCTGCTTGATACTTCGACGATCTTGAATACTTGGGACTTCATTGAAAAATATTACCTTGCGGGGGAAAAGCTAACTACTTAGAAAACAAACAACCTCTGTCAGGCTTCAATGGCACATGGTGTCCCCTGAGTGGCATGAGAGGTCTCGAATGCGAGGATTGAAACCATCTATAGCAGGCGGCCATTTCTGCTTCCTACTTCGACGATCTTGAATACCTGGGACTGCATTGAAAAATATTACCTTGCGGGGAAAAAAACTACTTGGAAACAAACATCCTCTATCAGTTCTCATATGGCACATGGTGTCCCCTGAGCTGTGCGAAAGGTCTCGGAAGCTACGTTACTTTCTATCAATAGCAGGCGGCCATTTCTGCTTGATACTTCGACGATCTTGAATACCTGGGACTGCATTGAAAAATATTACCTTGCGGGGAAAAAGTTTACTACTTGGAAAACAAACATCCTCTATCAGTTCTCATATGGCACATGGTGTCCCTGAGCGGCACGAGAGGTCTCGAAAGCGACGTTTCAAGTCATCAATAGCAGGCGGCCATTTCTGCTTGATACTTCAACGATCTTGAATACTTGGGGCTGTATTGAAAAATATTACCTTGCGGCGTAGAAACGAACTGCTTAGAAAACAAACATCCTTCGTCTGATCTCATATGGCACATGGCGTCCCCTTAGCGGCGCGACAGGTCTGGAATGCGACGTTTCAAACCATCAAAAACAGGCGGCCATTTCTCCTTCATACTTCGACAATCTTGAATATTGGGACTGCATTGAAAAATATAACGTTGCGGGGAAAAAGCTAACTACTTGGAAAACAAACATCCTCTATAAGGTCTTATATGGCACATGGTGTCCCCTGAGTGGCACGAGAGGTCTCGAAAGCGACGTTTCAAATCATCAATAGCAGGCGGCCATTTCTGCTTGATACTTAATACTTGATACTTGAATACTTGGCACTGCATTGAAAAATATTACCTTGCGGGGAAAAAGCTAACTACTTGGAAAACAAACATCCTCTATCAGTTCATATATGGCACATGGTGTCCCGTGAGCGGCACGAGAGGTCTGGAAAGCTAAGTTTCAAATCATCAATAGCAGGCGGCCATTTCTGCTTGATACTTCGACGATCTTGAATAATTGGGACTGCATTGAAAAATATTACCTTGCGGAGAAGAAACTAACTACTTAGAAAACAAACCTCCTCCGTCTGGTCTCATATGGCACATGGTGTCCGCTGAGCGGCGCAAGAGGTATCGAAAGCGACGTTTCAAACCATCAACAATAGGCGGCCATTTCTACTTGATACTTCGACGATCTTGAATACTTGGGACTGCATTGAAAAATATTACCTTGCGAAGAAAATGCTAACTACTTGGAAAACAAACATCCTCTATCAGTTCTCATATGGCACATGGTCTCCCCTGAGCGGTGCGACAGGTCTCGAAAGCTACGTTACTATCAATCAAAAGCAGGTGGCCATTTCTGCTTGATACTTCGACGATCTTGAATACCTGGGACTGCATTGAAAAATATTACCTTGCGGGGAAAAAGTAACTACTTGGAAAGCAAGCATCCTCTATCAGTTCTCATATGGCACATGGTGTCCCCTGAGCGGCACGAGAGGTCTCGAAAGCGGCGTTTCAAATCATCACTAGCAGGCGGCCATTTCTGCTTGATACTTAATACTTGATACTTGAATACTTGGGACTGCTTTGAAAAATATTACCTTGCGGGGAAAAAGCTAACTACTTGGAAAAGAAACATCCTCTATCAGTTCTGATATGGCACATGGTGTCCTGTGAGCGGCACGAGAGGTCTCGAAAGCGAAGTTTCAAATCACCAATAGCAGGCGGCCATTTCTGCTTGATACCTAATACTTGATACTTGAATACTTGGGACTGCATTGAAAAATATTACCTTGCGGTGAAAAAGCTAACTACTTGGAAAACAAACATCCTCTATCAGTTCTGATATGGCACATGGTGTCCCGTGAGCGGCACGAGAGGTCTCGAAAGCGAAGTTTCAAATCATCAATAGCAGGCGGCCATTTCTGCTTGATACTTCGACGATCTCGAATAATTGGGAGTGCATTGAAAAATATCACCTTGCGGGGAAGAAACTAAAAACTTAGAAAACAAACCTCCTCCGTCTGGTCTCATATGGCACATCGTGTCCGCTGAGCGGCGCAAGAGGTATCGAAAGCGACGTTTCAAACCACCAACTGGAGCCGGCCATGTCTACTTGATACTTCGACGATCTTCAATACTTGGGACTGCATTGAAAATTATTACATTGCGGGGAAAAGCTAACTACATAGAAAACAAACATCCTCTATCAGGTCTCATATGGCACATGGCATCCACTGAGCCGCGCGAGAGGTCTCGAAAGCGACGTTTCCATCAATAGCCGTCGGCCATTTCTGCTAGATACTTCGACGATCTTGAATATGTGGGACTGCATTTAAAAATATTAGCTTGCAGGGTAAATGCTAACTACATGGAAAACAAACATCCTCTATCAGGTAACATATGGCTCATGGTGTCCTCTGAGCGGTGCGAGAGGTCTCGAAAGCGACGTTTCAAACCACCAATAGCAGGCGCCCATTTATGCTTGATACTTCCACGATCTTGAATACTTGGAAATGCATTGAAAAATATTACCTTGCGCGGAAAAACCTAACTACTTAGAAAACAATCATCCTCCGTCAGGTCTGATTTGGCTCATGGTGTCCCCTGAGCTGCGCGAGAGGAATCGACAGCGACGTTTAAAACCATCAATTGCAGGCGCCATTTCTGCTTTACACTCGACGATCTTGAATACATGGGACTTCATTGAAAAATATTACCTTGCGGGGAAAAAGCAAACTACCTAAAAAAGGAACATCCTGCGTGCCGTCTCATATGGCACATGGTGTCCCCTGAGCGGCGCGAGAGGTCTCGAAAGCGACGTTTCAAACCACCAATAGCAGGCGCCCATTTATGCTTGATACTTCCACGATCTTGAATACTTGGGACTGCATTTAAAATTATTACCTTGCGGGGAAAGAGCTAGCTACTTAGGAAACAAAGATCCTCCGTCCAGTCTCATATGGCACATGGTGTCCCCTGAGTGGCGCGAGAGCTCTCGAAAGCGACGTTTCCAACCATCAATAGCAGGCGACCATGTCTCCTTGATACATCGAAGATCTTGAATACTTGGGACTGCATTGAAAAATATTACCTCGTGGGGAAAAAGCTACCTACTTAGAAAAGGAACATCCTGCGTGCAGTCTCATATGCCACATGGTGTCCCCTGAGCGGCGCGAGAGGTTTTGAAAGCGACGTTTTAAACCATCAATAGCAGGCGGCCATTTGTGCTTCATACTTCGACGATCTTAAAGACTTGGGACTGCATTGAAAAATATTACCTTGCGGGGAAAAAGCTAAGTACTTAGCACACAAACATCCTCTGTCCAGTCTCATATGGCACATGCTGTTCCCTGAACGGCGCGAGAGGTCACGAAAGCGACGTTTCCAACCATCAATAGCAGGCGGCATTTCTGCTTTATGCTTCGACGATCTTGAATACTTCGGACTGTATTGCAAAATATTACCTTGAGTGGAAAAAGCTAACTACTTAGAAAACAAGCATCCTCCGTCAGGTCTGATATGGCTCATGGTGTCCCCTGAGCGGCGCGAGAGGAATCGACAGCGACGTTTCAAGCCATCAATAGCAGGCGCCATTTCTGCTTTACACTTCGACGATCTTGAATCCATGGGACTGCATTGAAAAATATTACCTTGTGGGGAAAAAGCAAACTACCTAAAAAAGGAACATCCTGCGTGCAGTCTCATATGGCGCATGGTGTCCCCTGAGCGGCGCCAGAGGTTTTGAAAGCGACGTTTCTCACCATCAAAAGCAGGCGGCCATTTGTGCTTCATACATCGACGATCTCGAATACTTGGGACTGCATTGAAAATTATTACATTGCGGGGAAAAAGCTAACTACATAGAAAACAAACATCCTCTATCAGGTCTCATATGGCACATCGTATCCACTAAGCGGTGCGAGAGTTCTCGAAAGCGACGTTTCCAGCCATCAATAGCCGTCGGCCATTTCTGCTAGATACTTCGACGATCTCGAATACGTGGGACTGGATTTAAAAATATTAGCTTGCGGGGTAAATGCTAACTACTTAGGAAACAAGCATCCTGTATAAGGTCTCAAATGGCACATGGTGTCCCCTGAGCGGTGCGAGAGGTCTCGAAAGCGACGTTTCAAACCACCAATAGCAGGCGCCCATTTATGCTTGATAATTCCACAATCTTGAATACTTGGGACTGCATTGAGAATTATTACCTTGCGGGGAAAGAGCTAGCTACTTAGAAAAATCATCCTCCGTCTAGTCTCATATGGCACATTGTGTCCCCTGGGTGGCGCGAGATGTCTCGAAAGCGACGTTTCCAACCATCAATAGCAGGCGGCCATTCCTCCTTGATACATCGAAGATCTTCAATACTTGGGTCTGCATTGAAAGATATTAGCTTGTGGGGAAAAAGCTACCTACTTAGAAAAGGAACATCCTGCGTGCAGTCTCATATGGCACATGGTGTCCACTGAGCGGCGCGAGAGGTTTTGAAAGCGACGTTTCGAACTATGCCTAGCAGGCGGCCATTTGTGCTTCATACTTCGACGATCTTGAACACTTGGGACTGCATTGAAAAATATTACCTTGCGGGGATAAAGCTAACTACTTAGAAAACAAACATCCTCTATCAGGTCTCATATGGCACATGGTATCCCCTGAGCAGCGCGAGCGGTCTCGAAAGCGACGTTTCAAACCGTGAATAGGAGGCGGCCATTTATGCTTGATACTTCGATGATCTTGAATACTTGGGACTGCATTGAAAAACATTACCTTGCTGGGAAAAAGCTAACTACTTAGAAAACAAACATCCTCCGTCCATTCTCATAAGGCTCATGCTGTCCCCTGGTCGACGCGAGAGGTCCCGAAACCGACATTTCCAACCTTCAATAGCAGGCGGCAATTCTGCTTGATACTTCGACGATCTTGAATACTTGGGACTGCATTGAAAATTATTACCTTGCGAGGAAAAAGCTAACTACTTAGAAAACAAACATCCTCTGCCCAGTCTCATATGGCACATGCTGTTCCCTGAGCGGCGCGAGTGGTCACGAAAGCGACGTTTCCAACCATCAATAGCAGGCGTCATTTCTGCTTTACACTTCGACGATCTTGAATACATGGGACCGCATTGAAAAATACCTTGCGGGGAAAAAGTAAACTACTTAGAAAAGAAACATCCTGCGCGCAGTCTCATATGGCACATGGTGTAGCCTGAGCGGCGCCAGAGGTTTTGAGAGCGACGTTTCCAACCATCAATAGCAGGCGGCCATTTGTGCTTCATACATCGACGATCTGAATACATGGGACTGCATTTAAAAATATTAGCTTGCGGGGTAAAAGCTAACTACTTACGAAACAAGCATCCTCTATGAGGTCCCATATGCCACATGGTGTCCTCTTAGCAGCGCGAGCGGTCTCGAAAGCGACGTTTCAAACCATCAATAGCAGGCGCCCATTTCTGCCTCATACTTCGACGATCTTGAATACATGGGACTGCATTTAAAAATATTAGCTTGCGGGGTAAAAGCTAACAACTTTGGAAACAAGCATCCTCTATCAGGTCTCATATGGCACATGGTGTCCCCTGAGCGGCTCGAGAGGTCTCGAAATCGGCGTTTCCAACCATCAATAGCAGGTGGCCATTTCTCCTTGATACATTGAAGATCTTGAATACTTGGGACTGCATTGAATAATATTACCTTGTGGGGAAAAAGCTACCTACTTAAAAAAGGAACATCCTGCGTGCAGTCTCATATGGCACATTGTGTCCGCTGAGCGGCACGAGAGGTTTTGAAAGCGACGTTTCAAACCATCAATAGTCGGCGGCCATTACTGCTTGATACTTCGACGATCTTGAATACTTGGGACTGCATTTAAAAATATTAACTTGCGGGGAAAAAGCTAACTACTTAGAAAAGGAACATCCTGCGTGCAGTCTCATATGGCACATGGTGTCCCCTGAGCGGCGCGAGAGGTTTTGAAAGCGACGTTTCAAACCACCAATAGCAGGCGCCCATTTATGCTTCATACTTCGACGATCTTGAATACTTGGGACTGTATTGAAAATATTAACTTGCGGGGAAAGAGCTAGCTACTTAGAAAACAAACATCCTCCGTCCAGTCTCATATGGCACATGGTGTCCCCTGAGTGGCGCGAGAGGTCTCGAAAGCGACGTTTCAAATCATCAAAATCAGGTGGCCATTTCTGCTTGATACTTCGACGATCTTGAATACTTGGGACTGCATTGAAAAGTATTACCTTGCGAGGATAAAGCTCACTACTTAGAAAACAAACATCCTCCGTCCAGTCTCATATGGCACATGCTGTCCCCTGAGCGGCGCGAGAGGTCACGAAAGCGATGTTTCAAACCATCAATACCAGGCACCCATTTCTGCTTCACACTTCGGCGACCTTGAATACTTGGGACTGCACTGAAAAATATTACCTTGAGGCGAAAAACTTAACTACTTAGAAAACAAACATCGTCCGTCAGGTCTCATACGGCACATTGTGTCCCCTGAGTGGCACGAGCGGTTTCGAAAGCGACGTTTCAAACCATCAAAAGCAGGCGGCCATTTCTGCTTGATACTTCGGCGATCTTGAATTCTTGGGACTGCATTGAAAATTATTACCTTGCGGGGAAAGAGCTACCTACTTAGAAAACAAACATCCTCTATCCGGTCTCATACGGCACATGGTGGCCACTGAGCGGCGCGAGAGGTCTCGAGAGCGACGTTTCCAAACATCAATAGCCGGCGGCCATTACTGCTTGTTACTTCGACGATCTTGAATACTTGGGACTCCATTTAAAAAAGGAAAAAGCTAACTACTTAGAAAAGGAACATCCTGTGTGCAGTCTCATATCGCACATGGTGTTCCTTGAGCGGCGCGACAGGTTTTGAAAGCGACGTTTCAAACCATCAATAGCAGGAGGCCATTCGTGCTTCATACATCGACGATCTCGAATACTTGGGACTGCATTGAAAAATATTACCTTGCGGGGAAAAAGCTAACTACTTAGGAAACAATCATCCTTTATCGGGTCTCATATGGCACATGGTGTCCCCTGAGTGGCGCGAGAGGTCTCGAAAGCGACGTTTCAAATCGTCAATAGCAGGCGGCCATTTCTGCTTGACACTTCGATGATCTTGAATACTTGGGACTGCATTGAAAAATATTACCTTACGGGGAAAATGGTAACTAGTTAGAAAACAAACATCCTCCGTCAGGACTCATATGGCACATGGTCTCTGCTGAGTGGCGGGAGCGGTCTCGAAAACGACGTTTCAAACCATCAATAGCAGGCGGCCATTTCTGCTCGATACTTCGACAATCTTGAATACTTCGGACTGCATTGAAAAATATTACCTTGGGTGGAAACAGCTAACTACTTAGAAAACAAACATCGTCTGTCATGTCTCATATGGCACATGGTGTCCCCTGAGCGGCGCGAGAGGTTCTGAAAGCGAGGTTTCAAACCATCAATAACAGGCGGCCCTTTGTGCTTGATACTTCGACGATCTTGAATTCTTGGGACGGCATTGAAAATTATTATCTTGCGGGGGAAAAGCTAACTACCTAGAAAACAAACATCCTCTATCAGGTCTCATACGGCACATGGTGTCCCCTGAGTGGCACGAGAGGTCTCGAAAGCGAAGTTTCAAATCGTCAATAGCAGGCGGCCATTTCTGCTTGATACTTCGATGATCTTGAATACTTGGGACTGCATTGAAAAATATTACCTTACGGGGAAAATGGTAACTAGTTAGAAAACAAACATCGTCCGTCAGGACTCATATGGCAAATGGTCTCCGCTTAGCGGCGGGAGCGGTCTCGAAAGTGACGTTTCAAACCATCAATAGCAGGCGGCCATTTCTGCTCGATACTTCGACGATCTTGAATACTTCGGACTGCATTGAAAAATATTACCTTGAGGGGAAACAGCTAACTACTTAGAAAACAAACATCGTCTGTCATGTCTCATATGGCACATGGTGTCCCCTGAGCGGCGCGAGAGGTTTTGAAAGCGAGGTTTCAAACCATCAATAACAGGCGGCCATTTGTGCTTGATACTTCGACGATCTTGAATTCTTGAGACGGCATTGAAAATTATTACCTTGCGAGGGAAATGCTAACTACCTAGAAAACAAACATCCTCTATCAGGTCTCATACGGCACATGTGTCCCCTGAGCGGCGTGAGAGGTCTCGAAAGCGAAGTTTCAAATCGTCAATAGCAGGCGGCCATTTCTGCTTGATACTTCGATGATCTTGAATACTTGGGACTGCATTGAAAAATATTACCTTACGGGGAAAATGGTAACTAGTTAGAAAACAAACATCGTCCGTCAGGACTCATATGGCAAATGGTCTCCGCTTAGCGGCGGGAGCGGTCTCGAAAGTGACGTTTCAAACCATCAATAGCAGGCGGCCATTTCTGCTCGATACTTCGACGATCTTGAATACTTCGGACTGCATTGAAAAATATTACCTTGAGGGGAAACAGCTAACTACTTAGAAAACAAACATCGTCTGTCATGTCTCATATGGCACATGGTGTCCCCTGAGCGGCGCGAGAGGTTTTGAAAGCGAGGTTTCAAACCATCAATAACAGGCGGCCATTTGTGCTTGATACTTCGACGATCTTGAATTCTTGAGACGGCATTGAAAATTATTACCTTGCGGGGGAAATGCTAACTACCTAGAAAACAAACATCCTCTATCAGGTCTCATACGGCACATGTGTCCCCTGAGCGGCGTGAGAGGTCTCGAAAGCGACGTTTCAAACCATCAATAGCAGGCGGCCATTTCTGTTTGATACTTGGACGATCTTGAATACTTGGGACTGCATTGAAAATTATTCTCTTGTGGGGAAAAGGCGAACTGCTTAGAAAACAAATATATAAGTCTCCTCCATGAGGTCCCATTTCGCGCATGGTGTCCCGTGAGCGGCGCGAAAGTTCGCGAAAGCGGTGATTTGAACAATCAATAAGAGGCGGCCATTTTCGCTTTATTCCTTTACGACCTTGAATACTTGGGACTGCCTTAAAATTATTCGTCGCTGAGAGAGAAATGAACTGCTTGGTAAACATTATGGCAGTTCTCCTCCTTCAGGACCCGAGTGGGCACAGTGCCCAGTGACTGGAGCGAAAGACCTCGAAAGCGGCGTTTCAAACCAACAATAGCAGGCAGCCATTATTGCCTGATGCTTCAACGATTTTGAAACCTTGGGAGTGCGTTGAAAATTACTACCTTTTGGGGGAAAATGTGAGCTGCCTAGAAAACAAAAATACAATTCGCGTCCTTCAGCTCCCATATGTTACAGAGTGTCCCGAGACTGGCGCGAAAGGTAAAGGTATGGAAGCCTGGGTTTCAAACCATCAATAGCAGTCGGCCCTTTTTGCTTGATGCTTTGACAACGTTGAAATCTTGGGAGTGTGCTAAAAATTATCACATTGATAAGAAAAAAGATAACTGCTTAGACAACAAAAATATAATTCTCCTCCATTAGATCCCATAGGGCGAATGGCGTCCCGTGAGTGGCACGAAAGGTCACTAAAGCGGCATTTCTAACTAATGATAAGAGGCGGCCATTTTTAATGATGCTTTTACGACCTTGAAAACTTGAAAGTGCATTAAAAATTATTACCTTGCAGGGAAAAAACGAACTGCTTAGAAAACAATAATATAATGCTCTCCTTCAGGTCCCACATGGCGAACAGTGTCCCTTGAGCGGCGTTTCAAACTATCAATACGAGGCGGCCATTTTTATTAATACTTTGACGATCTTGAAAACTTGGGAGTGCGTTAAAAAATAATAACCTCTTAGGGAAAACGAACTGCTTAAAAAAGAAAGACATAATTCTCCTGCATCAGGTCGCATGTGGCGCATGGTGTCCCGTGAGCGGCGCGAAAGGTCTCGGAAACGGCGTTTCAAACCATCAATAGCAGGCGGCCATTTTTGCTTGCTCATTTGAAGATCTTGAAAATTGAGAGTGCGTTAAAAGGTAATACCTTGCAGGGGAATAAAACTAACTGCTTAGAAAATAAAAAATGACTGTGGCTTAGCTAAGGTTAAGCCCAGGATGCGAAGCATACTAGAGTAGTACTCCCAGATACACTCGCAACTTCATCCTTTACCTCGGACTCTGTGGAGGAACGCTGCTGTTTAGCCGCGTACTGTGCACGTCGCTTGGCAAGCCGAACTTCTCGTTCTTCGGCCGTTTCCATGGCTCTTTGCAACTTGCGCTTTGCGGTCTGACGACCGGCCCTTTCCTTTCCCGCCATCGCGCTATACAACTGGCCTCGACGACAGCGCGCCGCTCTTTTATACAGCTGTTATGACGCCAGTGCCCTAGCGGGAGGAACGGGAGTTGGGCCGCAGCACCGGCTGTGCGACCGCAGGCGAGCGCAAGAGTTGAGCCCGGCTTGCAGCTGTTGTGACGTCAGTGCCCTAGCGGGAGGAGCGCGAGTTAGGCCGCAGTACCATCTGTGCGACCGCAGGCGAGCGCACGAGCTGAGACCCGGCTATGTAGCTACGCGGCCGCAAGCGAGCGCACGAGTTGAGCCTCCGCTTTTGCAGCTGTTATGACGTCATATGGTAGCTACGCGGCCGCGCGCGGCGCAGCAAGGAAGAGCGTGGTTGTGCGGCTAGTATGCTTCGCATAAAAAATATAATTTTCCTCCTTGAGGTCCCATATTGCGCAGTGTCCCGTGAGTGGCGCGAAAGGTCTCGAAAGCGGCGTTCGAAACTATCAATACGAGGCGGCCATATTTATTAATGCTTTGACGATCTTGAAAATTGGGAGTACGTTGAAAATTATTACCTTGCGGGGAAAAAACGTACTGCTTACAAAACAAATAATTCTCCTGCTTCATGCACCATATGGCGCAGGGTGTCCCGTGAGCGGCGCGAAAGGTCTCGAAAGCGGCGTCTCAAACTACCAATACGAGGCGGCCATTTTTATTGATACTTTCACTATCCTGAAAATTGGGAGTGTGTTGAAAATTATTTCCTTGTGGGGAAAAGGTGAACTGCTTAGAAAACAGATATAATTCTCCTGCTTTATATCCTTTATGGCCCAGGGTGTCCCGTGAGTGGCGCGAAAGGTCTCGAAAGGGGCGATGGAAACAATAAATAGCAGCGGCCATTTTTGCTTGATACATTGACGTTCTTCAAAACTTGGGAGTGCGTGAAAATTAAGACTTTGCGTGGAAAAAGCGCACAGGATAGAAAACAAAAACAAATTTCCTCGTTGAGGTCACATGTGGCGCTGAGTGTAGTTGAGCGGCGCGAGAGATCTCGAAAGCGGTGATTCGAACAATCAATAGTCATCATCCTCAGAAGCAGCATGATATTTATGTTCACTGCAGCACGGCGGCCTCTCCCTGCGATGTCCAATTACCGCTCTCCTGGGTCAACGAATTCCAACTAGCACCCGCAACTTTTCTAATTTCGTCGCACCACCTAGTGCTCTGTCGTCCTCTACTGCGCTTCCATTCTCTTTGTACCCACTCTGCCACCCTAATGGTGCAATGGTTATGTAATCTGATCATTAGTTGACTTTCTCAGAGCCATATTTTCTCGTGATGTCTATTATATTATCGTCTATACCCGTTTGCTCTCTCATCCAAACCACTCTTTCCATGTATCTTAAATTTATGCTTGCATTATTCGTTCCATCGCTCTTTGCGCGGTCCTTAACTTGTTCTCAAGCATGTTTGTCAGTCTCCAAGTCTGTGCCCCATATGTCAGCTCCCGTAAATTGCACTGATTGTATACTTTCCTCTTAAATGATAACGGTAAGCTCCTAGTCAGGAGCCCACCGTTATCTTTGACAATCTTGAAAATTTGGCTGTGCATTAAAAATTAGAAACGTGCAGGGAAAAATCGAACTGTACAGAATATAAAAATGTAAATCCCCTTCTTCAGATGCAGTATTGTGCAGAGTGTCCATCAGCGGCACTCTCGAAAGCGGTGTTTTAAACCATCAATAGCAGGCGGCCATATTTGCTTGATACTTTGACGATCTTGAAAGCTTCGGAGTGCGTTGTAAAATCGCCGCCTAGGGGAAAAGGCGAACTGCTTAGAAAACAAACGCATGGTTTTACTCCTTCATGTCTGATACGCAGTGTGGCGAAGAGAGTATACCGCGCACCCTTTCCTCTTGGCCAATACTGTAGGTTCGTCGATGCGGGAATGACCGCGACGGCGGTGCCTCGTCGGGTATGTGCTCCTCCCTGCCGGCCGACGCCGGCGTACCTGATAGTTACTTCGCGCACGTGTCGCGCGCCGTTCTCACGCTCGGCTGTAGCGGGGGGGCAGAAACTGATTAGTTATGGGGAACTTGATTGTGTTTACGGGCTGTGTTCGCGAGCGTTTTTGGCATCTTATGCTTCCACCCTTATTGGATCCTGCTGGTCTGCCTGGTTAGTCGGAGTAGGCCTTTAATTGAGACGTCATCGCCTACCGCCGGTCCTTGCGTCCCTAGGGTCTGAGTTGTCTTAAAGAAATCAAGGAGGCAGCAGCACATGGCGCCGCTTCACCACGGGAAACCAGGCTGGTCAGGCAGGCCGTCGACGACGGGTACGAAAACATTTTGTCCGTAAATATATGTATAGTGTAGACTTAAAGTAAATGCCCACTTTATAAACCGAGTTATTCGAATGATACCTCTCGTCGTCTTCGTACCTGCGGATCCGTACTTGCCCCTGCGGGAGCACATGCCCCTTCGTCGTCACCTCCCTGGTTAGCTGATGTGTTAGGACACTAAGAGCTGCGTCACTTCGCTACAGCAGTGTCTCCATGGGCGGGGCGAAAATCGAAACCAGCGTTTGAAACCATCGTTAGCGGGCTCACGATGCCCGATAGGAGCGGTACGGAAAGAGTTAAAAATTGTTCAACCTTTCAGTGCAATGTTGCAAGTAAACTCCAAAAGAAAGGAACTTCCCGGCCTTTGCGATGGCAGTCATTGACAAGCAGGCACAATTTGGCCACCGCGGAGCATGAACTCTCGTATGGATTGAGGGTGCATTTGAGCAGCAGCAGCCTCTGGAGCAAACTGTCATTACGACACTCACACGCAGTAAAAGATGCTACCTACTTGCACTTCGCCATCCCACCCTAATGAATGCTAAAGTTCCGAATAGAAACTGGATTTCAAGAATAGTCTTAAAATCCAGTTTGATTTGAAGAATTGCAACGCAAAATCAACACAAATCCGTTTTGCCCAGAACGCGGTGGTTTTGAAATCGAAACTTTAATAGCGCAGAACACGTTTTCTGGGTTCTGATGGTAACCTTTCTTTTTCAATACTTCCTGTCTATTTCTAAATTTGCACTTCCTTAAGTAGGCTGCGGGATGGTCCTACGCAGTGTATGCGCATATTGTATTAGCTACCTTCTCGTGAGCTCATAATTTGTCATGAGGGGCACAGTAGCCGTCGAACACTCCATTGTCATCATTTCATATTAAGCGTTAAAAGAAACTGCCGTACGAGGCTGCGTGTGACAGAAAAAAAAAGAACACACTGCCGAGGCGCACGTGTACTGTCCGTCACCAACCTGAAGGAAGCTGTCACGTGGCAGGTGTCCTCTGTTAAGTGTAAGAAATGGCAGAGCTGAAGTTAAGGGTTGAAATCCACTAGGTTTGCAAAGAGTTCAGGCATTCGGGTATGCTAAAGCCCTTGGAGTCGTTATTACTGAAGGTAGCAATGCGTATTGTGCGTTTCTTTCTTTTTGTTTAAGCGTTTTGACGTTACATTATTATTAAGGACATTTGTGCAGCATGAAGCCATCACTCTGCATACTTGCTTGGGTGAATTAAAGGTGCTCGCCTGAAAGCAAGACACGTTCGCCGTTAGCATAGGTTCCTTAAGAACCCCGTCATCAGTACCTGTACTCTATCAAATGTAGGTAAAATCCGCTTTCTGTACTCGCATGGTGCTGGCGTATTTCCTTTTCGGCTCAATTCGAGGAACCTCAAAAACTTTATTTCTGACTCGGCTGCTTGAACTATTCTGACTCACATATACACTAGCCTAACCCTTTAATTTGGGCCACCTTTCTTTTTGTGGGGTCGTAATTTTTAGTTTAATCAGATTTCTTTATGGCATAAGGACATCTTTGTATTGGTGTGGCAAGTTTCCGACATGCCCAATGAGTGGTTCAGCTCGTCCATATGGAGCAGGTCATAGCGCAAAACATGTACCCGGGTGCTGTTTGACCGAGCTCATTTGTGCAAAGGAGAGCGCTGCGAGATTGTTCGTGTGTACAGGGGTAACAAACTTTGAAGCATTAAGAGTCAGGAACGTAAACGTTGGCAATCGCTGAACCATTTGTGATGAAAAGCTTGAGCCAGTCCATGTTATTAACCTGCGAGATGGATCACCATCGACAGTCCAATGAACAAAAACTGGTCTCTGCATTTACCTAAATGGAAAGTTAAGCGCTTATTTCGCGTCTATTTCTTTCAATACCTGCAAACCTGAACATATTTTTTCTTGAGCCACCAGATATAAGGCCTGTTCATTAGCTAAGGCAGCCGAAAATTCATACGCTATCCATGATCCTTACAGTATCTGCATATTTGCGTGCAGTACTGTTTGTATTATCAATGCTTCGGCCAACTCGGTAAGGCACGGCTTCTTTATGCACTCATTAGCGCGGGCGAGTGTTCTCAACAAAAACGGCTCCATTCTCGTTTGCGCACAAGCTCGAGCGAGAAGTCTGATTAAGAGTGATCTTGATTTTTATGTGACGATCTCAACGAATATGACACGGAAACAAAATATTAACCTGTGGTAATTTAAAATGTGCTCTTTCGCGCATTCTTTAGGCGTTCCAGTGTCGCAAATTAGATGACATTGGCGTAGCGCATCCAAGACGGTACAAAGAGGCACACACACAGCGCTCTTTGTCCCGTCATGCTTTTTTGTCCCATCTACGCCAACGGGATTTCATATGACGCACCAACAAGTCAAACGTACCACCTTGTACCAGTACCGTTTCTATAGACTCGTCACTGCAGGCTAGATAAATGCTTGCGGCAAGAGTACGTACCCAAAAATTAATTACCGGAGTTTCTCAGGGGCTTCTGGTTCGCTGAAATAAAAAATGAGAAGTATATCGTTAGCGCACTCAGTTAACTGCATATAATATAAAACAGCATCAATTTGAACCATACAAAATAAAAATATATTAATAAATGCATAACGTTCACTGAACCTTTACGTGTCCGTAGGTCCACAGTCTCAACCGCTACCTTAAGACTGTGGCTTAAGGCTAGGTTAAGAACGCGCCAGGTCGGTAAAAAGAATGTCGTCGATGGCAGCCACAAACTCAGCGAAATTTTCTGCGTCAATGCAGTTGTTGGTACAGGGAGCCTCGAAAGACAGTCGACGTCCGCATGATTGCGGCCACTCTTGTAACAGTCTGAAAAGTCAAACACCTGCAAACGTATCGCCGATCGAGAAAGGCGCGTCGCGGAGACCTACCAACCAACATAGTGAATGGGGATCAGTAACCATTGTAAAGCGGAGTCCGCAGAGATATGGGCAGAACTTATGGACAGCGAGAACGACAGCGAAGCACTCCTACTCAGTGGCGGTGTAGTTCTGTTCGGCCTTGCTCTATGAACGGCTGGCGTAGGCAATGGCATGCTCAGCTGGAGAAGGACCATGCCGATGCCAATTCAGCTGGCGTCGGCCTGCAATTCTGTTGTGGCAGAGGAGTCAAAATAACGAAGTATGGGTGCGGAAGACACTTCAGTTGACGAAACGAGAAATCGCAACCTGTTATCCAGGTCAAAGGCTTATCCTTGCGCAGCAATGAAGTCAGAGGGTAGGCAGTATCGGCAAAATCGGGTATGAAACGTCGGCCCAAGAAAATTCTCAGCTGGCGTTATGGCTGTGGTTATTTAAAGTCGCTAACTGCAGATGCTCTTTGTGTGTCCGGTCGCACGCCGTGCTTCTCCACTACATGTTCAAGTACTAGCGCCTTTGATTGGCCAAAACTACATTTCTTCGAGTTGAAGGTATAATGAACTGGAATACATTCTAGTGGCACAAACGGCTCCGCACAGGCAGCCCGTTCTCGCATGCATGCCACGAGATGGCGGCACTGCAACTTTTCTTACTCTTTTGGAGCGGCGGCCTACGGTATCTGAGGCTTTCCCGCACCGGAATATTTGCAGATTTCTAAATTATCGGTGCTGTTATCTAAACACATTCGTGTTACACGTACGATTACTCATTATTCGCACATTTCTGGTAATTATTATGCCACTAAATCATTTAAGCGCGAACATCGTGTAGCGCATTTTGAACCGAGTACAAGGCAAATGCCGGCTGGGTGCACATGGCACACGGTACGAACGGGACGGCCTTTCGCATGAAACACAAGGCCAATGGGTGCACAAAACACTCACGTCTCTTTTGCCAAATGCAGGAGACGTAGTCTGACGAATGCTTCTCCGTGCCCCACGCAGGCCCAGCCGTCCGCGCCGCAATATGAAAGAGAGCGGCAGTGCCTCTAGGCAATTCAGAGCCTAAATTATGGGGTTTTACGTGCCAAAACCACTTTCTGATTATGAGGCACGCCGTAGTGGAGTACTCCGGAAATTTCGACCACCTAGGGTTCTTTAACGTGCACCTAAATCTAAGTACACCGGTGTTTTCGTATTTCGCCCCCATCGAGCAGTTCAGAGCCTATCGAGATGCCTGAAAGCAAAGCGCGCCCTTCCGGTTATGTCACTATAACATGTTCTGGTTTACTACAGTTGTGGGCAAGGGCAGCTCACTCAAGGTGCGTCAAAACAACGTGACGTCAATGATCGCGCTCGGCGAAAGTGTGGCCAAAAGTGACGACATCGCGATAACAAAAACAAGTCTTTTATTTCATGCCCCGCAGTACCGTGCCCATAAACATTTTTAATGTCGCAAGCACGTTGCATAAACCAAGCGGCAAAACGTTGGATCCAAACAAGCCGTCTCGTCTCTAAAAAGCGGTTTGATCTTTGACGGCTGAATGCATGGGTATCTATGTGCCAGCAGCCCGATCGGAGGTCCACAGATGGAAACTAGGATGCGGAATGAAGACAGTCGATAACATCATCGATAAGGGGAAGAGGACGCACATCCTTTGTCCTCGCAGAATTGAGACTGCTAGCCGACGCTAAAAGCTGCAGAACTCATCTTTCTTTTTCACGAGGATAACCGGCGCAGCCCAAGGGCTAGAGGAACCTTGGATGACACCCTTGGCTAGCATGTCGTCGACCCGTTGAGCGATGATCTTGCGCTGCGACGTGGGCTCGCTGTAAGGCTTCTGCCTTAGGGGTTGCGCAGACCCCGTGTCGATCCTGTGGCGAGTGCACGTAGTTGTAACGCGAAGTTCGTTAGCGCTATTCGTGAAATCGAATAATGAAGCATGCTTGCTAACGACGCTCACTAGGGCTAGAGGCTTCCCTGAATACAGGGACTTGCTGATTATTTTTGAAACGGTAACGAGTACTCATTCACACCGGGCCAGTCCCATGCGCTTGTGCTTCGTGCAACATGTCATCAGTTAAAACGTCCATGTTCAGACTAGTATCCGCTTCAAAAAAGGGCAGTCGCATACCGCCGGGTAGCAGAACAGGCAGGCAAGATCAATTTGCAACCCACAGTGGAGTTCATCCGCGGCTACAGAGAGGACGCTCCGAGGTACGAGCACACTTTTCTTCACAGCGGTCGAAGGCAGAGGCTCACCAATAACATCAAAAGTATCAGCGTCGACACCGCAAGCAACAACTCCAACTCTGAAAAAGGAACGTGCCGATAAGACGGCATCTTCAATGACGCCGAGAGTGCTTGAACAGATAGCAAGTTGGTCGGCAAGACGCAAGTGGAAGAGCTCGCCGGTGCCGCAGTCAAGAGTGGCACCGCACTATTGTAGTAAATCTATGTGGGAACTGACGTTGTAAGTTGATTTAGAAAGCACTGTAAATTCGGCTTGATGCAGGTTACTGGCGAAATAAACGTTCGCGGCGCACTATTCCATAGTTCGGAGCAACTCTACTCACAGCACGAAATGTATTGGCGTTATCCCTGTGAAATATCACTTTACGGCCTATTCGGGTTTTGAAATCCAGGCTTATAAGGAAGACACTCACGCCTACGTCCACTAAGGCCAAATTAGCAACATCGTCCACTAAAACCCGAATCTTGTTATGGTGACGAGCATAGGTATATGGGCGTGCACGTGAAGATGACTAGCAACCTCATCTATATTGGTCGCGCCGCCTAGTTTAACGGTGGCGGTGACGTGAGACGTCATCGCGTATATGGAGACCTGCGCTGGCCTGAATGCGGCGGCATCAAGCTCCGCACAGAAGCTGGTTAGTCACTACGGTGATTTGCCGGGTGGTTCGCCGTGCTATCAGAGTCACAGTGCCAGCGTGTCCCCTCACCGTGCCGATTGTAACGTCGCTAATAGCAGCCGCCGAAGAAGAGCGCCCCTCCTCACTCGCCTGATCCCCTGCCTCGAGCGCGGCAGGAGACGGCCCGCTTCCGGCCCGCGTTCCTCGCTCGCGCACTCAAGATTGAAGCGTGTTCGCCGGCTCACCCTTGCACGCTTTTACTCGCACATAGAGCATACGGTGCGCGACGATGTTGTGGCCCTTGGGCTTTATACGGAACCTCATGGCGACGCCGACGGCAGAAATGAGGCTGGAGTGTCCATACAATTTCTATCGCAATAAAAAGTATGTGGTCGCTCATTGGATGGTGGCGACGCGCGACGTCGATGAGGACAAAATGAGCGGTCACGTCGCCCAATTTTCGGCAACGTGACCGCCCGATTGGAAGCAGATGGGGCACTCACGGGACTCACCGAAATGTTCAGCAGAAGGATAGCTGGTACGGCCGTCGCACTATTGAGAAACTGCAGGCGGTCTGCGTCAGTAGCCGTCCTGGAACTGGTGTTTGGAATGCTCCTTCATAGTAGGATTTGGCACTCTTGCACGAGGCGCGATTTCGCGGGCATCTACAGAGGCGGCGGTGATGGACGTCTCACCCAAGTCGCCAACAGAAAAAGACTCTCAATCGCGAGGAGTCCAGAAAGAAACTGCCTCAGGTCGGTCATGCTCTTCGCGCACCACTTGTCGAATCATTGACGCTATGTGGGACGGAACTGGGACCGCGTCAGCACTGGTGACGTTATTTACGTTGGCTATGCGGCTGAACTTTGTGGTGATGCGCTGAGCTTTCACTGCTTCATATATGCTGCACTGCTGAACGGCTTCACTTACGAATGCCAGACTGTCTTTTACGATGAGGAACTGGTACACGTCCTCGGCGAGCCCTTTTAGATGACCAACTTTGTCCTCTTCTGTCACCTGAAGATTCAGGGCCTTGAGCTACTTGATCACTTCCTGAATGTATGTCGCGCAAGTTACGCCAGGAACTTGGCTGCATTAGCGTTTGCTTTGCTGTGCAGGTTTCTGTTTAGTGGTGGGATCTGCGAAGCAGCTTCTTCGTTTCGTCTACGAACTTCTCCCACGTTGTCAAGCTTTCTTCGGGGTTTTAAAGCCACACAGACGCGATTCCTTTGAAGAAAATGGCAACGTTGTTAAGCTGTTAGGTGGCATTTGATCCACTGAACTGGCTTGGTCGGTGGTAGAAACTGAGCCATCCATCTGGGTAGTCCCTGGAAGTTCCGGCGAAAGTTCGTGGCTCGATGTAGGGCTGCCACGGGCCGCTGAAAGAAGGTGGCGAGTTGTCGTCACCAGAAGCTATCTCAGGTGGCGCACCGCTAATTCGGCGACTTCGGCAAAGCTCCACGGATTGTGGCTCTGCGGTCGGTAAATCACCGTTCTTCAGCGGCACCATTGGTACCCATTACGTGCCCATGAATAGTACCCATTAGGTATCAGCGTGGCCATTTGGACACGCAGATGTGCACGAAGCCTTTTAATTCATACAGGTTCAAAAAAAATGGCTGAAGGCTTAGCTTGGTTAAGCCTGGAAGATTGCGAAAGCAATACCCTTGGCTGCGCCTTGGTTCGGCTGATGGTGTGGACATGGTTGCCCTTTGTTAAACTTATGGCTATACATCATCCGACATAGCGCAAGGCAGCGCGCTGACCACTGCGAGGAGCCGAGCTGTAGTCCCATTTATCCTCCTAGCGTGACGTCACACCAGCGAGCGCCCTCTCTCGGTAGCGCTGCATCAGCGGCACGCAAGGCTTCGCCTCTACCATCGATGCCGCGAGCTGGGGCCCCGTCTCTCGGTCTGGCGTGACGTCACACGGTCACGTGACGCGTAGCTGTGTAAGGAGGCGCCACGACCACCGATGGGCCGAAAGTGCGAGCAGTATTGCTTTCGATATAAAAACCGTGCCCAGTTGTCCCCAACGTGCGTCTACAGCTTGCAGACCCCAGGTGGATGGAGTTGTCTACGTTTATTTGAGAGCTGCTCATAAAGGCAGGCAACAATGGCTTGCAGTTTGGTACGTCGAAATGCAACACTCCCGTGGGGTTTTTTTTTTTCAGTATTCATTCGAGCAATAGCATGATCCACGTGTATCTGTATACCTCATGCGATATCTGACTTCCGGTGATAATTTCGTCGTTTGTGTACGAGCGTGTTATTGTACATGTTGGCACATGTTTAAGCCTGGTCTTTGAGCTTCCTGTATTGTCGAACGCTAGCCCCATGGATAACAAGAGCCTGCGCTTTCCGGTGTGAGAGACCTCAAACGCCCCTAGTGTCGGCGGCTATGCGCAAGGCCAGATTTATGTCTACACTTTATTTATACGGCGTCACTTGAGAGTACTTGCACATAATTTATGGTTACTTGTAACATTCCTTAAAAACATTCATATTACCTCTATTCAAAACTTAACCGCGTATATATTGGATGGAGCGTCTAATCATAACCTATTCGGGATCAAATTCATTCATTAAGAAAGCTCTTTCCGTGAGACATTCATCATAAATAATGTGAAATTACTAAATTCTGCTATCGAAATGTTTGCGATTAATTATCATCCGCCTAACTGAGGTCTGCTATTAGCCTACGTGAATCACGTAGATGAGGCGACAAAATGCGTAGATGATGCGACAAATTGGAAAGCTCCGTCGCTACAGAATCAAGAACAACTTTTTTAGAAGAAATGTTTGTGCAGACACCTTCAAATATTACTTTTATTTGCCTCATCTATATTTACAAATAAATGAGGCAAATAGTATCGTAATTCCCGCTGAAACATCATGTGCACTATATTTTACCGGGCGCGTAGTCACATCGCCGCATGTAGTTGTTAATTTGCCAAACTGCTTCTGGAAAACTTATTCTACGTATTGAATGCGAATTCGGTGCTGAAGAGAACGAGATACTGCCAAGCACGTTTTAAATATCAATTTCTTTTTGCGTCAGCGCAGCCATAAATTTGCCTGGAAAATGTGGTAAGCTAGACACAGATAATTATCCACCAAGAAAGTAGCTACATATTCTAGAGGGAAATCAGTTCTGCGGATCGAAGCTCGCAAGCGAGAGAAAAATTCTTGAAAGTGAGAAATTGCCATTGGCCCCGACCGATAAAGCACGAAGCTAAAAGTGAACCCGAAGCGTGTACGCGCTTTCCGAAAGAAAGCGTTTCAGTTGAAGCAAAAATCCCGGTCCAGGACGAATCTTTTTTTTTTCCAACCGCGAAACTTTCTGTCTGAGAAACCCGTACGGGTTTCTTTTGCAGGTTTGTCGCATCAGTTGGGTGGACGAAAGTTTGTTTTTCATAAAAAATCACAAAGAAACATAATTAACTGAAAAAAACAACGCTGTCCGGCTAAACAAAAACTGAGAATGTTGTACCATACATCAAATACATAGTTATAACAACCTAATTTTGTGGTAGGTACGCTAACACCGCTGCTAGTGTCCTGATGAATACTTTTTCTTACACATTGTTATGACACAATAGAAAAGTGTCAGGAGTATGCCGTGATGCGCGGCGCGCATAAAGCTGCAGTTGCCTTTAGGCAAAACTTTATTTTTTCATAATCTTCTGCATACTTTAGGGCAGTAACAATGCAGCTTGGAGCGCGGAAATATTTGTTTTATATTGACGTTTCTAGCAGGTGCATTCTTCGAGTACTCTGTTTGCATTTAAAACAACTGAAGCACATGGTATTTTTTCTGTTGTAGTTGTGTTTCGAAATGAGAAATCACGAGCCTGTCCTTTCTACACGCGCTTGGAAAATTCTAGGAGTTGACTGTTAACCAGTCATCAACAAGCCCGGCAGAACGCCGATAACCAACGAGCATTTCGAATGACTTACCACCGGCCCCTGCAAGGATAAAAATATTACCGTGTCATAAGAAGGGATATAGGCATGTACACAAATCACGTCAGTCTATAGACAAGCAAAGTAACCTTCAGTAATACCAAACGTGGTACATGTCAACACAAGCTGCACAGGACAGGTTCTGAACATCACGCGGCTACCAGTGGCTATATGCATGAAAGCCCCGCTCGTATCAAAACACGAGAGTACGTGCCTTCTCTCAAATCGCCCACCGAGCGCACGCTCCGCCCCCGGATTGCAAAGTAATGAATCGAGATGCCCGACTCACTTCGTCTGGTGCGCCAGAAGTTAGAAACTAAAAAGTCAACAGTTTGCTTCCAAGAAGAGACAATTTCAAATAATTCCCCTTTCACATAGTGACTGTTTGGGCAGCAAATTAGAACAGTCTACACTTCGCAGAGAAGTTCAGCACTTTGCATCTTATTTTTTAAATACAAAAATATTCTATTTCGTTCATATGTAATCCTTTTGAGGAGCTGCAACGAAGCCGGCTAACCTAACTGCAGCTGGAGGAACGTTTCACACAGTTACTTTTCGGACACCCAGTATATTGACCCTTTTTACAGAGCAGTTTGTCCTAGAGAAAAGAGATGGCGCTTTCGGCGGTGCGCCGCAGGGCACCTCAGCAACAGTGCATGAATACGAAACCATTCCTGCTTCCACCTGCTTCTGTGCGATAAGCTGTCGGAAATGGAACTTTGTTTTTGCTAATGAACTGTGCTCCAATCATCCCGGACTGAATCATGCAGCTTGAAGACGTGTGCAGTAGTTGGTTGCAAAATATAGTGATTGGCATATTAAGGAATGGAATGAATCTGTGTGGCCATGTTCGCGGACCATTGCTGCAACTGTCCGTACATGTTACTGGCACTTCGATATGTACGGCTTTCTTCGAAGACACATAAATTTACTTATCCGCCAGCGTAGTATCGCTAACCTTCAAACAAATCGGTTCAGCCCCGAAACGTTAGCAAGAGTGAGTTTGGCTCGGTAAACAATGACAAAGCAAGTAGTGCCACTTCCTGTCGTAGTACATTTCGCACAGAGTATCAACGCACGTCTACCCCAACTGGTGCGAAAACCTATGCCCGCACCATGGCCAACGTGTCAGTGAGTGAATGTGAATACATTTGAACATATGCGCACCACATACGCCCAATCAATGACGGACTGCACCGATATCGCACGAATGGTCGAAGCTGAATGTTTCTTGACGGTGCACAAGAGTGAGCGAGTTAATAGCGGTAACAAGTTTTTGCTACAAGGTATTACATCATACAAAACGGCTACGTTTCGAGCCTTGCGTGTAGGAAGAAGAAATCTATCGGAACTGAGCACATCCGCGAGCGATAAGGCAGAAATTATGAGATAGTGACAGAACCAAGGAGTCATAATGTGATAAGCCGATGCTTCAAAATACTTGCAAACTAACGAACGAATAGGAAAAGACACTCATTCTGATTCAATTAATGAGCGGAAAGTCTGAATATCTGGGAATACATATTTAATCTCGCTTTTAAAACAAGCACCATATACGCTGCCGTTTGGACATAGCTTAATCAGCTTCTAAAACGCTTTTGCATGTTCTCTGAAGCTGTGGCCAAAGCTTCGTGTTGTCCACCCAGTCGCCGTCTACGATATCTCTCTAAACAGAGGTTTGCTAAGCCGAACCGGCGTCATACACACCCATTGTAAACACGGAGGCAACGGAGACAGTTCAGGCTAGTAATGGACGCGTCACCACATTATCAAACATGGCACCGCACACTGGATCGCCGTGAAAAGGGTCAATAATATGAATCACAAAGGAAGTTTGCCCAAAGTTCTTAAACAACTCGATGTGCCACAAAGCTGACATGATGTGCGACAGGGCTACCTGATGTGTGATGCGGAGGCGAAGTTTCAAGAGCGTCGGTTACTCACAGCGTTCACAAAGGGTTGCGTTACCAATTTAGAAATCTATATAATGTAGCCGTTATCAAAAAATTTCCCAAGTTTCCCGAAAGAACTCTCTCACACGTAGACTTTGCATTTGGTTATAACAGGGGAGATGTTAAAGGCCAACTGCAACGAAACTCTGCACCGTGTAAAACGCCACGCTTCAAATAATTTATACATACAGTAGTCTGTGGGAAAATTTACGCTTGAAATGGGAGTGGGTGCTGCAGAATATGATCTCAAAAACTTGTTTTTTATGCCGAAACTGAAAGAAAGAATTCCACCATTACCACTCGCCGGAAGTAACGTACTCTTTGGACTGTAGAGGAGTCATGTGCTTCCATCGCTCGTACTACCAAACAGGTCCCGCACGTCTGCTAGACGTAGAGTTACTACACTCTTAGTTGCTTCGCGCGCTGTACCCACGCCGGTGCGCGATGCTATTTTCATCTGATGTCTTCTCCGAGTTAAGCAGGTTTTCTGTATCTGGTTGTCTACGTTCAGCGAGCAAAGCTCCGATGCGTTTTGTCTCGGCTTAGAGAATAGCGCAATGAGATCCGCGCGTGACTTTGTTTCGGTACGCCATGAAAAAATGGACGCTCTACAGTCTAGCACGGCTGCCTTGGGAATAGAACATCCTTTATCTCACGCCGGAGCCGCTGGTTGAACCGCGAGTTAGCCTGGCTCACCCATATGCGGGTTCTTTGATGCGAGCCTGTTGAAATTGCGCCTTGAACAAACAACGAGGCCCAGCGGCAACACCTGAGCGCCGCGCTGCTTCCGGTCACGTTTATAGTGCAGGCTACATTGTCATTGGTATCCGCGTTTCCGGCATAGCGTATCCTACTTCACCGGCCGCTGCCTGACACGCTTGAAACCCCGGACACGTCGGCTGATTGTGGGGCTTTAGGATGATCAGACAACAACCGCCATCAGCATGAAAGGAGGAAGAGTAGCTTAGACTCGGCGCGGCCGGGGCGACTTGGCACTACTATAGGGTCAACCCTCTGGGTGGGCTCGGCGCGAAATGCGCGTTAAGACATGGACAGGCGGGCAGAGAGATGTAAACACTGAATATTTCGGAAAGAGTCCTTTTTTTACCATTTTTTTCAACCAGAACAAAATTGAAAAAAAAAATACGAAAGAAATTCGCTGACCTTCACAGCAGGTTCCCTGTGCTGCTATGAAATTACTTTCGACGTATATAATAGTTTGGTCAAAAGAAGGAGCTTGGGAGTCTGCGAATCACCTAGATCCATCCACGTGGTGGCGAGGACTTTGCATCGAGCAACCCTTGAACCCCCTCGCTTGTCGCGTACTGCAGATTCCCCCTTCTTCTGCGGCATGTGAGAGAAACCGGTCCCAGTACGAAAAGGTGCACACCAAGCTGCGCAACTGACTCGCAGGGGATAGCGTGCAAAAACTTGTGTACGTAGACTCGAACTTCAATATTCGGAAGGCGTCGTTCGCTGCACAGCGAAGCGTTGACGCGTCAAGCGCAAATGCATCGGACACAGATTGATAAAAATGTCCATCTTGACCCTTTTTATGGGAATCAATACCTTGGCGGGAGATCGTACCCAGAATTCCAACTCGGAAGCTCTGCTGGAACTTTTGTGGTGCAATAGTGTAGTTATATTGTTTTCACTGTTACAGAAGTAAATGTGTCGAATGTTTTTCACAGCTCCGTGCGCAATCATCTTTTCTTTTCAATTTCTGGTATTTTTCTCAAAAAGTAAGCATGAAAGAAACCACTTTTCCCACACCTTTCAAAATTTCATGGAAATATACACCTCTATAGACTCCGGTCTTGGTGAAGTTCCGGTGAAATGTAGCTTGCGCCGCTTCGTCAAGTGCAGGTGACATGTACTGCGCCCGTTAGCTGGTGCGCGTCCCACTTTCCTGCTGCTACGCGATGCGCGCCTGCGCAATGAAAGCTGGGACGAAAAACATGTGTTCGGCCTTACTCTATGCAGCGTTGCATCAACTGCACGGTCATTGCTCGTGTTCGAGTACGTGTTCAAGCACCCGACAATTATGGAACGCGTCAGTATTCTTGCACCAGCGCAAACCACGTGCGCAACGAGAAAGCACGCCGAGAGAGGCGTCCGTCAACCTTCAAATGCTCCCGGGCGCATCTCGGCAGCCGCTCTGAAGCTGAGCCGCGTCGTGAGCGCCCACCGCCGGGCGCACGCGTCGCCTGCCGCTTACGAAGCCTGCGAATAAGAACATTAAATTGCCAGCCCTGCGGTTCTTCCAAGATTACATTCATAGCATATGCTAAGTGGTAATTTAGCCCTAGGGAAATTTCGTTGCACTTGACCTTTAGGTACAATGTGTTAGGAAAGTTCGATGCTTCTGGCCTAATTACGATTGTTGCAAATAATTATTGAATACTAATTTCCGCCTATATTTATGCGTTTCGCAAGGCACGTATAGCCTTTCCGTGGTGAACTAAGCGATGAACTTGCTTTGCATTTGGTCAAAAGAGGCAGGTTACACATTTTACGTAAAAAAAGTTTGAAGTTTGGGGCTTAATTACAGATGTTGAAGTAAATTCCGTATGCACACGTTAACTGCGTTATGCAATTTACAAGAAGTACGCCATCCAGTCAATCGATACGCATGAGCTTTAATTTCCATTAAGACAGTTTATCTAAAATAATTAGAGCCAATGGCCTTCATAAGGTAAACATGAATGCAGATCACTACATCGTTTGTAAAAAAACATTCCTCATCACGCGCCCGAAATTATGATACGGACGTTATCTGCAGTTTCCCGATGTACCACGTGAACTGTACGTCGTTTCGAGTTCTTATTTCGTGAAAGATGGGGCCGTATTATGTTAAATATATACCCGCCGTGGTTGCTCAGTGGCCATGGTGTTGGGCTGCTGAGCACGAGGTCGCGGGATCGAATCCCGGCCACGGCGGCCGCATTTCGATGGGGGCGAAATGCGAATACACCCGTGTACTTAGATTTAGGTGCACGGTAAAGAACCCCAGGTGGTCGAAATTTCCGGAGTCCTCCACTCACATTGCCAAATCTTTGCAGAAACCCCATTTTCTCGATTTTTAATGGCTATACATGTATTCATACAAATATTCATGCAACACAGGATGTCCCAGCTAAGATTTTTAAAAACCTAATAGAATATACACTTATGAGAACAGCGGTGTTGGATCATCTGTCCTCTTCTGTCAACAGGTTAATTCTGTCTGCTAATTAGATGCGCTTACTAAACCACTTTTTAATTTCAAATCTAGAGCGCCTGGCTTCCAATGACAACGACTTATTGCGTCAAAAAATACCCCATTCAATAGTTTCATCACTCTACTTTCAGCTCAATTACTTCTTTTTTTGGTTCAGCGATTCGCTGCAGCGCGAAATACGAAAAGTGCAGCACTGCTCTCCAATCTGTTTCAAAAGTAATTTAAGGAACCACCTCTGTCCTGGCTCCTTGAGTTACGTAAGTTCATCTGGGGATTGCGTATAGGTGCCGTACAATACGTGTAACACGCCACTCGCAATAAGCAGAAGCCAGCAGTTACTCCTCGGTGTACTTCCATATGGTTGCTGAGTTTTGGGTAGGCTTGTAGGAATATCAGTGTTTTGGTTCAATACTAAGTTGAAGCTAATATTTGGAACAGTTGTGATCCGTTTAATCTTGATCTGAAATATAAAGAAAGCGTAAAACGAGGCCACACGGGATTTACTGATCGTTGTAATCTAAGCAAACCTCATCACCTCAAATACGACATTCGGAAGCGAGAAACTTGGGCCGCGCCTTTTTCACGAACTAATCATGGAAAGAAAAGAAGGACAGAAGAACATTCCGTGTGGAATATCGGGATTACTGAACAGTCTTGAAAAAGAAAGCATGGATTTTAACATTGTTTCACGTCGAATTCTGAATGATTATTTCATTAGCCATGCACGTAATTAGTGTGTGTTGTATTTGCGTTTCCTTTTCTTGCTTGTAACTTAAGTATGTAACTCTTTTGTATTTGTCTTGTATGTGAACGTGCTTTTATATATTGTTATGTGCCTGGAAAAACGTATTGTTTCACCACGTTACATAAATCTGTAATTTTCTGTTAGGAGAAGGCGTGTATTGCTGGTAAAAAACGCATGTTATCATGCCCTTAGAAACGTTTTTCAACATATATTTTATGTAGCGGTATATTGTTACGTGAATAGAGTTCACAAACTGTCTGCTGCCAAATACTGTAGCAGCAGGGGCCTTTGTCAAGCCGCCTAAAATAGTGGCGTTTTGCTGCTGTCCTAGCAATTGTACATTAAAAGATGAATGCTGAAATAAAGGAATGGAATGGATGTTTGCAAAAAACCTCTACAGATGTGCCCAGATGTCAACCAATCTAAAAAAAGTCGCAGTTTGGCCCGAAGCGCGAAGCATCGAGTGCGAGAGCAAATTAGTGGACTGGTATACGAATTAACGATAGCAGGTTTATCTGCCGTGGAAACATGTTAACGTAGACCTACTATACTCGCGGATAACTTTTTGTCCCATACAAAAGTGCATCCTCACTTTCTTTAAAATTCTTTCCAACTTTCTATCAACTTTATTAATATCCTATGTACTTTTACTTCCTATTAATGCATGTTACAAGAAAGTCGTGAGCTCTGTTCTTACTTTAGTTTGGAGAAAGTTTGTTAAAAAATTTTTTAAGAAATTTGGTAGGCTCTGTTTTTACTTTCGTTTGAAAAAGTTTGTTAAAGGAACGTTTTAGAAAAGTTGATATGCTCTGTTAACGCTTGTTTAAAGAAAATTGGTTGGCGGTGTTCTTTTGCTTGAAGAAAATTATAACAGTTGCATTTAAATAATTCATTTTCTTATTTACCACTGTGAGAAAGAAGCATAACACGCAAAATTGGTAATACAATGATTAGTACGAATGCCACAGTGTCACAGTGATAATTCCTTCGTGCCGTTTAAAAGAAAGTAACGAGACAGAATAACTTTTTGCTTCGCATGCACATGTTCTCAGCAGAAGCAAAAAAATATATTTGGCCTACTCAGTGAAATTGTCTATTTTTAATGTTTCTTCTACTCTGAAAATGAAGGACTCATACTTTGGGAATCGAACCATTTACTTCTCCGTGTGACATAGAGATGCCATGACTGCTCCATCTAAAACACTTGCACTATTGCACTACTGTATATTTTTACATATTGTAAGGCTGCTTATTTTTGTTCGCGACGCTTTTTTTTTCACCTCTGCGTGTTAATAAATCGTTCTTATACTATTCTATGCAAATTATACACAACAAATGGTTGTCTCACAAATGCAATACCTGCGGTCGCTGTTCGAAGTGCTTTTCCTTTCATAACTGCGGGTGATCGCTGTGTTGAGATTGATGGTCGAAGAGAAGCACGACATCACGAATCCCGTAAATGCTTGCTTGGGTGCACAACTGAATATTTTGTGATGGTCTGGCTGAGCAGTGATAGTAGCGAAAGTGAGCCTAGCATGGCCGTATCTGTTTGCTTACGCGTGCGTGCAAATAGTACGCTTGTTGCACTTCGGCGGAAGCTCCAGCTGCTGTAGCACGCCTGCCATCGCCACATTTTGTCGTCTTTATTTCTGATGCTAAGAGGAAATATGGCCTCGCCAAATCAAGATGAGTGCACATATTCTCGAAAACACGACACTTGGCGCCATAAGAAGCCTGTACAGTGACGGCGATCATGAATATTGACACGTGTACGTGTCTTTATCCGGCGACACGTTTTGCCGCCTAACAAATGTTATCGCACAGCGCGGGACGCGTCTGCATGTATCCGAAGTTTCTGGAAAGTTATCGATGCTTCTGTCCCCTGTCTGTTGTCGCCGAACCTTGTGTTATCTGATTTCATCGCGTGACTCGAATGTTGTAGAACTTTGTGGAAAGCATGCGGGTCCCAACGATTAGTCTGGAACATTCGACGACTGCTGTATAAAAGCCGACGCGCTTGACCCGCTGATCAGATTTCCGACGATCGCCGACCGTGTTCGCCGGTATCGTTGTGCTATAAGTGTAGCCTGTTTTTGTGGGCAAAGGTTCGCCCAATAAAAAGCTAGTTTTGTATTCCACCGTATTGCTGCTTTTCTTCACCGTCACTACCACGTGACAATATGTGCTCGGTAGCCGTCAAAGAAGCCCGTAGGCTGCCCGCCATTGTAAGCAGACGGAGGTGCACGGGCAGCGTGTTCATTGGCTCGTGTTTGCAACCTAAAGTTAGCTCATGTTTCGGCTTAAATGCCTGTATATGTTTTATAATTTAGGAAGCCTAACCAGGGGCTGTAGGTCCAACAAATGGGGACTAAATACCGGCCTTCCTCCCAGCTATTATTTCCTTTGAGTAACAAAATCGAATCTCGAAGTCACTGCTTTTGCAAACTGTATGCGCCTGAAGCGGATGCGAATCTTGGAGGCAAATTTCGCTTGGTTAACTGCAGTACACTCTAACCGCATTGTGGCGCTGCTGCAGTGTTTATTTGGTGGCAGTGATTGTGGAGAGCGTGAAAGGCGATAAAAAAGTGGTGGTAGTGTAAGGAAGAAGAAGTGTGCCGTGCCGAGCTCCGCAGCCGGATCGCCAGCGCTACTAAAGTGGGGCTCGGGCTAGACGCTGTTCCTGGTTTTGACTGGCTAAGCCTACGCTGTCGCGTTTTCTCGTCCGCGTCCTTCGTGTCGTCCACAACCGTGTCGGACTTCTTTACCATAATTGGTGGAGGTTTGCTGGGTCTCCTGCAATCCTGGAATTGCGCAGCCGGACTCTCCCTGCCATCAAAGCGCCACGAGCTTCCCACCACCTGCTCCCCAGTCTACCGTCTGCCCCGGCACATTCCGCCAGCGGGACCCTCCTATCTTTAGCGGCACTGACGAGCACGACGTTGATGACTGGCTCTCCTCATACGAACGCGTCAGTCGGAACAACAAATGGGATGACATCACGAAATTGACCACCGTCCCTTTCTACCTCACCGGAATTGCCCACTTGTGGTTTCGGAACCACGAGAGCGAAGTCCCAAGCTGGACGGTGTTCAAAACAAAGTTCAGCGAGTTCTTCGGCCGCCCTGCTGTACGAAAGCTTCGTGCCGAGCAGCGTCTGCAGTCGCGCTCTCAGCAGCCTGGTGAGAACTTTACCAGCTACATCGAAGATGTCATCGATCTCTGTAAACGCGTCGATGCATCCATGACTGAGGGCAATAAAATCAAGCATATCATGAAGGGTATCGACGAGGACGCGTTTCAGATGCTCATTTCCAAGAGCCCCTCTACTGTTGCCCAAGTTATTGAACTGTGCCAAAGCTATGACGAGCTCCGCCGTCAACGCCTCCTCACTCGCCGTCCTGTTCCCCATCAGGAATCGTTGTCCGGCTTGACCTCTCCTTTTCCAGATGCCACCCTCCTCTCGCAAATCAAGGCTTTCGTCCGGGAAGAAGTTGCTCGCCAGCTCTCCCTGATCTCCAACCCACCGGAGTCCAGTTCGTCTCTTAGTCCGACCCTACGACACGTTATAGAAGAACAAGTGTCCGAGGTCCTTCCTCTGGAACGGGCGCCTCAACTCACCGCCCCATTGACTTACGCCGACGCCGTCGCACGACCACGACCACCGACCTTCCGGGCTTCGCCTCCGATGCCTAGCCCTGTTTTTACCCCCACGCCACCACGACCTCCAGCCCATCGAGTAATTAATCCCTGGCGCACACCGGACAATCGGCCCATCTGCTATTCGTGCGGTATTCCCGGACACGTCGCACGCCTGTGCCGCCGCCGTCCACTTCATCCACGTGACGACCCACGCACAGCCGCGTACGACCATCCGTCGTCTTACGCTCCAGACCGCGATTTACCCCTTCCCCGCCCAAGCCTTCGCCCAGTTTCCGACCGCCGTTCTCCTTCTCCTCGTCGTCGCTCGCTCTCCCCGATGCGTCGACGTCCCTCTACCGCTGACACGGAAAACTAAGTGGCGCAGTTCCAGAGGCAAGAACTGCGTCATCGTCACAACGCTCAAGCCCTCTTCTTTCGCCGCCGAACGTTATTGATGTCGCTTTTGAAGGAGTCTCTGTGCTTGCCCTCATTGACACAGGTGCCGCCATATCTGTAATTGCCGAAAAACTATGCCGCTCATTACGAAAAGTCATGACGCCTTTCTTCGGTCCTTTACTCCGCACGGCCACAGCACAGCACGTCCAGCCGGTGGCTGCGTGCACCGCCAGACTTGAAATTCAAGGAGTGCTCTACACAGTCGAGTTCGTCGTTCTTCCCCACTGTTCCCACGATATTATTTTAGGTTGGGACTTTCTCTCCCGTCACCAAGCTATTATTGATTGCTCCCGTGCAGAAGTCGCCTTCTCTTCGCTTGGCAATGCCATATCTGATGACGTTTCGCTTTCCGGCACCAAGTTGTCCCTCACTGACGACATCCATATACCTCCGCATGCATCCGTTCTGGCACCTGTATCCTGTTCCGTTGCCTCCAACTCTACCGTACTCTTCACGCCTTCCACTGCTTTTGTTCACCGTCACCTCTCACCACTCCCAACTGCGTTGCTTAGCCTTCAAGCTGGTGCTACTCACCTTCCTATACACAACCACTTCCCGTTCCCGATTGCGTTGCTTCGCGGCGAATCTCTCGGCTCTGTGGAGCCTTACGACACCATTACCACGTCGGAACTTTCTGTTGGATCGTCAGAGGTCACCACCCTCTACTGTAGTCCCGTTCCTGCCACATCGCCTGAAGACGTTTTCAGCCACGTCATCGACAACGCCTTAAGCCCCACGCAACGCCATCACCTTCTCCGTCTCCTCGAGAAATTTCGCCCTGCTTTTGACAGCCATAGCACTTCTCTGGGCCGAACGACGACTGTATGTCACCGTATTGACACCGGTTCTCACCCACCGCTACGGCAGCGACCCTACCGCGTCTCGTCGACAGAACGACGCATCATTGATGAGCAAGTAGGTGACATGCTAAAGCGTGGTGTCATTGAACCGTCCGACAGCCCATGGGCATCGCCAGTTGTTTTAGTTAAAAAGAAGGATGGCTCGATCCGCTTTTGCGTGGATTACCGTCGCCTAAACAAAATAACCAGAAAGCATGTTTATCCATTGCCGCGGATCGACGACGCCCTCAACAGCTTACAAGGTGCAGAGTTCTTTTCCTCCCTCGATCTACGCTCTGGTTATTGGCAGGTGCCTATGGCTGCAGAAGATAAGCCTAAAACTGCTTTCATCACACCAGATGGCTTATACGAATTTCGTGTGATGCCATTCGGACTTTGCAACGCGCCCGCGACTTTTGAGCGGATGATGGACACTATTCTTCGAGGTCTCAAATGGAACACGTGCTTGTGTTATTTGGATGATGTAGTAGTGTTCGCACCAGATTTTCCTACTCACCTTCATCGCTTGGAGCAGGTTTTACGCTGCCTCAGTGACGCTGGCCTCCAACTAAATCTGAAAAAATGTCACTTTGGGGCACGCAAGCTGACAATTCTCGGACATGTCGTGTCGAAGGACGGCGTTCTCCCTGATGCCGCTAAGCTCCGTGCTGTTAAAGAATTCCCGAAGCCAACGTCTCTAAAAGACTTGCGCAGTTTCATTGGCCTCTGCTCGTACTTCCGCCGCTTTATTCGCAATTTCGCTTCGATTATGGCACCTCTGACAGAGCTTCTTCGGGGAGACCCCAATCTTTCCGCGTGGTCCCCGACTTGCGATGATGCCTTCGCGACGCTACGTCGCCTGCTCACAACACCACCGATACTGCACCATTTCGATCCAACTGCTCCCACGGAAATCCATACGGATGCTAGCGGTGTTGGTCTTGGCGCTGTGCTCGCGCAGCGCAAGCTCGGCTGCCAAGAATATGTTGTTGCTTACGCAAGCCGTACTCTGACGAAAGCTGAAGCGAACTATTCCGTCACGGAAAAAGAATGTCTCGCGATCATCTGGGCCATCACAAAATTTCGCCCATACCTGTACGGCCGGTCCTTCGATGTCGTTACCGATCACCACGCACTTTGCTGGTTGTCGTCTCTCAAGGATCCCTGCGGCCGCCTAGCCCGGTGGGCACTGAGGCTCCAAGAGTACGATATCCGGGTTGTCTACCGCTCAGGCAAGAAGCACGCCGATGCCGATGCTCTTTCGCGCTCGCCTGTCCACGCCGACATTGTCAGTGTGTCTGTGCTAGACGACCTACTTCTCCCATTCGCTTCTGTCGACATGGCTTTGGAGCAGCGCAAGGACTCCTGGATTTTATCTTTGATAGATTCCATCTCTAATTCACCTGCACGCCCACCATCCCGAGCGTTGCGCCGACAAGCTTCGCACTTCGCCATCCGCGACGGAATTGTCTATCGCCGTAACTACGGTTCCGACGGCCGCAAATGGCTGCTTGTAATACCTCGGCAGCTCCGCACTGATGTATGCGCCGCTTTCCACGCCGACCCTCAGTGCGCACACGCTGGTCTCTTCAAGACCTACACCAGACTACGCCACAGGTTTTATTGGCGTGGTATGTACACATTTGTGCAAAAGTATATTCGCTCTTGCACAGAATGTCAACGCCGCAAGTCTGATCCTTGACGCCCTTCTGGACCAATGCAACCTCTGCCATGCCCTTCGCGGCCCTTTGACCGCGTTGGGATAGACTTATACGGACCTCTGCCATACACAGCTGCTGGTAATCGCTGGGTCATTGTAGCTGTAGACCACCTCACGAGGTATGCAGAAACGGCCGCTCTACCAGCCGCGACGGCTCGTGACGTTGCTTCCTTCCTGCTTCACCGCTTCGTTCTACGTCACGGCGCTCCCCGCGAACTCCTGAGCGACCGAGGTCGCGTCTTTCTCGCCGACGTGATTCAAGAACTTCTCGCTGAATGCCGCGTCATTCATCACCGTACCACCGCATATCACCCGCAAACAAACGGATTGACAGAGCGCTTTAACCGAACTCTTGGCGACATGCTTTCGATGTATGTCGCCTCCAACCACACCAACTGGGACCTCATCCTTCCCTATGTCACGTACGCCTACAACACGGCACCCCTGTCAACGACGGGCTTTTCTCCCTTCTTTCTTCTATATGGCCGCGAACCATCATTTCCCATTGACACTATTCTCCCTTACCGTCCCGACTTATCAGAGGGTACACCGGCTTCCGAAGCCGCCCGGTATGCAGAAGAATGTCGGAAACTAGCTCGCGCCCTTACAACGCAAGAACAAGCGCTACAGAAATTTCGTCATGACGACGGGCGCCCCCACCACCAGTTTTCGCCTGACGCTCTTGTTTGGTTGTGGGTGCCTCCTACTTCGACACAAGGTGTCTCCTCCAAGTTTGTATCCCGATATCATGGACCTTACCGGGTTCTACGCCAAACTTCTCCGGTGAACTACGTTGTCGAACCTCTGACGCCCCCTACGGACCTGCGCCGCCGAGGCCGGGAAATTGTGCACGTAGATCGGCTCAAGCCGTATCACGAGCCCTTCGTCCTCACGACGCCTTAGGCCTCCTGTGCGGCTCCGTCTTCAGCGAAGGGGGAAGTTGTAAGGAAGAAGAAGTGTGCCGTGCCGAGCTCCGCAGCCGGATCGCCAGCGCTACTAAAGTGGGGCTCGGGCTAGACGCTGTTCCTGGTTTTGACTGGCTAAGCCTACGCTGTCGCGTCTTCTCGTCCGCGTCCTTCGTGTCGTCCACAACCGTGTCGGACTTCTTTACCATAGTAGGGACATTTCCACGGCGGACACTGGGCTCTCTCATGGAGCGAGCAAAAGCAAAGCTAAGGGAAAATGCCTACGTGCGCAACCTTGTCATAGTGGCAGGTGGGCTAAATGACGTCCGAAACAGGAAAGGGACAGGACCAGCCCACACCTTGGCGAAGCCCACCGCTTGGGGTGGACGACTTGCGCGAGCAGGTGCAGTTCGTGGTGTGCATGGTGCCGGAGGTGCTTGTACGTGACAGTCACGCACAAAGAGCCGTAGTGGCTGCTACTGAGGTGATATGGGAAATGCGCTGAGAGAAAGGTTTCGAGGTTGTCGAAGTAAGCAGGGAAGTGAGAAGGTGTGGTGGTTTTGAACAAGACGGAATCCACTTCCATTACAGGCTTAGACGAGAAGTGGGCTGGCGACTTGCGGGTCGCGCTCGTGCCGCTTTAGGGGGCCCACGGGCCCTCAGGAGGTCAGATTAGGTAAAGATCCTTTGAGGGGACCTCAGAATAGCATCGCTGTCAATAACAAAAAAAGGAGGAACGCAACAAAGAGAGCTCGCCATGCAATATGCTACATCAGCATGCAGGGTGGATGAAGAAAGTAAAAGGAGGCATATGTTGAGGAGCAGTTGAATAGCGAACAAATAGTGGTTTATGCGGTTAGAGAAACACACCATAGAGACTCGGAAATGCCGCCAGTGATTGAGAATTATGTGTTGGAAGGGTGCAACAGAAGTAAGTTGGAAAGAAAGGGAGCGAGAGTCGGAATCCTCATCCATCAGAGAGCCAAATGAAAAAGAGTAAATTCCAAATGTCAAGAGCATCTTTGGTTATCAGGCACAATGAGTGGGAAAAAAACTTGGCTGGCGGTTACGTATCTGTGGACGGGAAACAATCGCACAGAGAAGAATAAAGAGTTAGTGGAATGCAGAAGTGCTGATGTCAAAGGTTTTGGGAATGATGCCGAAATTATGCTAATAGGTGACATGAATGCCCACATTCAGGATTTAGACGGCTATACGGACAACAACGGAAAGTCAATTCTAGATCTTTGTGAGCAACATAACCTCGTTATGTGAAGTACCGGTCACGTGGCAAATGGGAAATCGGCAATCGACCATTACTTACTGTCTAATGACAAAAGGAATTCATGATAAATTTAGAGAAGTGGTGATTGACGAGAAAGGGTATAACAGCATAGGGAGTGACTACAAACGCATCATTTTGAAAATCGGATATGTAGTTGGGACAGAGCATAAGGAGTGCAAAATGGCCAGTTCAAATTTGAACGCTCACCAAATAACAAAGATAGTAACTAGAGTCGAGCAAAAACATGGGAAATGGCCAATTAAAGACTGGGAATATAGTGAGCTTCTAAGTGTAATAACGACATAAATACGGAAAGAGAAACATGTTCGTTGGAAAAGAAAAAAAAGAAACCGAAAAGCTCGTGGAACAGGGAGATACGCGAAGCGATCGCTGAACGACAGGAAGCATCCCGAGAGCACAGGCAGGCAAACAAGTCGCACTTGCCGCAGGATAAAGTATCCATGAATGGGAAATATGCCCGGAGAAAAAGCATATGGTTTAAATACGGGTGCAAGCAAAGATAAAAGGTGATAGTGAACGTTGGTTGTCATAAATATGTGAGAAAAAGAAGGCCGCACCTAGAATATTTTGGAACTACATAATATTATTAGGCAGGAAGTCAACGACAATACAACAATACATCCTAGACGAAGATGGAAAGATACTTGAAGAAGAAGCGGCATTAAATTACATCCCAAAACTAACAGCTCAATCTTTCCATGGCAAAGACGAGGTTGTATTTGAAGAAAAAAGGAGCGTGAAAAAGAACCAGATGGGAAAAGGAGTTGGTGTTGACAAATTTCCACTGCAAGAAAGACGAAGAGGAAATTCCTAAGCGCACACCCACAATGCTACACGAGGTTGTGGTTAGGCTGATTAATGAACTATGACCAAAAAGTAATGAAGTTCTTGTAAAGCAGTGGAAAAAGCTTTGAAAGGTAGACAAATACCAGACAGTTGGCGACAAAGTAGCATTAATTAAATATATAAAGGTAAGGGTGAGGAAGATAAAATTCAATCGTATAGGCTGTTGACCATTACGTCGGTAATATACAGGTTAGCAATGCAGGCAAATAAAATAAAGCTGCAAGCATGGGCAGTGAATAAAGACATTTTGAGAGAACTTCAGAAGTACTTCAGAATAGGTAGGCGTTTGGGTTAATAACATATTCGTTCTTACTCAGTGTTTTGAAGTGTCAAGAGAAGAAAGCGACCGTTATATGTGACCTTCTTACATTACAGGGGCGTATGACAAGGTAGACCGCAAACTTTTGTGTGATATTCTGGACAAGGAAGCCTTAGCTGACGATTGTCTACAGCTTTTGAGAGATATTTATCAAGAAAATACTGTTTGCGTTGAATGCGAAGGGATGAGGAGCGAGGAGAAAGTTGGTATCAACAAGGGACTGAGGCAGGGGTGGCATTTATCCCCACTGCTGTTTGTGATGTACATGATGAGGATGGATAAGGCGCTAGAAAGAAGTAGTATCCGCTTTAATCTTTTATACAAACAGCAGGCACAGTAGTAGAGCAGCAGCTTCCAGGTTTATCTTATGCGTACGACATTGTGTTGCTAGCTTACAAGCAAAGCCATTTGCAACGTCTCGCTAATGTCTGTGGACAGGAAGGCGAAAATTTAGGTTTGAAATTTAGTGTTAGAAAATCCCGTGTCGTGGTATTCTTTGAAAACAGTGAACAGAGAGTGACAATATGGGGCCAGGAAATACCGCGGGTAAAAGAATATAAATACCGTCGTATATGGATAAACGAAGGCGAGAGATATATGGAAACACGGGAAAAAACAATAACTGCAAAGGAGAAGAGAAATGCAGTCATAATGAAGCACAGAGCGCATAGGGTTACGATAGGTACGAGGTGATCCGGGGTATGTGGAAAGGTGTAATCGTTCCAGGACTTATTTTTGCAAATGCGGTTGTTTGCTTGAAATCGGTAGTACAATCAGGACACGATGGCAACCAAAGGTCAATGGGACGCCTCGCATTGGGCGCTCACGGGAAGACTACAAATGCAGCGGTGCACGGTGATATGAGCTGGACTAGTTTTGAAGAGATGGAAGCTCACAGTGAAATTCATTATGAAGAAAGACAGGCATATGGAAGAAAGTGAATGGGCTGGGAGAGTGTTGCGGTATCTGTACAGGAAAAACATTGATTCACAGTGGAGGAAAAGAACGAGGAAGCTTACCAACAAGTATGCGGCCTGTAGGGTGAGCAACACAGCAACAAAGAACGTCAAGCGGAAAGTCAGAGAGGCTGAAATAATCTCATGGGTGGTGACAATGGAAAAGAAACCTGCCATAAGTAACTACTTCAGAGGAGAAAACGAAATCAGGAAAGAAACAATTAATGATAACTCAAAGGGAAGCTTCTTACTTTTCGAAGCGAGATCAGGATGCGTTTGAACACGCACGTATAAAGCGTGATATAAGAAGAAAGAAGCACATGCTTGGTGCGATACAGCTATAGAAACGATGGAGCATGTTTTATTAGAATGTGAACACATCTGCCCAGCGGCCGATTTAGGCACCACTGGCCTCCTTGAAGCTCGTGGATTCAGCGAGTGCAGCAGAAAAGTAAACATTTCCGCAAACCAGATTAGTAAGTGGCGATTGGAAGATTGGTGGAAGTGGGATGGATGGATGGATGAATAACTTTCTTAAGGTCCGTCCGCGCGTGCGATTATAGTATGCAGCGGGCAACTCCCACGTCGGGACAGAGAGGCTATACCGCTCCGCCGCGTCGCGCGGCTAATGGACAGCCCAGAGAGAGAGAGATAGAATACGCTTTTATTGAGCCCTTAGTAAAGGTTGGTGCGCGCTCGCACCAGACGTGGCGGAACCTTCTTAGGTCTCATATGCGTCCAGCATTTCCTGACCCCTTGGCGCCAGCGTGACCTGGGTCGGTAGGTCGTGGCTGGACAAGCCCTCCCATCGCACGGGGGGGGAGGGGCTGAGGAGGGGGGGATTGTGGGGATTCTTGAGCTTAGTTCACTCTGCAAGGATGTGTGCTAGAGTGCCTTCTGATCGTCTGCGAAACCGGCATGAAGTGTCATGCTCGGTCGGGAACATCTTGTGCAAGAGCAAGAGATGCGCTAGCGACCCCGCTTGCTTGAGTCGCACGATCGTTTGCTGCCTTCAGCTGAGTTGGCGATGCGGACGCGGAAGCCAACATCTGCCGCTTCTATACATTTGGGTGATGTCTTTGTAACTTGTCATGGGGTGCGGTAGCTCTGGCTCGTCCTAGGCCCGGATTGACAATTCTCGCGCATAGTGGTCGGCGAGTGGCTTGCCTTCCACTTGCGAGTGAGCCGGGACGCACACGAGCTCAATGGCCCGTCCCGGTGATTTGCGTTTGGTGAGAATCGCTAGCGCCCAGAGCTGTGCCCAGCCCAGAGCTGTGCTTCAAGGTCTGAGCTCCATAGAACTCGGTCGCAATCTTCCTTGGTGGTCCTGGCCCCCTGCGCCAGGGGGCAGCCCAAGAGCATGTGAGCTATATCCTTACAGTAGCAACACGCATTGTGAAGGTGCGTGCTCGGAAAGATATTGTACAGGAAGGCTGGGCATGGGTAGGTGCTCGTCTGAAGCCGCCTGTACGTGATTTCTTATGCTTTATTAAGTGATTTGTGCGGTAGCGGCATGGTTCTCTTGACTAACATATAACGCTGGATAACATAATTTTAAGTGACTTGGGGGTCGCGCTCGCCCTCCAATCCTGCCGAGAGGGAGTGCGCGCTCGCACGGCTAGTTAGGTCTCGTGCAGCCTCGTGTGCCGTCTCGTTGAGGTTAGGGAGCGGCCTCTGCAATGGTCCCATGAATGCTGGGAACCTGTTGATGGAGTGTGGGTTGAGGATATGAGTGCCAAGTATTCTACCGACGGTCGGGGATATGGTCTCTGCTCCGAAGGACAGAATTGCCCTCTTGAAGTGGCAGTATACCAAGCTTCTATCGTCTTCTAGGACTGCAATGCTGATGGTCGCCTGCTCGGCCACCTCAGGACTATGCGTGAGAACCATGTAGGCGTTGATGACCGTGCCATCTTTGTTGACCACCGCTGCTACATAGGTTCGTCTGCCAGGATATATTGCTGCGTTCATAAAGCAGCATGCTTTCCCGGAGGCGGCCGCCTGTCGGAGGAGTGCTTTGAGTTGAGCAAGTCTTCTGTCGATGTTGTGCTCTGGTTTCGTATTCCTGGGCAGAGGGGCTGCCCTGATCTTTTTCTTCTGGTCGGGTGTTAGCCCGTGGCTCTTACACTCAATCTCCCGAGGCGCGACGCCGATTTCTCGTAGCATCCACCGGCACGCAGGTGTGCTGGACAGCCTGATGATCTGTGCCCATTCCTGTCCCTCCGCAATCTCGCTCAGCGTGCTGTACATGCCTAATGCGTCCAGCGCCTCCGTGCTCGTGTGCATGGGTAGACCCATGGCTCTCTTGGCCACCTTACGCAGGAGCGTTTCAAGCTTGTCGCTCTCCACTTTGAACCAATTGTGCATGGCTGCGATGTACAAGAAGTGACTGATTGCGTAAGCCTGTGCCAGTCGAAGCAGGTTGTCCTCCTTGAGCCTGTGATACCGGTTGGCCACTCGTCTCAGTAGGCGTGTGGCGTTCTCGGCCTTCGTAGTGAGCTAGCGACTGCGATGGTGTTCGAGCCGTTCGCCTCTATTGTCATGCCCAACATCTTGATGTGACCAACCACCGGAATCGCGTTGCCTTTAGCGGTGTACAGGCGGACGCATGGGTCGGCGCCTCTGTACCATCCCTTCGCTTTGGGCCCTCGTCTCTTGCGTGTATATAGCCGCAGCTCAGACTTCCTCGGCGAGCACCGCAGGCCTGTTGGTTTGAGGTACTCCTCAGTGGTTCGCATCGCATTATGTAAAGTGTGCTCGATTCATCCTTCGCTCCCCTTTGCCACCCATATGGTCCCGTCATCTGCATAGATGATATGTTGGGGGTTCTTGATTCGAGTCAGTTGCCTGGACAGTCCTATCATGGCCAGGTTGAAGAGGGTATGGGATATCACTCAGCCCTGCGGGGTACCCCTGTCGCCCATTGCGACTGGATCCGACTGAAGAGACCCGACTCGTAGCGAGGCCTGTCTTCCTCTCAGGAAGTCACGGATGTAGTCACGGAGACGTTGACCAAGTCCGAGTGTTCAGATTTGTTGTAGAAGGAAGGAGTGCCGTATGTTATCAAAGGCACTTCTACGTCTAGGCCTAGGATGGCCTTGACGCCTCTTCTTATACTGTATAGTACCTGGCTTTAGACCAGCTTTATAGCGTCTTGCGTCGCCAGCCCCTGACGAAAGCCGATGACGCTGCGAGGATATATCTCGTTCTCTTCCAGGTAAGGCTTCATAGGGTTACGCAACGCACGCTCCATAGTCTTACCCACGCACGATGTAAGCGAGATTGGGCGCAGATTGTCCATGCTGAGAGGTTTGCCAGGTTTTGGTATTGGGGCCGTTATGGCCGTCTTCTCATTCTATGGGAGCTTTGCCTGAAGGCCAAGTGTCATTGACTATCGCAGTGAGCTGTTGCGCGCCGCTCTCGTCCAGATTGTGGAGGGCCTGGTTGGTGATGTTATTCGGCCCCGATGCGTATCGGCTGTTGAGACCTCTGAGCGCTTGTATGATCTCTTCCGTGGTGAAGTCGGCATCAAGCTCCACGTAAGGTCGACCCGAGTATTGGGAGGCCGCGTCCTCGGTAGCTGCCGCATCCGCAACGGGGAGGAGGTTGGCCATCAGTCTTTTAACGAGCTCGTCCGGTGTATCGGGCTTGCATGCCTCGTATAGCAGCTTGCTCATCGCGTCCCTCCGCGAGGTCTTGGTGTTCGCGCCATCCAAGAGATGTTTCAGAAGGTTAGAAGAGCCCCCTCTGCGTACCTTCTTGTCAGTCATGTTTCAGATCTCGTCCCATTGCTGCCTGGCTAGTGTCGAGCAGTGCTGTTCGATGCTCCAGTTTAGCTCAGCAATCTTCTTCCGTAGCCCACGGTTCAGGCGTTGCCCTTTCTATCTTTGCTGTAACGATTGCTTGGCTTCTAGCATGTGAACGAGTCTACTGTCCACCTTCTCAGTCTCCACGTTGGTGGTGATCATCCACCCGTGTCGGGATGCGTTCGCGTCCTCCACAGACCTACCGGTCCTCAGCTCTCTGAACTTGTCCCAGTCCACTAGCTTGAATTCCTATTCTTTGTTCCTGTGCCAGTCTACCCTCATCGCTGTGAACGTGGTGGTCGCTGCCCAGATCCACCCCTGTTTTAGACCACGACACTCGAGTAATGTTCTCGATGAAGGCGAGGTCGGGCGTGGTGTCCCTGCTGGTGGAAGTTCCCCGTCTTGTTGGTTTGGTCGGGTCGGTTATGAGCTCGAGGCCTGCCTCGATGCTGTCTTCTCATAGATATTTGCCCTTAGGTGTACTCTGCACGTATCGCCACATCGGATGCGGGGCATTAAAGTCTCCCACCATGAGCAGGAGGTGACTGCCTGCCCGGTGCGTGGCTTTGGTTCCGAAAGCCCGAAACCTCTGCCTGTGCTGTTTTGGGCTGTTGTATGCGTTGAGGATGAACGTTGGCTTGCTACGTTTCCCCTTACCTGCTACGTCTACCATCAGATATTCGATGTTATTAGACGTCATGTGGATGTGGTGCTGTAAGAAAGTAACGTTATTCCGTACTATAATGGCGACCAGAATGCTTGGCCAGGGTACGATAGCCCTGGATTTTAATGTGCTCGGTGAGCATCTCCTGTAGCAGGATCACGCTAGGTTTCATTCCGTATGTCCTGAGGTACTGCTGTCCTGAGATACTGCTGGGGAAACGAGAAAAAAGGAGACGTATAAAAGCAAAGTTCACAATAGCGGGTCAGAAAATTTGGTTGCGGGACTTCATCATCTTTTTCTTTTCTTTTTTTTCAAATTTAACCTAGGTAGGACATTAGGCAGCATAATAGCAAGAGCTTGGTGGCGCAACCCACCACCCCATCCCAAAGGGGACGCTCATAACATCAGGAAGTCACGGACTCACGGATCCGTCCATTTTTGGACCACCGACGACGTTGGCTGTGCCTAACTGCTCTTTGCAGTAAGGCAGTAGATGAACTATATTTTAGGAGTGCGTTGACAAAATGTACTCCTTATCCTATGCAATAACCATTACAGAACCTCCGGACTCGTGTAGAGCTAATCGTTCGCTGTGTATTTCGTGTGATGCGCCAGTGTCAAAAATGTCCTACTACAGCGCCCGTCCAAGATGCCTTTGTTCTGCCGAGCTACCTGCAGGCATTCTCTCGTGAAAAGCTGGGCACTCGTGCTTCGAATCGTACTGTATGGAATACTTCACTGAAGGTTGTGCTTTCTTGGAGCTGGAGTTCATCGGAAGCGCTACAGTGTTTGCGCCGGAAACGCGTCAGCGCCACAGTAGCTGTGAACCGAAGGAGCGTTTGCCGACTACGTCTTGTAAGGAACGCAACTTTGGCGCTTGCGCGCATTCTTGTTCATGTGATGACCTACGCGCAGAGGGCTTTCTACGCGTAGGCTGTGCACGCTGCTGTGCACGTTTAGCAAGCAATTTCACGAAAGCCTCCTCTGATTTTACCACGCACTTGCATTTGCTGTCAAGTATTCTACCCACCCCGATTGCTATGGCTGAGTAGACACACAAATATGGAAACACTGAAAGGTACCGTTGGTTCGGTAGTTTCCGGGCAAGAAATTATTCGGTATATAGGTAATCGCGCAAGTACAGTACATGTCGCTAGGAGAAGTGAACAACACGAACGCCGAGGCGGCGTTCGTGTTGTCCAGTTCTTTACTCTTGTCTCCTGTCTGCACGCCTCACCTCTATTTTGCATAATGAATCAAATAATGCATAATGAATACATACATATATATATATATATATATATATATATATATATATAAATATATATATATATATATATATATATATATATATATATGTTGTAATGGAGTGTATTGAACAGTTCAGTTGGTAGCGTCTGTTCGTAATCGAGAAGGCAGGTTACGCAGAGCAGGAACACCTGGTTGCCCGAACGGCTCGCGCTCGTGCTAAGCACTGGCGATCCGGCTGGCCCACTTGGTTCCACTGCAGGCACGGAACACAGGATCTGGCTGGCCTTGTCCTTGTGCTGCTCTTCTTCATTACAATTACCAGCTGTTCCTGCTATGCGTGACCTCCCTTCTCGATTACGAACAGACGCTACCAACTGAACTGTTCAATACACTCCATTACAACTGGTGGGAGGTGCTGGGTATTCAAGAACATCTACACCCTTGAACTCCGGTCTCGGACTCTGCCTCCCGTCATGCCTGACTCTCCCCAGCCGACGTCGCCGCCACCCTCCGTTGCCTGCTCTGGCGCTGTCCCGCAACGCCATCCAGCGATTTTCAACGGTCCGGAGGAGCAGGACGTCAATGACTGGTTGTCGACATACGAACGGGTGACCTTGCATAATCGATGGGACGATACCGCCAAGTTAAATGCCGTCATCTTCTACCATGCGGGAGTGGCTCACCTGTGGTTTAAAAATCACGAAGCCGACTTTCAGTCCTGGTCCGCGTTCAAGGCCAGTTTCGGTGAAGTTTTCGGTCGCCCCGCCGTCCACAAGTTGCGCGCCGAGCAGCGGTTACGAGAGCGAGCGCAACAACCCGGTGAAACATTCACCTGTTATATCGAAGAGGTTCTCGACCTATGCAATATGTGTGGATGCTTCTATGCCCGAAAATGAGAAATTGAAGCACATTTTGAAGGGCATCGCCGATTACATTTTCCAAATGGTGATCGCCAAGAGTCCGCGCAGCGTAGCAGAGCTCATAAACTTGTGCCAAAGCTACGATGAGTTTAGGAGGCACCGCGATTTGACTTGGCACCCTTCAGTGGCTGACGAGGCCCTCTCTTGACGTAGTAGTTCTGCGGAAACCCGCAAGGTGGAGAGAAGTAATGAATAAAGGGAAAATCAGACATCCACCCTTTCGTAGCAATTGCTACAAAGGAAACCCATACGGGTTCCTCAAAGGAAAGCCTCATAGTTGAAGAAAAATTCGTCCTGGTCCGGAACTCGAACCCAACTATGAGGCTTTCCTTTGAGGAACCCGTATGGGTTTCCTTTGTAGCAATTGCTACGAAAGGGTGGATGTCTGATTTTCCCTTTATTCAGGCCCTATCTTCCATGACAGTCGTCCCTGATCGCTCCCCCCTGCCTACACAAATCCAAGCTTTCGTGCGGGAGGAAATTGCACGTCAGCTTTCTTTACTGCCCTTCTCTGAGCTACCCCAACAGCAGCCGCTGCCGTCACAGCGTCCTACATAGCTCGCCCATATGCTCCGGTGGGTTATTGAAGAGCAAGTTGCTGAGGCTCTACCAATGCAGCATCAGCTGTACCCTGGCGCCGCGCCACCTACTTACGCATCCGTCGCCGCGCAGCCTCCTCGTCAACCACTCGTTGCGCTACATCCACGGCCGCTACCACCCGTTCGTCATCCCGTTCATCGACCTGCTCCTGCATTTGCTAATCCTTGGCGCACTCAAGACAACAGGCCCATATGTTATGCCTGCGGTATTCCCGGCCATGTTGCACGACTCTACTGCCGCCGCATGCTGCAATCTGATGAGTTCGTGCAGTCGCCTCCCTACGCCGACGTGCAACCTTTTCACAACACTTATTTTAGTCGGCAGTCGAACAGGCCACCAGCCGAGCGCCCGCTCCTTACACGTCGTTCGCCTTCGCCGCGTCGCTCGTTATCCCCCATGCGTCGGCGCCCTTCACTCACGCAAGAGAAAAAACTAAGCGCCGCAGTTCAGGAGGCGGGAACTGCGTTGCCATCGATCTGTACAAGTCCTCCATTGTCGCCTTCGAACGTTGTCGACCTTACTTTTGACGGCGTCCCTACCGCTACGCTAACCGATGCAGGAGCAGCCGTGTCTCTCCTAAACGAACGCCTCTCTCGCGCCTTACGAAAAGTTACGACGCACTTTCTGGATTTTCTCTTCGCACAGCAAGCGCCCAGCCAGTTCAGCCTTCAGCAGCATGCACAGCTAGAGTTGTTATTCAAGGAGTTCTTTATATTGTGGAGTTTGTTGTTCTTCAGTTCTGCTCTCACGACGTGATACTTGGGTGGGACTTTCTTCCGTGAAATAACGCCATCATCAATTGTGCACGTGCTGAAGTCGAATTATCACCTCTATGTAACGTGCCCCTCGTCGGCACCCCTTCTTTTCCCACTAAGCTAGTCCTTCGGGAAGACATCGCCACACCGCCGTACTCGTCTGCCATTGTTCCCGCATTCTGTGGCGCTGTCTCTGAAGGCACTGTCCTCATCACTCCGGAACTCTTCATAACCCGCAAAGATGTTCCCCTCCCTTTCGCCACGCTGGACATTTCAGCAGGTCTCAGAGCCATCATTGTCTGCAATCCGCTTCCAACAGCCATGACGGCTCTTTGCGGCGAAGCACTTGGCCATGTTCAGCCTCTTGACATGCTTATAACCGACGTGCCGGATGCTTCGTATGCGGAGCTCACTGACTTCTGTGCACTTTCCACTTCTGCTCCGCCATCACCTGACTTATTCACACCTTTCATTGCCGATGACCTTACTTCCGAGCAGCGCTCCCAGCTTCAGCTGCTTGCCCAGTTCCGTTCTTCTTTTGATGCCGCTCAGCTTACTCTGGGTCGCACGTCGACCGTCGGCCACCACATCGACACTGACTCCGACGCGCCATTGCGGCAGCGTTCGTACAGCGTATCCGCCAAGGAGCGTCAGGCGATCAGTGAGCACGTGGACGACATGCATCAGCGCGGCGTCATTTAACCTTCCAATAGCCCGTGGGCATCACCGGTAGTTCTCGTCACACAAAAAAAAATATGGTTCTATTCGGTTCTGCGTCGATAATCGCCATCTTAATAAAATAACGCGAGAGGACGTCTACCCTCTACCACGCATTGACGACGCTCTGGACAGCTTGCAAGGCGCTGAATTCTTTTCTTCGTTTGGATTTACGCTCGAGCTACGGGCAGGTCCTGATGTCAGCAGTTGATCGCCCTAAAACTGCATTCATTACTCCAGATGGTTTATACGAATTTAATGTGATGCCATTTGGTCTATGCAATGCGCCTGCTACGTTTGAACGAATGATGGACAATATCTTGCACGGTCTAAAATGGAGCACGTGTTTATGCTACCTCGACGACATCGTTGTGTTCGCCCCTGAATTCAGCACGCATCTTCTTCGCCTTAGCCAAGTGTTGACGTCCTTGACCAACGCAGGCCTGCAACTGAAGCTGAAAAAGTGGCAGTTCGCCGCGCGCAAGCTCATGATTCTAGGTCACGTCCTATAACAAGACGGCATTTGCGCCGACACATCAAACCTTCGCGCTGTGGCAGAGCTTCCTAAACCTAAGATACTCAAAGAACTCCGCACCTTCATTGGCCTCTGTTCTTACTTCAGACGCTTTGTTCGCAATTTTTCCTCAATTATATCACCTCTGACAACTCAAGTGGCGCCAACGACCTATCCTCCTGGTCTCCTGCTTGCGACACCGCGTTCGTGACCTTACGCCGTCTCCTGACGTCTCGGCCTATACTGCGACACTACGATCCCACCGCTTATACTGAAGTGCATACCGATGCCAGTGGTATTGGCCTTGGCCCTGTCCTTGCGCAGCGCAGGCCTGCTACTCCGAGTACGTCGGCGCTTACGCCAGTTGTGAGCTGACCAAAGCGGAACGCAATTACAGGATCACAGAAAAAGTATGTTTGGCCATTGTTCGGGCACTCGGGAAGTTTCGCACTTATTTATATGGCAAGCTTTTCCATGACGTTACTGACCATCACGCCCTTTGTTGGGTATATCCTCTTTAAAAGACCCGCCCTGACGCCTTGCCCGTTGGGCTCTGCGCATTCAAGATTACGACATACACGTCATCTACCGCTCAGGTCGCAAGCACACTGACGCCGACGCTCTATCCCGCTCTCCACTGCCAGCCTACACGGCCTCCCTCTCCACCATTGAGGCGGTATCATCGGTCAACATCGCCACCTGCGCATCAGAGCAGCGCAAGGATCCTTGGGTGACCCCTCTTCTGGATCTCCTTTCTGGCTCGCCTGCATCTCCCATCGCACGCTCCCTGCGTCGCCAGGCTGCCCATTTTGCTGTCCGGGATAACCTCTTGTATCGACGCAACTACAAGCCCGGTGGTCGCAAGTGGCTTCTGGTTATCCCTAAGACTTTTCGTTCCGACATGTGCGCGTCTTTTCATACTGACCCACAATGTGCACACGCAGGCGTTTTGAAGACGTATGACCGCCTGCGGCAACGTTACTACTGGCGAGGAATGTTTACTTTTGTCCAAAAGTGTGTCCGCTCGCGCCCGCAATGCCAACGCCGCAAATATCCGCCTCATCCGGCCCACGGTTTATTACAGCCGCTTCCGTGTCCTGCTCGTGCCTTCGATCGTGTGTGTATTGACCTGTACGGGCCGCTAGCACTAACACCAGCTGGCAAACGATGGATCATTGTCGCAGTTGAAAACATTACACGCTATGCTGAAACCGCTGCTCTACCTGCAGCGACCGCCAGTGACGTTGCATCCTTTCTGCTCCATCGTTTCATTCTTCGTCATGGCCCACCTCGGGAGCTGCTGAGTGATAGAGCTCGTGTGTTTTTGTCGCAGGTGGTTGAAGCTCTGCTTGCTCAATCCCGCATAGTTCACCGGACCACCACGGCGTACCATCCTCAACCTAACGGGCTTACGGAGCGTTTCAATTGCACCCTTGATGATATGCTCGCCATGTGCGTTTCATCGGAGCATACAAACTGGGACATCATCCTGCCATTAGTCACGTACGCATATAATACGGCTACACAAAGTACTACAGGATTTTCTCCCTACTTTCTTCTCTACGGTCGCGATCATTCCCATGCCATCGATACGGTTTTGCCTTATACACGAGACACGTTAGTGTGTGCTCCCGCTTCAGCCGTCGCCCGATACGCCGAGGAATGCCGTCAATTAGCCCAAAAGTTCACCTCCACCGACCAACAACGACAAAAAGCCAATCCTGCTGGCGACGCTACGAATCCGAACTTCGCTCCCGGCACACTTGTCTTGTTGTGCGTGCCTTCTACCATGCCTGGACTTTCGACAAAACTTCTCTCGCAGTATGGTGGACCATGCCGCATCGTCGAACGCACCTCTCCGGTCAACTATGTCATAGAGCCGCTTACAGCGACATCCGACAAGCGCCGCCATGGACGGCACGTTCACGTTCGCCGCCTGAAACAATTCTATGACCCGCTCGTCTCCACGTCGTAAGTCGCCAGGATGACTCCGGTTTTGCACCGGCGGTAATTGTAATGAAGAAGAAGAGCACAAGGACAAGGCCAGCCAGATCGTCTGTTACGTGACTGCAGTGGAACCAGCGGGCCAGCCGGATCGCAAGCACTTAGCACGAGCCATTCGGGCAACCAGATGTTCCTGCTCTGCGTTACCTGCCTTCGCAATTACGAACAAACGCTACCAACTCAACTCTTCAATACACTCCATTACAATATTCTTCACAATACATATATATAATATATATATATGATCAGGCTGGCTACACCCACTGGCGGACAAAGGCCTCGCCTATACTCCTCCAACTACCCCGATCATGTGCTAATTGCGGCCACGTTTTCTCTCCAAACTTTTTAATCTCACGCGCCAACCTAACTTTCTGACGCCCCTGCTACGCTTCCCTTCTCTTGGGATCCACTCAGTAACCCTTATTGACCATCTGTTATCTTCCAACCTCATTACATTTCCTGCCCATGCCCATTTATTTTTCCTCATTTCAACTAAGACGTCAAAAACACGTGTTTGTTCCCACACCCAATACCCAATCTGCTCTTTTTCTTATCCCTTAACGTTACAGCCATCGTTCATCATTCCATAGCTCGTTGTGTCTTTCTCAAGTTAAGTAGAACTCTTTTCGTAAGCCTCCAGGTTTCTGCCCCGATGGTGAGTAATGGTAAGACACAGCTGTTAAATACTTTTCTATTGAGGGATGGTGGCAACCTGCTGTTCATGATCTGAGAATGCCTGCTAAAGGCACCCCAGCTCATTCTTGTTCTGATTATTTCTGTCTCATGATCCGGATCTGCTGTCACTACCTGTCCTAAGTCGATGTATTCCCTTACCACTTCCAGTGCCTCGCCACCTATCGCATACTGCTGTTCTCTTCCGAGACTGTTAAATATTACATTAGTTTTCTACAGGTTAACATTGACGCGTGTAGTTATATTTATCGGGCCACCACGTTTCGCCGCCTAACAAATGTTATCCCACAGCGCGGCACGCGCCTGCATGTATCCGAAGTTTCTGGAAAGTTATCGATGCTTCTATCCGCTTTCTGTTGTCGCCGAACTTTGTGTTATCTGATTTCATCGCGTGACGCGAATGCTGTAGAACTTTGTGGAAGGAACGCGCGTCACAACAATTAGTCTGGAATATTCGATTACTACTGTATAAAAGCCGACGCGCTGGACCCACTGATCAGATTTTCGACGATCGCCGACTATGTTTGCCACTGTCGCCGTTCTTTAAGTGTAGCCTGTTTTTGAGGGCACAAGTTCGCCCAATAAAAATGCTAGTTTCCTCTTTCTCAGTTTGGCTGCTTTCTTCACAGTCACTACCACGTGACATCTGGTGATGGTGCTTGTGCGTTCATGTACCGAACGCCCCCACAAAGCCGCCACCCAAGCCCGAGAACAAAACCGACATCGCCCAAGACCAGCGTGCTAGCCGCAGACTGCAACGACTGCCCCCAGAGCACGGACTTCTACCTAAGACGGCAAAGAAGATCGTGGCCAAGTCAACTCCAATGGCTGTCCCAGCGTCCCCCGCTCTCCTACAACAACCTCGGGAACCACCGACCTTCCTCGGAGCAGCTACTGAAGACCCGGAATCCTGCCTGGAGACCTACGAACGAATCGCGACATTCAACAGCTGGGACTCAGACGACAAGCTGCGGCATGTATATTTCGCCTTAGAAGACGCCGCCAGATCGTGGTTTGAGAACCGGGAGTCGACCATGACAATATGGGACCTGTTCCGTAGCGGCTTCCTGCGCACCTTTACGAGCATCCTCTCGGATTCTGTCGCATCTACCGCGACGACCATAGTTCCCGAGCCAGACTTCGACATAAATGCAAGTCTCCCCGTGATTAAGCAGCAACAGCTAAGAAGTCTGCTTCGACGATACAAAGACTGCTTTCCGACGTCGTCGAGGATTCGACAAGCACCAGTCACAAAGCATCGCATAATAGCCGAAGACTGCGCTCGACCACTCCGCCAGACCCCTTACCGAGTTTCGAAGCGAGAACGCGAAGCTATAAGACAAGTCGATGAAATGCTGCGCGACGACATCATCCAGCCGTCGAAAAGCCTGTGGGCGTCTCCAATTGTTTTAGTCAAGAAAAAGGACGGAACCCTACTTTTCTGCATCGATTACCGTCGACTGAACAAAATCACGAAGAAAGACGTATACCCCCTCCCACGGATAGACGACGCATTGGATCGGCTCTGCAATGCTGAATACTTCTCATCGATGCACCTCAAGTCTGGCTACTGGCAAATAGACTTCGAAGAAAGGGATCGCGAATACACCGCCTTCATCAAGCCAGACGCCCTCTATGAGTCAAGGATATGCCATTTGGACTGTGCTCGGCGCCTACAACGTTCCAGCGCATCATGGACATGGTGTTAGCAGGATTGAAGTGGCAGATCTGTCTTGTTTACTTGGATGACGTTGTCGTCTTCGCCGGAAAATGCGACAATCACCTTAAGCGGCTTGCGACAGTATTAGAGGTGATCAAGTCATCAAGGCTCACTCTCAAGCCGGAAAAATGCCGCTTCGCTTACGATGAGCTTCTGTTCCTAGGTCAGGTAATCAGCAAATCTAGTGTCCGTCCAGACCCGCAAAAGACAGCTGCCATCGCACAGTTCCCGCAACCCGTCGACAAGAAGGCAGTGCGTAGATAACTTGGCATGTGTGCCTACTATAGGCGCTTTGTCAAGGACTTTTCACGCATCGCGGAGCCGCTAACACATCTAACGAAATTGTGATGTCGAGTTCAATTGGGAAACGCCGCAGGCCGACCCATTTCATGAACTCAAACGCCGCATGCAGTCCCCGCCAGTACTTGCACACTTCGACGAGGACGCTGATGCCGAAATGACACTGCCGCAAGTAGCCTAGGCCTCGGTGCCGTCCTAGTCCAGAGGATAGACGGACCTGAACGGCTCATTGCTTATGCTAGCGGGTCGCTGTGGAAAGGGGAAGGCAATTATTCTACGACTGAAAAGGAATGCCTCGCCATCATTTGGGCTACAGCAAAATTACGCCCTTACCTTTATGGCAGGCCATTCAAATTCGTCAGGGACCATCACGAGTTGTGTCGGCTAGCTAACTTAAAGGACCCTTCAGCACGGCTGGTGCGGTGGAGCCTCAGATTGCAAGAATAAGACGTCACCGTCATGTACAAGTCCGGAAGAAAACACTCTGACGCCGACTGCCTATATCACGCGCCCCCATCGATCCCCCGCCGTAAGACTGCGAGAACGACGACGCTTTCCTTGGAATAATAAGCGTGGAACATTTCATTAAACAGCAGCGAGCAGTCCGGGAGCTAAAAGGCCTCGTCGAGTACTTGGAAGGGAACACACACGTTGTCCCTAGGACATTTAAGCCCGGGTTGTTATCGTTCACGCTACAAACAATCTGCTCATGAAGAACTTCTCACCAGTCCGCGCCAGCTACCTTATTGTACCGTCAGCGCTGCGTCCAGAAGTACTGCACGCCCTACACGACGATCCAACCGCTGGGCACCCCGGATTCTCCCGGACGCTGTGGCGGATACAAGAAAGGTATTACTGGCCGCGTCCGGCCGCCGACGTCGCCCGTTACGTGAAGACATGCCGAGACTGTCAACGACGCAAGACACCACCGACAAGGCCAGCAGGATTACTACAGCCGATCGAACCTCCTCGCCGACCATTCCAGCAGATTGGGATGGATTTGTTGGGGCCGTTTCCGACGTCAACATCCGGGAATAAGTGGATCGTCGTGGCGACGGACTACCTCACCCACTTCGCTGAAACTAAAGCTCTACCAAAAGGCAGCGCAGGCGAAGTGGCAAAATTTTTCGTCGAGAACATCCCGCTGCGACATGGTGCCCCAGAAGTCCTTATCACCGACAGAGGAACGGCTTTTACAGCAGAGCTCACCCAAGCCACTCTGCAATACAGCCAGACAAGCCACAGGACGACAACTGCCTACCACCCGAAGAAGAATGGTCTCACGGAGCGCTTGAACAAGACCCTCGCCGACATGCTAGCAATGTACGTCGATGTCGAATAGAAGACCTGGCATATCGTCCTGCCGTACGTAACAATCGCTTACAACACGGTGGTGCAAGAAACAACACAGATCACCCGTTTAAGCTGGTTTACGGCAGGAACCCGACGACGACGCTCGACGCCATGCTGCCGCACGTCACTGACGAAGAGATTCTTGACGTCGCTACCTATCTACAGCGCACCGACAGCCGACACTACAACCTCTGACGACGCTTCGTCGAGTACTAGCCCGGCGACCGTGCTTGGGTATGAAGCCCGATACGCCGACGAGGACAGAGTGAGAAACTATTGCGACGCTATTTCGGACACTACAAGGTCTTCCGACGTATTGGCCCACTGGACTATGAGGTCGTGACACACGGTATTTCGCATTCACAGCGGCGCCGCGCACGATCTGAAGTGGTCCAGGTGGTACGCCTTAAATCCTTTTACGGAAGCTGACGAACTTCCTTAATTTGTTGTTTTCTTTGCTACGATTGCGTTTCTTTATTACTTTCGTTTGTTTGCAGCATCGGGTCGATGCTCTTTAAGAAGGGGGTATTGACACGTGTACTTATATTTCTCGGGCGACCACGTTTCGCCACCTAACAAATGTTATCGCACAGCGCAGTACGCGCCTGCATGTAACCGAAGTTTCTGGAAAGTTATCAATGCTTCTATCCGCTGTCTGTTGTCGCCGAACTTCATGTTATCTGATTTCATCGCGTGATGCGAATGGTGTAGAACTTTGTGGAAGGAACGTGGGTCAAAACAATTAGTCTGGAACATTCGATGACTACTGTATGAAAGCCGACGCGCTGGACCCGCTGATTAGATTTTAGACGATCGCCGACTATGTTTGCCGCTGTCGCCGTTTTTTGAGTGTAGCCTGTTTTTGAGGGCACAAGTTCGCCCAATAAAAGGCTAGTTTCCTCTTTCTCAGTTTGGCTGCTTTCTTCACAGTCACTACGACGTGACAATATTTAGACCCACCCTTCTGCTTTGCCTCTCCAGGTCAGTGAGCATGCATTGCAGTTGGTCCCCTGAGTTACCAAGCAAGGCAATATCATCAGCGAATCGCAAGTTACTAAGGTATTTTCCATTAACTCTCATCCCCAATTCTTCCCAATCCAAGTCTTTCAATGCATAAACACGCTGTGAATAAACACGCTGTGAATAGCATTCAGGAGATCGTATCTCCCGGCCTGACGCCCTTCTTTGTTGGGATTTTGTTGCTTTCTTTATGGAGGACTACTAGGGCTGTGGAGCCGCTATTGGTATCATTCAGTATTTTTACATACGGCTCGGCTACACGCTCATTCCGTAATGCCTGCATGACTGCTGAGGCTTCCACGGAATCAAAAGCTTTCTCGTAATCAATGAAAGCTATATATATATATATATATGAGGTGGTTATATTCCACACATTTCTCTATAACCTGATTGATAGTGTGACTATAGTCTATTGTTGAGTAGCCTTTACGAAATCCTGCGTGGTCCTTTGGTTGACAGACGTCTTCGGTGTTCTTGATTCTATTTGCGATTACCTTAGTAAATACTTTGTGGGCTGATCGGTAAGTTGATCGGTCTACAATTTTTCATCTTTGGCGTCCCGTTTCTTATGAATTAAGATTATGTTGGCATTCTTCGAAGATTCCGGTACGCTCGAGGTCATGAGGCATTGCGTATACAGGGTAGCCAGTTTTTCTAGAACAATCTGCCCACCATCCTTCAACAAATCCGATGTTACCTGATCCTTCCCAGCTGCCTTCCCTCTTTGCGTAGCTCCTAATGCGTTCTTTAGTTATTCCGGCGTGACATGCGGGATGTAAAATTCCTCTAGAACATTCCCGCTTCTATTATCGTCGTGGGTGCCACTAGTACTATATAAATCTCTATATAACTCCTCAGCTGCTTGAACTATCTTATCCATATTGCTAATGATATTGCCGGCTTTGTCTCTTAACGCATTCATCTGATTCTTGCCTTTTCCTAGTTTCTTCGTCACTACTTTTAGACTTCCTCCGTTCCTGAGAGCATGCTCAGTTCTATGTATATTATTATTCCTTATGTCAGATGTCTTCCGCTTGTTAACTTAGGAAGTTCTGCCTGTTCTATTCCAGCGGAGGGTTAGAGGCTTTCATACATTGGCGTTTCTTAGTCAGATCTTTCGCCTTCTGCTGTAGCTTACTGGTATCCTGTCTAAAGAAGTTACCATCGCATTCTATTGCACACTCCTTAATGATGCCCATAAAATTGTCGTTCACTGCTTCAACACTAAGGTCCTCTTCCTCAGTTAAAGCCGAATACCTGTTCTGTAGCTTGATCCGGAATTCCTCTATTTTCCCTCTTACCGCTAGCTCATTGATCGGCTTTTTTATACTAGTTTCTTCCGTTCCCTCCTGAAGTCTAGGCTCATTTGTGTTCTTACCTTCCTATGGTCACTGCATTCCACCTTGCTAAGCACGTCCACAACTTGTATGATGCCAGGGTTAGCGCAGAGTATGATGTCTATTTCATTTCTAGTCTCGCCATTCGGGCTCCTCCACGTCCACTTTCGGCTATCCCGCTTGAGGGAGAAGATATTCGTTATCCTTATATTATTCAGTTCTGCAAAGTCTACTAATAACTCTCCCCTGCTATTCATATATCCTGTTTTATACTCTCCCACTGACTTGTCTCCAGCCTGCTTCCTGCCTACGCTGGCATTGAAGTCGCCCACCAGTATAGTGAGTGTATTTCGTTTCGACTTTACCCATCACCGATTCCACGTCTTCATTGAAGCTTTCGACCTCCTGGTGATCATGACTGGATGTAGCGGCGTAGAAATATACGACCTTCAATTTGTACCTCTTAATCAGTTTCACAAGACCTACCACCCTCTCGTTACTGCTATAGAATTCCTGTGTGTTACCTGCTATATCCTTATTAATCATGAAACCGGTTCCTAGTTGTCGTCTCTCCGCTAAGCCCCGGTAGCACAGGATGTGTCCGCTTTTTAGCACTGTATACACTCGTGTCTTCCAAACAACACTGAGCCCTATTATATCCCATTTACTGCCCGTCAATTCCTCCAAACTCACTGCTAGACTCGCCTCACTAGATAACGTTCTAGCGTTAAGTGTTGCCAGATTGAGATTCCTATGATGGCCTGCCTGGACCCAGACATTCTTAGCACCCCCTTCTCCGTCATAGGTCTGCCCGCCGCCTTGGTCAGTTGCTTCGCAGCTGCTGGGGACTGAGGGCAGGGGTTTGATTGTCGTATTCATATAGGAGGTGGTGGCCAATCCTGCTCTGTCGACGGAGTCGGTTACCGGTTCTGGTCCGTGGAATCAGGCCACACTCCAGGCCTCTTTGTGCACTGTCATCAACACACGGTTGTTTTTTATCCGGTGATAAATTGCTCGGCACCGGGATTCGAGCCACGGTCCTCTTGCACACGAGGCCGATGCTCTACCTCTGCGCCACCGCTGCGCCTTTATATATGTATATGTGTGTGCGTGTGCGTGTGCGTGTATGTGTGTGTGTGTGTGTGTGTGTGTGTGTGTGTGTGTGTGTGTGTGTGTGTGTGTGTGTGTGCGCGTGATTTTAAGAACAGGTTCTCAGTTCATGCAATCATAGTTAGGACACTGCATAATAAATTCAGGATTGAGATTTTCTAGCGATACTTCCTGCTCGATTCTATGCCACTTATCGACCAACGTTAACGGCCGGCTATTCCAGTACGTGAAATACGGGCCGGCGCGTCGGCCAGACAACTAACGAAAAGGGAGGAGCATGGCTACGAAATAGCGGCCTAGGTTCCATGTTGTTTTGCATGTGCTCAACATTCATTTCTTAATCCAACGCTCCATGTTTTACTGCATATATGAGTTTTGGGGAAGATTGTACTGGTAGTCTGACGTTTGCTGCTGATTTCATTCCTTCCTGAAATTTTACTCGGTACAACATAGCACTGTAACTTCCTGAGATGTAACGAAGAACCATTTGCATGACCAGAAGCAGATTTATGTAGCTACATGTGTGAGGTTCTTTTTGCCATTCCACATGACATTGGTAAATCACAAATGTCCACCTTCATCTTGAAATAAATGAACATTTTTTTCTGTTGAAGGCTATACGGATTGTGGAGGCATCCCTACACCCTGCAGGAGCCTGCTACACTGCTGGAAGCTGGAGAGCACAACGATAAAGCACCTGATCGGCCTGCTTTCACAAAAGTACGTACAGAAGTGTCGCTACATTGTGAGTTGTAGGATTAGGGTGTAGGACGTTTGTGTAGTATGGAATCATATACTGCACGTGCCATTTTCAGGACTTCAAGTAGCAGATCACTGGAATATTATCGTTTCGTGATCTAGAGTACCCTCAATTTAGTCAACTTACCAAAGTAGCCTCCTCTGTGTTAAATATAATCGGGCGGCTTGAATAATTATGCATGGTGTACTCCATATAGGCTCCATATTAATATAGCGAGACGGCTTGTCTAGGAACGTTGATGAGCTGCATGAGGTGTCCATACGTGTATCATTTCTGTCTTTTCATTATGCAGTCTTATGGACTTCTGACACTATTGCATGTGTGCCTACATTTCCTCCAATTGGTAACATTTATGTATTTCATACCATACTTAATCTCCTGAAAACATTTGCATAAAGCAATATCTTTTCTTATTTCATAAGGTAGCTGCTGAATTTTATATTCACAGTGTGAGAGGTCAATTCCTCAAGCTTTTAACAAATCGTTAACTTTTTAATGTTAGAATGTCACTGTGAGTCCCAAGTGCAAGTTCGCTTCAGGCTGGAAGCTGGTCTTCTTTATACATTACAGAAATTTGAGATGGCAACGTGATAAAGGAAACTGCTGAATCTTATAACAATCAGCCCAGTGCAGTAGTTGTAAGTCATAACATGACAGCACAGCTGAATGCTGGGCATTCACTGTTATATTGCCATATTTTTCCTCCATTTCATTGCCTTTTTTCAGTTGGCATGGGATAAAGCTTGTTCTTTGCAGACACTCATCTAATGTGAAGAATTCGTTTTACTTTCCCTCGGATTCACCAAGATTTCACAAGGAGGCCCTCTTCCAGCTCAAGCTGCCCTGCAGTTAATTTTTGAAAGATTAACTCTTCATTATAGTGTAATTATTTGTTGAACTCTTAGCTAATTGGTGTCATACTGTGAATAATGCCCTCTATAGCGCCTAGAAAAATGCCTTCTACTACCTAAATACGCGGTTTAGGCAAACAAGTGCCTTAATGCTTTCGCACAAGAGTTCTGCGATGGAAAGTTCAATGGAAGCTTTTCTGGTCGGGATGAACAATGACAAAGAAATATATAGACTAACCAATAAAACTTTAAAAGCTAAACATTTTGGCTTCCATACGAGAGCCTTATTCATAATCGGGCAAAAAAAGTAGAAGTGCCTATTTAGGTAGGTTTTAGCATGGCACGCAAGCAAGACGGGGAGAGGGTTCCTTCATTTTCGATAAGCGTGTGTCCTGTTGATGGTATCTCTAGGGACCTCATAGGTGTAGGCGTGGCTCGCAATTTCTTTCCTGGCCACTTATACTAGAGTTCATCTAGTCACGGTTGTAGTCATTCATTTCCGCGTGCTCTGCCAAAAAGTTTGACGCCACGAATTGCCATTTGCTTCAAGCAAAGTGCTTTCCAGCTGCCTGTCTGCCATAGTTCAAGCTAGCCGAGCAAAATAAAAAAAAATTATATTCACATTGTACTTCATAGTGTAGGGCAAGTAACTGTAGAACACTGCTGTAAAAGTACACATAGATTCTTTCATGGTGTATTCTGTGCATTAATTTTTTTCAGCCTACAGGCAACGAGATATATAATCTGGCAATGACTGTTTTTTTTTTAATTTGTTCAAAACTCTACTCAACATGGAGCATTTTTTCTAAGTACTTGTTCAAAAGTAATCTGTCAAATATAATGTAGAATACTCTTTGTATGGATATTCTATAGCTGAGCAGATCAGGCAGCTGCGTTTATTATTGATGAAACGCCCACTGCGACACTCGAGGCCGACTCATCGAAAATTTTCTTGTAAGCTCTGGTGCATGCCTTTTTAATAAAAAATAACCTACATATTTTGACTTAACGCATAACTCGCACTCATCTACTGACCTGGCTATTGGCTCAGCTTCATTAATTCCTTACATGAAATGGGAGGTCATGAAAGATCCACAAGGGATTGACCATTTTCCTATATTACTCAAGCTAGCAGAGCAATATGACCGTTCACCACAAATGCCTCGATGGAAACTATAAACAGCTGATTCGAAGGAGGGTAATGAATCGACTTATTTCACACAAGATTTTATCAATGATTTTGCTATAGAGGACGCAGTACGGTATTTTACAGCTTTTATTATCGGTGCAGCAGAAAAATGCATCCCTCAAACATATAGTCGTTCACGTAAACAATGCGTTCCATGGTGGAATGACGATTGCAGACACGCACGGAAAACGCAAAACAAGCCATCGAATATACTGCGTCGAAAACCAACTGCGGAAACTCTCGTGGAATTTAAGCACAGAAGCCGGACAACACGACAAGCAAGGAGAACGAACCGGGAGAAATTTACTTCAAGCATAAACTCCTAAACCCAAGAGGCAGAAGTGTGGAATACACTTAGGAGGCTTAACGGACAGCAGACCCAGCCAGTACCTTTGGTCGATGATCTAGACAATACCTTGGAGGAGCGGGCAGACGCGCTTGGGGAGCACTTCAAGGGTGTCTCTAGCTCAATTAATTACTCGATGCTGTTCCTTAGATATAAAAAATAGCTGAACGTAGGCTATTAGATCGGAAATGCAGACCAAATGACGCCTATAACCGTCCTTTCACCGTTGTCGAGCTGAAATGTTCTCTAAACGCATGTTAGAACTCAGCACCCGGAGCTGACAGGATTGTATACGACATGATCAAAAACTTACACAAAGCTACACAAATAACACTTCTCGCACTTTTTAACACCATTCGGGCTTCTGGATACCAGCCTTCTACATGGAGAGAAGGTGTTGTAGTTCCGATATTAAAACAAGGTAAAGATCCATCCTGTGTGAATAGTTATTGCCCGATAGCGCTTACAAGTTGTCTTTGCAAGTTACTTGAGAAAATTATAAATCGCCGTTTCCCACATTTCCTCAAATCTAACAAAATGCTTGACCCTTATCAGTGCGGCTTCAGGGAAGGTCGCTCTACAACCGACCATCTAATACTCATAGAGTCACACAACCGTGATGCCTTTATACGCAAACAGTACGTCTTGTTCATATTTCTCGATATGGAAAAAGCCTACGGCATGCCGTGGCGCTATGGGATATTGCGAGATTTACAGAAGGTGGGCATTCGCGGAAACATGCTTGACGCTATAACAAGCTATTTGTCAAAGCGCGTACTCCGTGTTACAATTGGAAGTGCTCTTTCTAGGCCGTTTCTGCAAGAAATGGGGCTGCCACAAGGTGGCGTACTAAGCTGCACTCCTTTTATCGTAAAAATAAATTGTTTGCACACATCAATTCCTCGTACCATGTTCTATTCGGTATGCGATGATGACGTGCATAAAACTTTTAAATCGTGCACTCTCGCAATTTGTGAGCGAGAGGTTCAGCTTGGCCTGAGCAGGGTGTCGAAATGTACAAGTGGAAAGGCATTGAAGCTAAATCCGCAGAAAATCTCCTGCGTCCTTTTTACAAGGAGAAGAGGCCTAGTCCCAGATGTTGATATTGAACTCGATGGACAACGCATCCCTTTGCACACAGAGCGCCCATTTTTGGGTGTCATACTTGATTCAAAAGTATCCTTTACATCTCAAATTAAATATAGTAAGAATAAATGCTTAAAAACAATGACGCTTCTTAAAGTTTTGTCGCATACATCATGAGGTAGCGATAGGAAGTCCCTCATTAACCTGTACAAGGCCCTCACACTATCCCATTTGGATTACGGCGCTGAAGTCTTTCACTTTGCTGAATGCCGTTCATCATTTAGGGATCCTCCTGGCTACAGGCGCTTTCAGGACGAGCCCTGTACCAAGTCTGTACGTGGAGTCAAATGAGTGGTCACGAAACCTGCTAAGGTCCTACTCTAGTTTTACGTATTTCCTCGAAGTGCTTTCGAACCCTGAGCATCCTTGTTACGCAACTGTAAATGACATGAAACATGGAAGTCGCGTGCGGGCGTGTCCTACGCAGCAGTTGGACCATCGTCTTCGGAATCGGACGTCCTGCACCCGCTAACGAGCATCTTTACGGCGGAGGCCTATGCATTACTGGCGGCTCTAAAGCATGTTATGCAGATAAAATTAAAGAAGACAATTATATTTACAGATTCATTAAGCATAGTCAAGTCTAATGTCGCCACAAAAGTACAAAAATTCTGTAGTAACAGAACTCTATGCACTTCTGCGCACGGTTTATGCTGCTGAACAACATATCGTAATATGCTGGATTCCGGGCCACAGAAGTATTCAGGGGAATCAGCTTGCCGACGAACTCGATACATCTACAGCAACGAAACCTCGCAACGCTCTTATAGCTGCCGCAGATATAGACCTGAAACCTTTCCTGTGAAGAAAACGGAGAAGCTATTGGCAACACCTCCGGGATGCGGAAACCTCTAACAACCTTCACCTAATAAAACTTCAATTAGGCGTTTCGCCATCAACACCAAAATCACGGGCAGCCGATGTCATCCTAACACGGTTGAGAATAGGACACACGTGCGGCACGCACTACTTGTTGACTGGCGATGAACCTGCCATCTGTGCTAAATGTAGCGATAGGTTGACTGTCATCCGTGTCCTACTGGAGTGCCGGAAAGCGCACGATCAAAGGAAAGAACACTTTCCTCTAGCGTACACAAAATCTCTCTTCATCCAGCAATGTTTTTTGGGTAATGAACCGCTACTGAACATGAAATCAAAACTAGATTTTTTCAATGCTGTCTGCTTGCTGCATGTTATCAACCTCAAAAGTTCGTAAGGCGGCTTCTCTTGTGAAGTCTCTGTTGTGATATTAGCGTTTATATAGCGCACGCCTCCAGGGCTTTACTCCCGAAAGGCCCCGATGAGGCAATAGCTACTGACAACCACGCATTTTAGTATACCATCTCTTCCCTGCATATATTTTATTTTGACCAAGCTGTCACTGTACACCCTATATAACATTGTCATAATCTTACCTAATTTAATTCCAACAGCTCGTGTTCGATATTAGATGCCTACTCCATACAGTACATGAGAAAGGACATCACGTGACGTTTAAGCGGCTGCCAAGTCATTGCGGCGCCATAGGAAATGGAGACGCCGATAAAGCCGCTCGGGCAGCTCTTCAAGACAGACAGGAAGAGGCCATACCACTTTCGTGGTCCGACACAGCCAGCTCACTTCGAGTGCTTGCACGGGAGATCACGCTCTCTCTATGGTGCACACCAAGCAGCCAGAAAAATCGGAGCAATCGTCAATACGACCTGCCCTCGTTGATGCATCTCTGTATGCTAACTGGACTCCGCCGAAGTGAGGGCACCCTGCTTTATCGCTTGTGGCTAGGGGTGGCCTTCACAAAATCTTACTCATTTCGCATTGGAATGGCCGACAACGCTCTCTGCAATGCCTGTCTTCGCGAGGAGACGCTGGAACACATTCTGTGCGACTGTCCTAAACATATTGTTCCGAGACAGTCCCTGGCGACCGTTCTAGCGCACATTGACAATAGACCATTGTCAGTTGCAACTATTTTCACATATCTCCGACAGAAGACATCGCAGCTGAAGGTGACAAAGGGACTACTTCGGTTTATGAAGGAGACGGGCTTGGACAAGCGGCTGCGACAGTGTTGTCACGTACCTCGCAAGAGTGACAGACTATGACTAACGATGTGTGTGCCGTGTTATGTGCTCTCTCTATCTCTTCTCCCCATCTTTCATCCCCCCATCCCGCACCCCCGTGTACGGTAGCAAACCGGTTAAGCTAAACTGGTTAATCTCCCTGCCTTTCCTTCTCCACTTTTCCTCCTTTCCTTCCTTACCTAAACATATTGTTACGGTGAAGGAAACGAAGAAGTTGAATTGGACTAGACGAAGACGAAGTCTGGCGGTTGCCTGAACGCCATATACGCCAGTTGTAAATATACGTTATTTTACACTCGTGGGCCTCCTTTCTTCCTGTAACATTTTGGTGGAAGGTGCGGGGTACAATCACGGAACTTCGCAGCGGACGTCATCTACCGGCCGCCACAATGGCAAATCAACCGACACAAGCGACAACGCCTCAGCAGCCCGTGCCAACTGTCACCCTCACTCATCCGCGCGACCCAGGGACGTTTTGTGGCAAGGACAACGCTGACGTCGAGGACTGGCTTACGATGTACGAACGGGTATGCGACAACAACAGATGGGATCGAACAATGATGCTAGCAAACGTGATATTTTACCTAAGAGGAACTGCGAGGCAATGGTATGACACACACGAAGCTGACCTGACGAGCTGGGATGTCTGCAAATAAAAAATGCGAGACCTGCTTGGCAGACCTGTCGGAGCGTCAGCTGGCGTCAGCTCGCGGCAAAAAAAAGAACTTGCGTGTCGCGCTCAAACGTCCACAGAATCCTATGTCGTCTACATACAGGATCTGCTGGCCCTCTGTCGCAAGGCTGATAATAACATGACCGAGGTAGACAAGATTGGTCACGTATTGAAAGGTATTGCAGACGATGCCTTCAATCTCCTAATGTGCAAGGATTGTGCCACTGTGGATGCAATTATAAAGGAGTGCCGGCGCTTCGAACAAGCGAAGGGCCGCCGCGTCGCTCAAACTTTCGACCGAATGCCCAATACCGCCGCGACATCTTCTTGCGAAGACCAGCCGCGCTTCGTTCAGCCCACAGGACCGGAAGAAATCACGCCCATAGTTCGCCGTAAGCTTGAGGCCATGGCTCCAGCTCCAGTTCATTCTGACTGTCGGGAAAGCGTGCCCGCTATCTCTCTTATACAAGCGGTCGTTCGGGAGGAAATAGCAAGTTTGGGCATTCCATCTCTCTGCCCGGGCCGCCATACAAACACCAACCAGATTTCTCCGGCCGCTCCTTCCCAGACGCAAAGCTTTCCGCCCCCTCGTCGCAACCCAGCTGACTGGCGCACAGCGGATGATAAACCTATCTGTTTTAATTGTTCCGGTATTGGACACATCGCCTGTCATTGCCACAACCATTGGTCGTCGCCTCCTCGGTGGTCGTCTCCGAGTCACTACCGCCAAGTACCAGACAATCGTACTTTCTCACCCTATACGTCGACTAGGAACATCAACGCCGACATTGCTCCACCGAGATCCAGCCGCTCCCCGCCTCCGCAAGGTCGTAGGTCCCGTTCGCCTCTCGTTCACCGCTCTTCGTCCCCTTCTGCAACCGGTCGCTTCGCTTCGAGAAACTAGGCGGTGACGCTCCCGGAGGTGAAGCTGCAACTCCGACCCGGCCCACAAATCCTCTGTTGACCCTGCCTACATGTGGAAACCTACTGGGCATTGAAGTTGATGGCGTTCTGGTTAGATCTTTTGTTGACACAGGAGCGCAGCTTTCAATTATGAGCGCTGCTCTCCGCCGAAGGCTCAAAAAGGTTCTGACACCCGCCGTTATATAGCGTCCGATGGGAGTCGCCCATGCGAGTACTTCACCTATCCTTGGAATGTGCACAGCACGTGTGACCTTTGGGGGCCATTATACCGTTGTTATATTTATCGTCCTTGAACACTGTCCGCACGACCTAATTCTCGGCCTCGACTTCCTTTCGAAACACTCTGCCCAAATTAACTGCTCCGCAGGTGTTGTAGAGTTGGATCTGCGGCTTCCTGCCGACGCAACAACTTGTGTTTCACACCGCTTATGTTCTGCTGAATTTGCAAGGCTGTCTCCACAGGCGGCTACAAATGTCCTCCTGACGCCCTGTCCTCCCGTACCTGATGGCGAGTACGTCGTGTCGCCGCTGACTGACGTGGTTTTGCCGGGCAATATTGCCCTACCGAGCACCTTAATCCGTATCCGCGAAAACTGCGCCCACGTGCCCATCCTCAATTTTGGATTTTCGTCGCATGTGCTGCCCCACGGTATCACCATAGCGCATATCACTCCTTTGGAAGAATTTGAGATTTCTTCTTTGACCTCTGAATCCTTCGTCAGTACCCACTCCTCCGTACTCGACGCCTGCGGACGATGTTTCTAAGATGATCGCCCCTGACCTTCCTTCCGAGCAAACAGCAGCTCTTCGTCACCTCCTGTCATCTTTTCGGGACATCTTTGATTTGGACGACCGTCCACTTGGCCAGACATCTGTTGTCACACATCGCATCAACACCGGTGACGCCAGCCCCATTCATAGGCGGCCATATCGTGTCTCCGCAACAGAAAGGGCCATCATACAGAAAGAAGTAGACAGGATGATGGACAAGGACACCATTGAACCTTCCAGTAGCCCGTGGGCATCCCCGGTTGTCTTAGTAAAGAAAAAAGACAACTCGTGGCGCTTCTGCGCTGACTACCATCACCTCAACAGGATAGCAAAGAAAGATGTTTATCCCCTGCCTCGCATTGATGACGCTCTTGACTGCCTTCACGGATCCCAATACTTTTCATCAATTGACCTCCACTCCGGCTATTTGCAGATTAGCGTCGATGAGATGGACCGCGAGAAAACCGCCTTCGTCACACCGGACGGTCTGTACCAATTTAAAGTCATGCCGTTGGGATTATGCAATGCGCCAGCTACATTCGAGCGCATGATGGACTCTCTCTTGCGCGGCTTGAAGTGGTCTACATGCCTCTCTTACCTCAACGATGTGATTGTGTTTTCGCCGAACTTTGAGAGCCACCTGCGGCGCCTCACAACCATACTCTCCGTGTTTCGCAGGGCCGGCCTTCAGCTAAACTCCTCCAAGTGCCATTTCGGTCGCCGTGAAATTAACATGCTCGACCATCTCGTAAACGCCGCCGAAATCCAACCTGATCCACAGAAAGTTCACGCCGTGCGAAATTTTCCTGTACCTTGTTCAACAAACGATGTCCATATTTTTCTGGGCTTATGCTCTTATTTCCGGCGATTTGTGAAACATTTTGCCGACATCGCTCACCCTCTTACTGACCTTCTTAAGAAAGACGTCTGTTTCTCTTGGGGATGACTGCAGCAGAAAGCCTTTTCTACCCTGATTGAGCGGCTTACAACTTCCCCAATTCTGTCACACTTTCACCCTTCTGCAACCACTGAAGTACGAACTGACGCGAGTGGTCATGGCATCGGCGCTGTCCTCGCTCAGCGTCAACAGGGCCAAGACCGTGTCATCGCTTACGCTAGCAGCCTTCTTTCCACGCCCGAGCGAAATTACTCCATTACTGAGAGAGAATGTCTCGCGCTCGTATGGGCGGTCGCGAAATTCCGGCCGTACCTTTTCGGTCGGAGCTTCTGCGTCGTAACCGATCATGACGCCCTCTGCTGGCTCTCCTCTTTGAAGGACCCAACTGGACGACTAGCACGTTGGGCATTGCGTCTACAGCAATATACATATTCTATTATGTATAAGTCAGGGAGCCTGCATATGGACGCTGAGTGCCTGTCCCGCAATCCCGTGGATCAACCGGACGATACCGATGCAGACTCGGACATCAGTGTTCTATCCATCTCCGGCTTCTATATTGGCGACGAGCAGCGCAAAGATCCTGTTATTCGAACACTTATGGAACGCCTAAGCTCCTCGCCCAATGACCCGTCCCTCCGGATGTTCACCTTGCGCGATGGAACTTTATACCGTCGTAGCGTTCGTCCTGATGGCCCGGAGCTCCTCCTAGTCGTTCCCAAGCCCCTTCGTCTAGCCGTGCTCGAGCAACTTCACGACGCTCCTACTGCTGGACATCTGGGCATCACTCGTACATACGACCGCCTGCGGTGCCGCTTCTTCTGGCCCGGCATTTATCGCTCTGTGCACCGTTATGTCGCTTCTTGCGACCTGTGTCAGCGCCTGCTATGCCTCCCGCTGGTTTGCTGCAACCAATTGATATCCCTGCAGAGCCCTTCTTCCGTGTGGGCCTAGACCTCCTTGGCCCCTTTCCAATTTCTATCAAAGGCAACAAATGGATTGCTGTAGCAACCGATTATGCCACCAGATATGCCATCGCACGAGCGCTACCAAACAGCTGCGCTACAGATGTCGCCGACTTCTTACTATACGACGTCATCCTGCACCACGGCGCCCCTCGCCAGTTGCTGACGGATTGCGGCCGCTACTTTTTATCGAAGGTAGTCGATGTCCTGCTCCGCTCCTGCTCTACAGAACAGCAGATTGCTACCGCGTACCACCCTCAAACGAACGGCCTCACCGAGCGACTCAACCGCACGCTAACTGGAATGCTGACCATGTACGTTTCCGACGTTCACCGTGACTGGGACGTCGCTTTACCATACATCACTTTCGCATACAACTCGTCCCGTCACGACACTGCCGGATTTTCACCATTTTACCTTTTGTATCGCCGCGACCCCACTTGCCCTTTGACACGTTGCTACCTTCCACAGTACAATCACCCAGCACTGGTTACGCTCGCGATGCTATTGACTTAACCACCCAGGCCCGAGATGTCGCCCGTCATCGCCTCAGTCTCGCAAGCTTCTCAAAAGCGACGCTACGACCTTCGGCACCGAGACTACCATTTTTCACCTGGTTCCCTTGTCCTTCTCTGGACGCCTTCACGTCGCATCGGCTTGTTGGAAAAACTACTTTCCCGGTATTCTGGTCCGTACCAGATCTTACGCCAGCTGTCCAACGTCACATACGAGATCGCCCCAGTCGGTCAGCCTTCAGTGCATCGCAACGTCACCAGCGATGTTGTTCACGTCGCCAGGCTTAAGCTCTATGTCCCCCCACTAAGTGAGCCTCTATAACTTGCACCGGGACGGAGCTACTCCATCGGGAGGGTGATGTTACGGTGAAGGGAACGAAGAAGTTGGACTAGACGAAGACGAAGTCTGGCAGGTGTCTGAACGCCATATACGCCAGTTGTAAATATACGTTGTTTTACACTCGTGGGCCTGCTTTCTTCCTGTAACAATATATTTTACGCACTCCACAGTGAATGATTTTAGGCCTCTAAACAGCCATGTACATACATATACACTCGGACTTTGACCACGAACTCAACTACATTACACCATTGTCTGGCGCTCTTTGGCCTTCCCTGGCCCTTGCGCCATTAAGCCCCAACGATCATCATCATCATCCTTCAATTAACTATAATATTGACTCATAGGGAGACACTTATAACAGTCATCTAACGTGGGTGCAATTCATTGCAAATGCAGCTATTCATCGAAAAACAATTTCATCTCGTAGAATTTGCGCAAATCAGTTATTACATTCACCTTTCATTTACATGTGACTTACCTTAAATATAACCTGGCCATTTTATTTCAGGGCATTAAACAATAATAATGCAGCACCCATCATTCCAAAGAAATCCTTTATTAATAAAGAGAATGCTAGATTTGTAGGCAATATGACTTTCATTTTACCCTGCGTTTGCACCAACTACAGCAAGCACTTTACCCGTTCCCATTTCCTCAAATATTCCGGAATGTTCACAGATTTCCTACAGAACTTCAGCTCCTTCTCTTCGCATCCTCAGACTTCTCTTTTTCGGTGTACCGTGTTCTTATTTTTAACATTTACTGCCTTTCTGTATTTATTTCCCGCATTTTTTTTTCACTCAGTTTCTCACTTTTTTATTTTGAAAAAGCTGCCTTTGTGTTTCTCTTAAATGCCTAATCCAAAGCCTTGTTATTGTGTAATGCATTCAAATGCTGCTTTTCTGTTCATGTGTGCCTTGTTGACTCAAAACATTATCATAAATTTTGCATGTTGCCACTATTTTTACTAATTCTTGTCGTCACGCCCAAGAGGCCCCATTTCTAACTACGGGACCTAGTTCTGTATATACTTATCATGTTATTATCCCTGTTTTGGTCACGAATAATCAGATTCTGAACAGACCTGCGTAAGTTTTGCCTCCACATTGAAGTAAAGTCATTAAGCAAGAGTACGATCAACCACACCACCGTCACTGATAACTCCGTCATTGCCAAATTTTTCAATACATAATTTTCAACTGTCTTTCTGGAGAGTAATACAGAGCTCGGCGATTTCAGTAGCCGAGATATTGACTTCAGAGAGCTTGCTGTAAGTGAGGAGGGTGTATTCGCGGCTTAACCTAATTAGGATGCAAAAACATCTGCATGCCCACATGATATGCCATACACCTTCCTTTACAGGTGCGCAGAATGGCGTTCAAAGTATCTTTGCTTCATATATAAGGAACGTTTGCTGAAAGAGGAGCTTCCCGTGGGCTCAAAATTGGCTAAATTATTTCCTATTGACAAATACTGTCAAACATTTTCTGCAGCTATAGCCATAGACCGGCCTCAAATTTATGTGAACTCGGCCGCAAGATATTTTTGGGCACGCAGGTGCGTGGCGAAACGGCCCTCTGCGTCTTCTGGCCGCGTAACCCTGTTCCAGAACCATGTTAATGGATGGATGGATGTTATGAGCGTCCCCTTCGGAACGGGGTTGTGGGTTACACCACCAAACTCTTATCATTTTATTGCCTAAGGTCCTACGTATGTTAAAAAAGAAAAAAAAGGAAAAACGATACGATGAATTGCCATAGCCAAAGTTTCTGAACCCCTATTCTCAACTTTGTTTTTGTACGCCTCCGCTGTTTCTTCTTTCAGGACTTTTCTTCCATCAATCTTCCAATAGCCTCTTACTAATCTCCCCTATTGCAGACATGTTTACTTTCCCCCTGCTCTCGCTTGACCCAAGTGCTTCAGAGTCCAATGGTGCCCAAATTGACCGTTGAGCAGACATCTTCGCATTCTAATAACATGCTCTATGTTTCCCTAGCATTACCGAAGGAAGCACATGCTTCTTCCATCTTATATCTCGCTTTATAGCTGTGACTTCTAAGGCATCCTGATCTCACTTCAAAAAGTAAGGAGATTCCCGTTGACTTATCATAAATTGTTTCTTTCATGATTTCGTATTTTGCTCTTAAGTAGTTACTCATGGTAGGTTTCTTTTTCATTGCTGCCACCCATAAGATTATCTCAGCCTTTGTGATTGCCCACTTAGCATTCTTTATTGCCAGGTTGCTCAAGATACGGCTCGCATACAGCCTGGTAAGCTTCCTAGCTCTTTTCCTCTGCTGTGAACTAGTGTTTTTCCTCTGGAAACAACTAAACATTTTCCCACCCATTAACTTTCTTCCATATTCCTCAGTCATTCTTCATAATCAATTTTACTGTGAGCTTCCGTCTCTTCAAAACTAGTCCAGCGCATATCACCCTGCACAGCTTCATTTGTAGTCTTCCCGTCGGCGCTCAATTCGAGGCGTCCCAGTGACCTTTTGTTGCCATCGAGTTCTGATTGCACCCCTGATTTCAAGCAAACAACTTGACATCCGAATGTAAGTCCTGGAACCATTATACTTTTACACATACCTCGGAGCCCCTCGTACCTACACTCTAAATATTTGAACACCCTTAAGGGTGTAAATGACTTGTCCCATGGGTGACACCCTTATTGGGTTTATTGCTACACCCCAAGCAGAGGGGTGCAAATTAACACCCAACCCCACAAAGGAAAAGGTGTTAATATGACGTCACCTTGCCTATGGGTGTAAAACAAACAACACCCTTTCTATGTGGGTGTAACACAGACACCACCCTTTCAATGTGGGTGTAGCACGGACAACACCCTTCCAAAAGGGTGTTATCCCTGAAATTTAGCGTTCACTACAGCCATGTAGTTAATGGACAGACTGGCTGTTGTGAATGCTGCCTAGCCTTAGCTATGATACTACCCTGTTCAGTATGAGCCAGAATGTTTGAGGCATCGTCATATCGCGCTTCTGGTCTGTCATGTGGTAGCATATATAACGTGTGACCCTTCCAAGAAAAAAAAAATTAAGTTTCACGATCGCAGCAACGCACACACGCTATGCTTTTCGTCACCTTCCTCTGCAGTGATAGTACAATGCCGGCAGGTTGCAGAGCGCAATAACAACGCATGCTGTCAAGCATGCGTTGCAATAACCACTGCGGTTTTTTTGCCGTTTTAAGCACATATTTGATACCTCTATTCAGCAAAGTTGTCATTTATCTCCACGGGATGCATCTACTAGTACCTTCACATTTGTAAGGACTTAAAGGTAACACTGAAAGCCAAAGAACAAAGTGCAACAAAGCGCTTCCACTTAGAATAATGTTTCATCATTTGCAAACAAAACTGCATGGGTAGCTGTGCGTGCTGTTTAGTATATAAGCATGCACTATTTCCCGAATTTTATGCATGCCCCAGTGACCTGCTTATACCCAATAATTTAGTTTATTTTTCACCATATGCTTGCACTGAATATCCCACAGGCATTGTAAGTTAAGCTACCAGAATAACAATCACCTAGTCTATGGTTACCTAATTGAACAAAATCATCGTAAAATTTGTGACGAAATGTCAGAAGAAAAGTATTTATTATTTCATTAACGAGAAATGGTTACATAAAATGTTTGCACATTTTAAAAGTAAGAAGTAAGATAAGGAGTAAAACCATACCAATACAAAGACATAAGCATGAATAATTATAGCACAGGCTTGTTCAATGAAATTTTAAGCCGAAAAGTTTTTTTTAAATAACCTCACTACGAACTATCACGTTTTCACTCGAAAAGCACTGCATCTTATCATAAAGTACAAAAATAACCGGCCACATAAGAAAGAACAAGTCTGAGTGTGTCTATGTGAACAAAAGGATAGAAAGTTGGGCGAGTTGGTAGGGTAACGCGATCTTGGATTGTAGCACAAAGTGACACAGACACACACTAGCAGCAGACAGGACGAGCGCGAACTCCCAACTAAATTTTTATTGAAACGAAGAGCACATGTATATATATATAGGTGATTGCAAAAAAACCGCAGCATAAGAACATGACAAGGTATGAGGACATCACGTAAACATATCAGGAAGTAGGGAAGTCAAGAAAGGAAACAACAAAAAGACTACTTCAGATTAACACACGTGTTCTACTGAAATTCGCATTTAACAGTGACAAAGATGCATGGCTAACGCAAGTCTCTACTAATCTTTAATGTAGAATGCCTCGATTATTTCCTGTGTGGTTTGGCATTTGTGTCTTGAAAGAATTTTTGTGTTTTTAAACAAAGGTTTAGCCACAATTGAAAATATGTGACGCTAGATGTGAAGCATTAGGGCTGTTAAGTGAATGTTTGTGTTCTTTTAGTCTTATTAATACACCTGCCGCTCTGTCCAATGCGAGTCTTCCCACACTTGAGAATAATCTGATAAGCTATACCAGTGTTTCAAGGCACAAAAGGGGACACGTGCCTAATGCCGCAATCATCTTTTCTTTTTTGCCACTCTGCTCAGATTCCTTTTGCCACTCTGATCAGATTCCTCTCAAGTGCGAGAAGACTTGCATTGGACAGAGTGGTAGGTGCATTAATATTAGACTAAAAGAACACAAACATTCACTTAACAACCCTAATGCTTCATATCTGGTGTCACAGTGTTTCAATTGCGGTTGTAAACCTGTTTGACGACAAAAATTATTTCAAGACGCAAATGCCAAACCACACGGGAAATAATGAGGCATTCAACATTAAAAGATTAGGAGAGACTCGCGTTAGCCATGCATCTTTGTCACTGTTAAATGCGAATTTCAGTATCTTCAGAACACGTGTGTTAATCTGAAGTAGTGTTTTTGCTGTTTCTTTTCTTGACTTCCCTACTTCCTGATATGTTTAACTGATGTGCTCATACCTTGTCATGTTCTTATGCTGCGGTTTCTTGCAATCACCTACATATATATATATATATATATATATATATATATATATACATATGCTCTTCGTTTCAATAAAAATTTAGTTGGGAGTTAGCGTGCGTCCTGTCTGCTTCTAGTCTGTGTCCGTCTCACTTCGCGCTACAATTCAAGAACATATGTGAACAAAACATGGCTAGTAATAACTAGTGAGCACTGCACAAAAGTTGAACATGAGAACTAGAAATAGTAAAGACATATACTTCGCTCAGCTGAACTGCAAAATATTGCAAATATCACAAAGGCAGCATAAAACCTGGGCAGGACAGAGCACTGACTGTTAGTTACAGTTGCAATATGCACAGTAAATCTAGACATAAAATTAAAAAGTAAACTGCCGGAAATGGTCATGTCTCTCCAAGAGACCACTGAGGAACAAAAGGTATACTTTTTATAATTCCATCTCATAAATTACTGATCTAATTAAACTTTACACACATGACCCCTTGTGTGCCACAAATGCCCTGTTTTCATTAGCTATGCATGATTACCAGCCTTGGCGAGAGAATGACTTGCACTAATGTTTCGAAGAAACACCGATAAAATGCTGCTTTTTCTCAACTTTCTGTAGTGACAGCACACTTGTGTGCAGTTGTGAACGCAGTTGCCTATAGGGCTCAAACAACATGTTTTGGATGCACAGGTACCGTCTACCGAACACCTGGTTCAAGACAGCTTGCATCTCAGAGTGTGCAGCCACACTGGTGGCACAGCATTCTTTTTTCACCTTGCCAGTTGATAAAGCCTCAGCAGCTGCAATCACCTGAGACTACTCGTAAAGGTGCCCTAAGGTCAGGCAGCAAACAGATACCACCTAGCAAAACTTTCAGAGTACATTGTGTGAGTCGAGGTGTGTAATTTGTGCTTTAGTTCGGCAGCATTACCAGTCAGAACTACTCATTGCACCTCCTAAATTTCAACCACATCAACAAAATAAATTAGGACACTTCCTCCAGTACGGTGGCAGATGCTCAGGTGCAGGCTTTCTAGAACCATGCTTTCTCTTCAGACAGTGCCAGTACAGCCCGTAGCGCATCTTTCAAGCACTCCAGACAAGTACACCGATTACATTGTACACAGAGCCTCTGGTGTCCATTTACCTATAGAGGCAAGGTAGCCCCTAGAACACGTTTTGTGACAGGCATGCTGGACACTTTGTCCCCTGAAATGCAAGTGCCATTTCGCACTTCAGTGCCTGGAGTGTCCTTTACATCTAAATGAATATTGAATACATAGTAATAACATGAAGACAAAAAAAGCCATCAGCCATCAACTGTGTGGCAAATCTGGATGCAAGCTATTCTCGTATCAAATATACATGTAGGCATTGTAACCAATGTGCTCCCAAGATGTATGAGGCATTAGGTATTGCAGAGCTGTAAGGACATGACAATGCTAGGATGATTGTGTTCTTTAGGCTTTTTTCCCCACTTTTCATTTTTTGAAATGTGTATACTGTAGTCACGAAAAAAAAATGCTACAACTGGCGTGTGGTAAGTTTTTAGTCTTATTTCCAAGCAGCTCATTCAAACGAGCCACGATGACAAATCGGAATGTTGTTACCTCATCAGACATTCAAATTTCTTTAACACTTACAAAACCAGATAGGCATTACAGTGAGCATCACTTAAATACATTACACTGGTTTAAAGTTATTGCCCCGCTTAGTACCAGGTAAAAATGTTAGAAACATCAAAAATGTTCAGATCCTACGGCCAACTGTGAAAATAAAATAAAAACATCATTAAGCTTTCTTACAGCGGTTGAGAACCATTACAACTGGCAGTCTTGATGATGGACACGCTGATAGATGAGCAGCCATTCCACTGAGACGAGAATGTTGACGGCTTCGCATGGAAGTCTGCGAGACACTGAAGAGTAGTTTTGGTCCACATGAAGGAGGTTGCTTGCATACACGTCTGGGCCACCATACTGAATGCATGGCGTTACTGGAACTTTTTCTCCCTGCGTTTTGGCAAAGAAAGCATGGTTAAATTTAGACGATATTTAATATGCATAAAATGAGGTGAGGCGTGCAGACAGAACACAAGAGTAGAGAAGTGGACAACACGAACGCAAAAAAAAACATTTCATGAAATTGTTTTATTACATAAAATTTTTTACTATGTGTCATTCATTATGAGGGTTCATAACCGCAACATATTTCATATATAAGCAGGTAGAATTATCAGCTTGGTCAGTTTGTACAAGCTCGTTTGAGGCAAGAAATCGAGTTTCACAAAAACAACCTCAACATTCTTGATTGAAAAAGGAACACCTCAGATGACATACATTCCTGTGAGTGGGAATTGCACAGTTCAAAAAAAAAACAAATTAAAACTGGCGCACCGATCCTGAAAAAAGAATAAGCACCTGCTACTGCAAAATGCTGATTGATAGGTTTTAATAGCACAAGGGCATCTTTGGTCAAAAAGCACCAAGTCTATACTTCAAAAAAAAAATAAACTTAGCTCATCTTTACAAAGTGAATATATAAAGATGACTGATGCCTCTCTGCACTACAGTTGCTTTGCTGTAGCATGAAGTCATTTTAATGCATTGTTGCATCTGGGTCGCAAGCCCCAAGGGTAGCGTTGGCCTGGCGGCCTGGGGCACAACGGGAAGCATCCGAAGGTCCTGGCAAAGGATGAGTCGATTGCTAACAGAACAACTTGTTTATTATAGCATCGCAAAAGAGCGGCCGGTCAGGTCGACCGAAGTGGAGAGACGGGAGAGCACGTTACTCGACGGAAGAAATCGGAGCCTCTCTCGGCGTCCGTGGGCTGCTGATTTTATACTCTCGGAGTCGAGGGCAAGAAGGAACGGCTCGGGATATGGCGCACGTGACGGCGCCGCACGGACACGTTGAGACTAGAAGTGACGCATCCGCCGGGCCGGCGCCGGTCAGACCTCCTCGCTGCACAGTTGGGGAGCTCCTCTCCCCGGCTGCCGCGCTTTGACAAGCGTGGGCACCAACATGTATACACACACACACACACGCACACGCACACGCACACGCACACACACACACACACACGAAGACACGTGGCATTGAAACATGCCTGGACGCGCTTGGGAGGAAGCGTTGCGGCAGCGCTGAACGGGCCAAAATGTCCGCCGCTTTGAACAAAGCCCCGGCGCCCGTTGCATCCGCGCCGGCTATACCGCGCGTCGTAGGCGAAACGTAACAGCATGCACACTTACATACGCAAGCTGCACCAAAGTGTAACACCTGCATGAATAAAATTGGGCAGCAATGAAGTCGCAACCTTGACCCTTGATCCTGAGCTGTACTAGTGACTGGAGGTAGTACCAATATCGCCAATGACGAGTCGCACTCTTTCTGCCCGATGTTATGCTTCTCTTATTGTCAAAGATGAGTTACAGTAGGCATTGAGGGAAAGCTGCCCTCAAGAGCAGCTTTTAATTTTGTGTTATTTCTAACCAGACACCAATGAACGAGAGGAAAGGGGGTAAACCGAGGCGCCCGATTTTTTATTAGTCATATCATAAGAAGCCAACAAACACTGACACCAAGGATAACATATGACCAATGAAGTAATAAGGACAGACCAATGAAGTAATATATTTTTAAAATGAGAATGACACCGAAAAAATGAGTACATAAAAAAGTTTGGAAAATTTGGTACATTTTTCCGGAATTAACTTGGGGTTTAACGGGTAAAGCGGCAATCGAGAAACTAGAACAAGTTTTGACATGTTTGCTACCAGTGAATGCTAGAAAATATGTTGGCATTCTGTAGTTTTGTCCAACAATACCAAAAGGGATACTTAATACCTAAAGAAATCAATGGAAAGGTCTCATGAAGTATATTTCGTGAATGTAATGCAGAATCACTCAACTTGTGTTACTTTATAATCTCCACTCGATTAACCTGCACTTTCTGAACTAGTTCAAAAGGTGCTGCATTTCACTACTCGTTCCACCAGTTCCACATGGCAGCAACTGCACGTTGTGATTTGTTTTACTTAGTGCAAGCTTTTGTACAGGGCGAGTTCACAGCATTCCCTGCACTTGGTCGAAAAGTAGTGCATGTTTACGCAGCGGGTGTGGTGCCGCTTCTGCACGAGCGAGGTGTAGAAATCAGAGTTTCATACAATAATTACTAGAGGGAACTCTGACGCTAGTGTCTACAGGAGATGAAACAAGAACGGTTGCACCATCATGGGAATTATGGAAAGTACATGGATTTGCCCACACTTCGTCTGTTTGGCGTAAAACGGCTTTGTGACTTTGTAAACTAGCCATTTTCAACAATATACTGTGTAATAAATAAATAAACATCACTAAAATCGTCCGACGACAGGATTCGAACACAGGAACTCTAGAACAGAAGTCTGATATTGAAACCATTAAGCCACAGAGGCATGTAACGACGAGCGAGTGCAAGACCCTGATGAATTTATTGCGGGCATACCAGTGCCTTGAGACGCTTGGCACATTTCGATTTGGTCACCTGTACAAGCTCAATCATTGCAATTAATAGCAATTATGCGTGTTGGCGGCGTCTTCTGCACTTCGAAGAGTATAGACTTTGCTGAAATCTACGACAATAAGATTTATATAGCGTATAATATACAAAGCAAGAAGAACATCTGAATTCACAAGCACGAAGATCAAACAAATCCATGTGCTTCCCATTATTCCCATGGTGGTACGACTGCAGCGCCAGAGTTCCCTCTAGTAATTACTGTAAGAAACTCTATGGCAGAAATAACCGAAGTGCCTGGCATTTTGTTCTGGAGTAATAAACTAACTTTTGCTGTCCCATAAATCTTACTGGTCATTAATTCCAAGTTTTAGTGCAGTCACATGCCTAGTAGGCAATTGTGGTATTTTGCATAAACATTGCAAAGCCAACTGTGATGAAAGTTCGCTCTGGTAAATTGGTTATGATCGAGTAGCATAGACTACTGAAGCAATCTCAGCAATCTCTGGAAGGCTAGTGAAGTAATTTTCTTATTAGCAGCCTTTAAACAGCATTCGAGCATATGACACATTCACCTCAGATATGCAGATATTTCCTTGACTCCGCAAGAAGCGATGCTTCATGTTCCACGAGGCTACTTCAATCAACACAGTATTGGTGCTCTCTAAAAACAATGCCAATGCAGATGATCCAAATATTTTCAGTGGCAACAGTTATGCCTGAAATCATGTTAAATTACAGTTCTTTTTAAACACATGATCAGACCATGTTAGAAGTGCTTCTTAATATCCTCCTATTTATTAGACTAGTCATATCTCTGTACACAAAAGCTACTAATTAGATGCCATGCTATATCATCATCTTAACAAAAACTTCACTTAGTAATACACATGCTGTGATAAGATTTCTTTGAGACCACATTCAGATGCTGTACAAAGTGAATTTTTAAAATGAAGCTCCTGTTCTTCTAAACGAGACGAAAGGGAACTGAGGGTCAAAATTTTTCTTAATCACAGCTGGGAGATGCCAGGGAAGGCACGTGGAAACCTATTTGCAATTTTCTATTTAAATGGAGAAATGATAAAGGCAAATGAAAATCGTAAAAAAAACGACCAGCTATGGGTGGAGAAAGAACCTACAGCCTTTGCATTAGGCACGCGATACACTAACCACTGTGGTGCCAAGGCAGCATTTAACGGTCCACAATGGCCCCTCAGATTGTCGACGCTCGAACGCGGCCGTCGTACCACAGTGGTTAGTATATCACATGCGTAATGTGAACGTTATGGGTCCGCTCCTCACCCACAGGTGGATGTCGTTTGATCCACTTTCATTTCCCTTGAATTTATCATTTCTATACTTCATATAAAAAGCTTGGAACATGTTCCTGTATGCTTTCCTTGGCCTCATTATCTGCTGGCTTTTTCCAGTTCTGTTACTTCCAACACTTACACATATTCTCATCTGGTAAATAAACAGCTTTTGCACGATGCTGGAGTGCAATGTAATACATTATTGCAGGGCCGTGTTACGTAGAAAGCCTTCCATTGCCCAGGCAAGGTGTATTAATGTAAATATGAAAAAAAAAACAATTCCCACTCTAGACAGCAACGCTGTGTACTACTGTGCGCAACAGGGTTTAAAGAAAACAACTTGTTCAGAAATAAAGCCACCAAACAACGAGGAAATATGAAAACTAGATGAAAATTTGTGCAGTTGCATGTTAAAAATTTAGCACAGGAACAGATGAAGGCATAATGAAGGAAGAGCGAGGATGGTTTATTTTGGAAACACGAGGCAATATACCTGAAACATGCATATGAGCTTACATGTGGAGAAATATTGTTTATGTAGCAGCTAAACTACGAACAGGCCTAGAACACACTGATACAAGGTGTCGAGCATGTAAATTTCATCGCGCCCTTAAGTCAAAGAAACATGGCTTTCTCATGATTCGCTACAGATGGCTGGCTCATACAACTTAGCCGCTTCTATATATGCCTTGCAAGTACCAGGTGGTCTGTGTGACTTGTGCAAGCTTTAAATATGTACAACTACCACGTAGCTGGACATAACCAAGGTAATGTCGTTTGCCATCGTTTGAGCAAGTGAAACCAATTTTTGCATTATTCCTAATCAGGTAATTAGTTATTAACGATTATTTAACTGTTCAAATATTATATTCAAAGTAAAAGCGTCAGTGCGAAAATTGTAGAACATCCTGAAAAATTCCCAATCCAGCTTTCTACTGCTCAATAGGTGCAATACAATTTTTTTTCAAGCTTGAAAGAAGCCTGTGAATACATGCAAGAAGTGCTGTGCAACTAACCACTCATGCGCCTGAACACCATTTGGCTCCTTCTTTCATGCTAGAAAAAAACACTTTTGGATTTGAATATTTTAGAAATTGATTACTTATTATTGACTACGTTTTAGGCAAAATGCATGAAATAGTGTGACGGCCACCTCCATTTTCGGTGACATGAATTGACTCCCTTTTCATGTCCAAATCCAGCTATATATGGTCCGTGTTTTGAGCTAGTTTTGTAATTTAGGCTGGTTTTGAATAATTGAAGCTTCGCAGCCTAATAATGGAGTCTATAGCCTAAAAAGAAATTGGTACATAAACGGTCGCTCTCAGTACTCCATACTCCTTTAACTTAGTGCAAAGTGCTTGTGAACCAAGTTGGTAGTTCTAAGCAGTATTTCTCATTCTGACCTGGTGTTATAGCCCAGTTATTATGACGCCATGCTACTCAGTCATGTTGGTCACAGCTTCAATCTATGCCATGGCAGCTACCCTCCAATGGGGGTAAAATGCAATATCGCTTATGCACTTAGATTCAGGTGTACATTAAAGAAGGCCAGGTTCCCAAAACTTTAGGTTGTGACTTTGGAATGTAAAAGCCCTTAATTTAATTTTAAAATCTAAAGGTGCTTTATTAGGAGCAGGACATCGTCTTGAGCTTTTGCTGCACTGCCATGGTACCAAAAAGCTCCGAGTAAATAAAAACAATTCCTTAGACAATCTCCATCTCTTGCAAGCATTTACAAACACTTCTCTGCATGCACCTCTCTTGTTGTTATATTTAGTTCGGTATGCCAAGGTGGGTTAGGATGTTAGAACAACTTTCAAACCTGTTTCTTTTTGCCGCTTTAAGGTTGTTGGTTATTTTGCGTCTCTGTGTGTGCCCAATGCACATTTCAGTGCATCAATGTCTTCAGAAAGTGCACAATTTATTTATTTGTGGATGTATAAAGGGTTCAGATGAACTGCTTTCTGAAGATCTGTATAACAAGCAAAAACAATTCTATGTAGGCTGCACAAAGAGAAAGGATTGTTTTGTGAATATGTTATTTAGTCTTTAAAAAAAAGCAGCTGTAAGTATTCTGTTCCAAAGTGAAAATTGCCCCTACCTGGCTCTGCTTCATTTTCTGATGTTGATGGCCTATTCGGGGGCACTCAACTGACAGGCTGCACTTTCGCCATGTCCGGTATGCTGTCACCAGGCCCAAGGTCGCTTGACATCCTCACCAAAAGTCGAGTCCGAACTCTATAAAAGAAACATCTCATCATTTCGCTATCCCTTTTGTCATCTTGCGTGTTTCACACACGGCCGTCAGTGAAATATTCCGTCACTTGGGTACTAAAAAAAATTCAAGCATTTTCTGGCAGCCAAGCTGAATACACAATAAATGGATAACATTAAAGAGCAAATACAGTTGTCACATTAGATTGATCAAGTACAGCAGAAATGGAAATAAATCAGTGATACTGTGTCTGTTGGCTTTTAATGCAAGAAACGTAAAAACCGGAAGTTGCAGCCACGCCACTTCAAATTTCCCGCGTTTGCTACACCTCACAACAAGTTTGGCATCGTCCGGTACTCGGGGATAGTAATCGCTTAAAATTAAGATGAACGAGCGTCGGCAAAAATTAACAGGATACTTAACCGGGCAATATTTGCGCATAAAACAACTCACGTAGCGAAGCTACTGTCAAATACCCGATGACGCATCTGCGGGGGGTGCGGTTTGGGCGAACAATTCCGAAAGGAATCCGAGTTTCACTTGTTTCACACCTACTAAGCTAAGATAGAATTTGAGTTTCCTACTTAACTATACTGGATATTTACGATCCGAATAAAACGCTGGAAATTTTGTTACGTCACATTTCATACGTATGAAAGTGAGAAAATTGCTTTTATTGTATTCTGCCCAGGCGGCATGTAGCAGCTACCACTCTCATGCAACAAAAGCATGAAAGTGGTACTCGCGGCACAGAAAACAAACACATACAGCGCCAACATTACGCCCCTTGGAGTTGGGACTAAGCACGATCAAGCCAGTTAGTTCTCTGGCTTTCATACCGCCATGAACACGATCAAACATCGAGCGAAACAACTGTCCGCTTTAGAAAATTATTACCGCTTCCATTTACATACCTATCGCAGCCACAAGCAAAAGTCAATGGGCTAGCTGTCCACAAGCCGCAGGTTAGACTGACAGCAACATATTACAGTAACGAAAAACAATTTCCACGCTGACTTAGCAGCCGCGGTGTGCGCTAAGTGCCGCAGTCCTCGTTTGCCGCTCGAAATTCACACCATGATGACGGTACTGCATCTTTCACATAAATATTGCACGCTTTGCTCCGGAGCTCAATAGGAGGGCGAAACGCATTTGCACGTACCTGAAATCCGCATACCGGAAACCCGTCGACGCTTCCGAACCCCATACGGCCGCTTCACTTGGACGGGAGGTATTTCTATCAAACATTTCACATGCGACATGTCTCACACCGATTATGCGAACACGAGATAAAGACGCAGGCCGCATTGCGACACCGTCCAGCCGTACATCCACCGATGAGCTGCGCGCGCGGACTTGCAGAGAACAAAACCATACAAAACGTTAGGCGCGAGAAGATGGCGGCTCTTGTTGCGGATACGAAGCAGTTGTGTAGCGGCGGTGAACCAATGTTGCCAACTGTTGGTGCCGACGTTATGCCGGCGGTGGTGGCTTTAGTGGCGTGGGCTGCGGCTGTCTAATTTTTTATTGCGAAGCAATACTACTTTAGGTCGCACTTCAGCCCGTTCCGTGGAGAGGCGGGGGTAGGCACCATTGACCTTTAGCGTGACCTCGCTGCGTGACGTCACACCACGTGACCTAGAGAGACGTCACACCAGCTGTGTAAAAACAGGGCCCCATCTCACGCCGTCGCGATGCGAGGCGGTAGACACCAACGGCGGCCTAACTCCCGCTCCTCTCACCAGGGGCGCTACGGTCGGTGTGACGTCACACCAGCTGTGTAAAAACGGGGCCCCATCTCACGCCGTCGCGAGGCGAGGCGGTAGCCACCAACGGCGGCCTAACTCCCGCTCCTCTCACCAGGGGCGCTACGGACACTATTGCTTCGCAATCACCAGGCTTAACCCAGCTAAGCCACGGCCGTTTTTTTTATTTCTTTTCCCCGAACAGTATGGTTGAGTTCAGTTCTCTGTTTACATTTTTTTACTGTGTCACTTGGCATTATTTTTTGTCGTCTTATGCGATTATGCGGTCAATTATGGCCTCCTAGATTCGCGTGCGCCAGCTTCGCAAGCAAATCTCGGAGGCCATGGGACAACGCGTAAGGATACGGCGTTGTTGTCGTTGTTAACGTTTCATCATCGTTGCTTCAACTTAGAAGCGTAGTGCCCCTTTTCCCGGGGGTGGGGAGGGGTCGACCAAGACGGCATCGCTCAGCGGGGGGCGGGGGAGTAGGTTGGTGTTGGTTGTTATCGCAAAATTCGCGAACCCTGCGACATTTTTATAACGTAAGCATTTCTATTCTTCCCCAACAAGAAAAAAACATCCGTCCGTCAGTCCGTACCACACGATATCTTTCAAAATAGAACCCGCAGCAGCGAGTGAATTCACCTTCGTGCTAGCTCTCGCTTTAACGCGACAGAAGCGGCGAGAACATTGCGCTCACGAAGCTCTCAGCTCATGCCGCACTATGCGCTTTTCGCAGATCACTTTCAAGATAGGTGTACGCGCGTCCGTTTTCAAAGCGAAGTAAACGGTGAGAACACAGCGCGTGAAGTTTTGAGCAGTGGGCACACTCTGTCCGCATTACAGTTCGCTTTCAATATACGGTTCGCGCGGCCGTTCCACAAGCAGCCGCCGCCGGAGAACGGTTGATAATGCTTTGACGCGAATGAGAAGGGCTAAAGAGCGATAACGACTCAAAATGAACGGAACGTCACTAGCGCATCTAGCCCCGCCACCTGCAGTACTTTGCTTGCGCCATTGACTTGGCGCCGTCGACCACAGCAGCTCGTGTCGCCGCAGCGCTCTCACTTATACGCGTCAGATCAAGTCTCATAACATTGATAACAACATGAACTGCGTGTAGATCAGGAAGAGTCACAATGCTTACGCATACTCAGACAAATCCCTGAGGAGTTCCTGTGTGATTTTTTTTTACCGGAAATTTGCAGTCGGCGGTGACCCAGAGTTGACAATGCATGTAAGAGGGGTGCGAAGCTTTTCTTTTTATGAGAGTCTTGCCCAGCTCCCAAAGATCTGCTCAAGTTAAGACTTGTTGATGGCTGTATGGGGTTTTTTTTTTATTGTCGCATGCCCTCGAACCGCCATGAATCCTACTGTGTAATGACATTAGAGCAGTATTCACGTCCAAAAGGAAATACATCCGGTAATTGGGCTGCCTAAGGTTGGCGGCCTGGCGGCAGCTTCCCTCCCCTCCCCCGTTTCCGTTGACAAGTTAGGGAGAGGGTTCTAGAGCAATCTTACACCCCCCTCCACACAGTGGCGTAGCCAGAAAAGTTTTCGTGTGAAGGGGGGAGGGGTCCCAATTGACCGTGGAGGGGGAAGGAGCGGGATCATTGCCATAGTAGCAAAAATTTACTGTTAGCGTGGCACCCTTGGCTACGCCGCTAATCGTCACCCCCCCCCCCCCATCGACGCAAATCGAGCTATCAGAACGTGAATGACATGCCGCGAAGCTGACATGGATGTCGTGACATCATCATCATCAGCAGCCTATTTTGATGTCCATCGCAGGACGAAAGCTTCTCCAGTGATCTCCAATACCCCTGTCTTGTGCTAACTGGTTCCACGTGTCTTCAAGTTTCCTAATTCCATCACGTCCACCTTATTCTCTGCCGTGCTCGACTGTGCTTCCCTTCCCTTAGCAACCATTCTGCAACTCCAACAGACCAGCAGCTATCTCCCTTACGCATTCCAATGTCTGCCCAGCACGACTTCTTCCTCTCGATGTCAACCACAATATCAGCTATCCCCGTTCGTCCTCTAATACACCTCGCTGTCTTACAGTCTATTATCGTCATGCCTAATATTTTTCATACCATCGCTCGTTGCGCGGTCCTCAACGTCTTCCCAAGCTTCTTTGGTAACTTCCAAGTTTTGGCCCCATACGTTAGTAACGGTATAAAGCAATGATTAGCAGTAAGCTCCATGGTCATGATTTAGTAATGCCTGCCTTAAGCTCTCCACCTAATTTTTTATTTTTGTTAATTTCCTTGATCAGAGACCCCTGCGAGTAATTAACCTCAATAAACGTATTTCTGCGCAGATTCTAGAGGCTGACTGCCGACCATGACATTTCGTTCTCTCGCCAGGCTGCGGAACATTACTTTTCTCTTCTGCATACTAACTTTCAATCGGAATTTTACACTTTCTGCGCTAAGGTCCTCAAAACGTTTGTTGCAAATAGTCTGCAGCGTTGATGAGTGCGGTCATCTAGAAACCGTAAGTTGGTGAGCTATTTACAGTTACCCCTCACTCCTAACCATTCCCAGTCTAACTGGTTGCACACCTTTAAGTATTCAGTGACAGCATTGTAAAGATTTTACCATTGATCATGCGAAGCCTTTTGCAGATATCTGGCTACGCAAAGTCGGCGCAAGTCAGCCGTTCGATACCAACATTCGTGGGAAACTTCATTTTTGACCGCTTGTAGATGTCAAACGACGTCTCCTGGACGCTACAACCTATTTCTCTGTGCAAGTCATAGCTGCGCTGGAAACTACAGATTTACCGCTCTCTTGCACTACGGTTTCCAATGGACGCTTCGCGGCTTCCTTGCTAGAATTTCCCGAACTCACTGTACGGCCAAACTGGGAAAAAACCCGTCTGCGACGACGTGCAGCAACACATCACTTCCGGACATCCTGTTTTGTTCCGGCCACGTCAACTTGCTCCAGACAAGCTCAAGGTTGCACGTGCGAAGTTGGAGCAAGCGTTGGAATTTGTCATTATTCGCCTGTCTGCTAGTAACTCCGCGGCCGCACTGCCTAAGAAATTGGATTACTGGAGGCCACGTGTAGATCACAGATGCCTCATTACTAAGACTATACCCGATCGGTACGCTTTGCCCAAAACACAAGATGCTTTGCCCAAAACACAAGATTTTAGCGTCGCTCTGCACTGCGCCGACATCTTGCCAAAGACCGACCTTGTCCGCGCCTAACACTAAATTCATGTGACTGAGCAAGACATACCTAAGACGGCCACTGCAATGCCATTCGGACTCTCCGAATTTCTGCGAATGCCGTTTGATCTGAGGAACGTCGCACAGTCATTCCAACGTTTTTTGACACGGTAACGTGTGAGCTGTCATTCTTCTTCGTCTACGTCGACGACTTGTTGATAGCGGGCGAGCCGTCGGCGAGCATTTACAACATCTACGCCTTTCGCTCCAACGACTATCTGAACATGAAATCGTCATCAACGTCTCCAAGAGCTAGTTTGGTGTTGCAAACGTGGAGTTTCTAGTACATCACCTCAACGCCAGTAGCATACGCCCACTTCCATAAAAAATCAGAGCAGTACAGAGTTCCCCAAGCCCACAACAGTCAAGAAGCTGCGACAGTTCCTCGGCATGGTTAATTTTTACCGCCGATTATAAGGAACTGTGCTGCCATAGAAGCGCTTCTCGATCACCTCCTCATCAACAAGAACAATACGTCCTTGCTGTATTGGGATGGCTTCATCATCAACATGGGCGGACTCGCAAACGCCGTTCTTCTGGGCATGCTAACCCCACGGCATCACTGGCCCTCATTACGGATGCGTCCAGCACAGCTGTGGGTATGGTTTTCCAGCAGTGCATCAATAATTCATGGCAACCCCTAGCCTTTTTCATCAGGAAGCTTACTCTAACTCAAGCTCGCTACAGCACTTTCGGTCCAGAGTTGCCTGGAATTTACCTCAACTTTCGCCCTATCGTCGAGGGCCGATCCTTTACCATGTTCACGGATCACAAGCCCTTTACGTATGCGCATAGTGTCGTCGAAACATAGGGTACGAGAAATCCTCCATCTAACGTTCATATCAGAATTTTCCACCGATATCCGACACGCCAGCAGTGACCAGAAAGCAACTACTGACACCTTGAGCCGTGCGAATGCCGCGACACCACTTGGACGTCCTGCGCTCCTCGATGTGCAGACACTCGCCGCACATCAAGCTAATGATTCCTAGCTCATTCAACTTCGCTTATCGAAAACAGCACTGCGTTTGGTCGATATCCTGCTTCCTGGTGTCACACTCGTCTGCGACACTTCTGCAGCCACACCGAAACCATTTGGCCACAGCACGTTATGAAAGCAGCTTTTCGACACACTGCACCTGCTGGCTCACCTCATTGTTCATGGCACACGTCTTGCCTTATTGCGCTACGTTTCCACCGATATCCGCCACGCCAGCAGTGACCAGAAAGCAACTACTGACACCTTGAGCCGTGTGAATGCCACGACACCACTTGGACGTCCTGCGCTCCTCGATGTGCCGACACTCGCCGCACATCAAGCTAATGATTCCTATCTCATTCAACTTCGCTTATCGAAAACAGCACTGCGTTTGGTCGATATCCTGCTTCCTGGTGTCACACTCGTCTGCGACACTTCTGCAGCCACACCGAAGCCATTTGTCCACAGCACGTTATGCAAGCAGCTTTTCGACACACTGCACCTGCTGGCTCACCGCATTGTTCATGCCACACGTCTTGCCTTAGCCTTATTGCGCTACGTATAACCCCATATGAACGCCGATGTAGTACACGACTGCGTTCGTGCATGTGCACGAACGCAGTCCTGTTCCCCCCACATGCCAGTTTCTCTAACCTGATGATCATTTCGACATTGTGCACATTGAAATAGTTGGACCACTACCGCCATCGACGTCTACTACCCCATAGTTGGGTCACAGCCACCAAGACGTCTGCCCAACGACTTCTTTTCACCACAAAAAAATTCGGCTGCTCTGTGTTCTCACGACTATGTGCACCTTCTTCACGACCTCTTCCGGGATCTAAAGCCCTGTCCACGGCGTCGCGTTCCAGCACGCTCGCCTTGCATTTCAACGTACCTTGCAAATGCAACCCATGTGTCCTTGCGCTATGGACCTTTTCGGCCTGCTTTGCATACACACTACCTAGGACCCTTTGCGATACTGTAGAGACGGTAGTGCACATACACCATGGATATTCATGGCAAACCTAACAACTTCCCGCTTGATCAACTGAAGCCAGTCTACTGCGACTTTTCCATTCCGGTCAGTGCTCTCGGCCCTTCACTCCGAGTTTCATGGACGTGATGTTATAGTTGGCAAATCTTGCTGCTCTCTAGAATGGGTGCTATGTAGTGCCAGCGACATCGACGCCATCGCTCCAGGAAAGAAGACGAGGTCAGACGATGGCACGAGTGGCATGGGAGCTGAAATTGCTCGGAATCGAAGTAATAAAAGAGGAGTTTAGTTTGCGCTGTCGTGCTGGAGTAACGCCTCGTTTTTTTCTCTCATGTGCTATACAAATGTATACTTAATAAACCACTTGAACCCACGACCGGTGGTGGGAGTCGGACCCCCCCCCCTGTGGCGTTAATTCAGGAAAAGCTAATTACGGCCCAGTTAACTGAGCCATAGTTAATTAGGTTGATCATAACTACGACCTTTGGTGGGAGTCGAAGCCATCTGGCGATATGGGCCAACCGGCGATATCTCCATGTAGAATTCCAATTGTCATCATGAAGGTCGAGTTTAATTAACGCACAGTTCATTAGCATAGAGTTCATTAACGCACTCGAACTGATGCCCTTTGGTGGGAGAAAAATATAATAGGAAGTAACAATGAACTAAACTGCAAATGTGTTGTAATGAATGCCTCGTGAGTGCGGAACTTTTCGCCTTCATCCTCTTTAGCGTATGCTAAGTGACTCAACTTTCTTTAGGTTCCCTCCTGACCATGTGTAATGCATCACATTTACTGCATCATATTTCTTTCCGTCATATCAGTGGTGCACGCCCTAGTCTTGCTACCGCCATGTTTCTTTGTCTTTTTCCCCACGCTTGTTGTTCACTAATTCCTGTCACACTTCCAATTTTATCCGTGTTGTGTGCAGTAATCATTGAGTGTTTGTCCGTTACCGGCACGTTTTTTCAGATGCGTATGTGATAGTGATCTTGACTATTTGGTTGAAAACCTTTTGCTCATTTTGTGATGCTTTTTTCTCCGTCTTTTGCTCTTTACTTCTGAAATGTAAATATTTGTACCTAATATATTGTTAGTAAATAATTGTTAACCACTTCTGCTCTGGCTGCAAGAAGGGAGCTGGCAGTATCGTACAAATAAATAGATAATTACCTAAATAAACAAATAAAAAAATAAATCTTTTACGGATGAAGTTCATTGACCTGCCGTGTTGGCTTAGTGGCTATCGTGTTGCGCTGCTAAGCCCGAGGTCGCGGAACCATGTCCCGGCCGCGGCAGCCGCATAATTTGGAGGGGGGTGAAATGCAACAACACCCGTGTCCTGTGCATTGGGGGCACGTTAAAGATCCCCTGATGATCAAAATTAATCCGCAGTACCCTACTACAGCGTGTCTCATAATCAAATCGTTGTTTTAGCACGTAGAACCCCATCATATATACGCGTTAATTTCGGCATTTGTTAAACTGGCCCAACTATTTAATCGTTGTGCTAGCGAAGTGGCACTTCATTGTGTTGAGTTGAAGACCAGCATTGCAAGACACGTTAGCATTTCGTCAACACGCTGCAAATGGACAGCGAACGTCAATCAAACGACAATGTGGTCGAAATAACTTAGGCAGGTTTTCCAGTTCAGGCCTCGAAGAACAGTGTCAATCATTTTTTTTCAAACGTGGCGGAAGCATTGCTTAAGCCGAGAGGCATGACATGTCGTTTTACTCGTATAAGCCATCCGGAATAGAAAAAAAGGTTCTTATCAGCTGTGCGCCGATATACCTATAGACTGAGCGAAGATCGTGGCTGAAGAACTATTGCTGCATTTGCAAATGGTCAATCGTGTCATTAGTATGTGGCATCAGATCGACACCTTTGCGGGTGAACTTATTTAAGCGTGCGATAATCAACACAAAAGCGCGCTGATCCAGCCTTCTTTTTTATTAAAACGATGGGCCATGAGCAATAACTTGCAGAGGTGTGTGTTATGTTCTTTCGAGCACGTCAGTGATGTCCTCCTCGGGGATTTGGCGTTCGCCCAAGGAGACGTGGCAGGGATGACGGCGCACAAGAGTCAGCCTATCGATGTTCATTAGACGGGATGCGGGAGAATTCTTTCCGGGTAAGGACAAATTGGCGTCAAAGGACGCCCGGTGCTTCGTGAGCAAATCTAGCAATGCCGGAGTCTGTGAAGTATTAGGTTCTCGACTTATTGCGGTGCCAAAGACAGGTGGAGCAGCAGATTTGTCCGGCCGAGGAAAAGCGTGAGAAGCATCAACTGGAAAAAGGGAAGCTGGTTGAGTGTCCGCAAAGCAAGTTGCACTGGTGCCTTAACGTATAAGAATAGCATCTGGGTTGTGTTGTCAGCGGCGATGGACGCAAAAGCACCTTTGAGCCGCACCAGGCTTGAAGCAAAGACAACCGTCGCAAAGAGTGCGAAACACATCGCCATTATTGACGTCGGTGGACGAGAGGGTATAATGAGTTGCTCGTGGCCGGGAGCGGAACACAGAATCGGCAGCTATGAAGAAGGGCAATCGTCCTTAGTCAACACCATTAGATTGGTCGGTATTGATCATTTCTACGATGCGTCGACACGAAGAAAGTAAAGCAGACGCTCACGAAAGAAATTCCCAATCTAATACTAGTTCATGAGCGCATGAGAATTTTTCGCAAAGTGAATGAGGTGTTGGACTCCGTCAAGTGATGACACATGCAGTAGATTGTGCGGACGGTTCAATACTTGCGCCATCAGCTCCAATTAGAATTGGTCCGTTGTAATATGCTTTCACTTTTTTCATGCGAATGCAGAAGTCTGCACGCACAACAGAAATTGTAGCTCTTGCGTCAAGCATAGCCAGTGACCACACACTTTCCACAGATGCCAATGAGATGTTTGATGGGCCCTCAGGAGGAACGTTAACATTTCGAGTACCTGCAATGTCTCTCCAAAAACTGCACTGCATAGATCTCCGTGTGCTCAACAGTGATCTGGGAAGCCGGGCGTAGAGGAGAAATCAAAGGCCGGAATGAGCATGGGGAGCGGCGTCTCGAGGTATGTGGACTCGGTGTCGTGTTGGAGAAGCCAGCCGGAGGTGGAGATCAGTGCGGGTATCAAATCAGTATCAAATCAGTATCAGTATCAGTATCAAAGCATCAGTTGTGTGAGCGAAGAGAAAGCGCATCGCGCTCAATGTAGCAGGGCTGTGCGTCATGCTGGTGGCGTCTGTAAAACCGGGAGTGGTGTCCTCGTGTGCCGCAGTGATGGCAGGTCGTGCACCACTGATGCCAAGCTGAGAAGTGAGGCGGTCTGGGCGCTCCAGCAGGTAGCACGTGCTAGCTGCAGTGGGATGACATCTCCAAACTGGCGTCAACCTGGAAATACACTCCTTGTAGATACGCATTGCAAAGTCACGTTCTACTAGTTGGGAATTCCAATATTCCAATATGTGCCGTAAAGTACTTTAAAAGATAATTACAGAATGTCTGTTAATGAGTTTAATATGTGTTTCTACGACTCGCAGAAGTAATGTCCGCCTCCCCGCATAATCCAGCCATTGGACTAGAATTATGCTATCTTCAACGACCTATATTTAAAACTGACATAAAACTACAGCTTAATCGCCATATATACATTATCTATCTATACATATACATATATATATATATATATATATATATATATATATATATATATATATTGTCACGTGGTAGTGACGTTAAAGAACACAGTCGCAGTACTGTGAAAGACAAAACTAGCTTTTATTGGGCGAACCTGTGCCCACAAAACAGGCTACACTTTAAGCACAACGATAGCGGCGAACACAGTCGGCGATCGTCGAAAATCTGATCAGCGGGTCAAGCGCGTCGGCTTTTATAGAGCAGTCGTCGAATGTTCCAGACTAATCGTTTGGACCCGCGTGCCTTCAACAAAGTTCTACACCATTCGCGTTACGCGATGAAATTAGATAACACAAGGTGCGGCGACAACCGACAGCCGGGTAGAAGCATCGATAACTTTCCAGAAACGTCGGATACATGCAGGCGCGTCCGTCGCTGTGCGATTACAGTTGGTAAGCGGTGAAACGTGGTCGCCCGATAAAGATAAGTACACGTGTCAATACCCCCCTCTTAAAAAGCATCGTCCCGATGCTACAAATATAAGAGAGCGAAACACAAAAGGACACTTATTAAACATAATTAACAAAACAACGAAAAGAAATCAAGTCCAAAGGCCAGTTACGCGAAGTCCCAAAGTTCGTCAACGCTGGTGGTACGGCTTGAGCCGCACAACGTGGACAATTTCAGGTCGTGAGCGGCGCCGCTGTGACAGCGAAATGCCGTCTGGCACGACCTCATAGTCCAGTGCGCCAATACGTCGGATGATCTTGTACGGTCCGAAATAGCGACGCAAGAGCTTCTCGCTCAGTCCTCGTCGGCGTATAGGGGTCCAAACCCAAACACGGTCACCGGGCTGGTACTCGACAAAGCGCCGTCGGAGGTTGTAGTGTCGGCTGTCGGTACGCTGCTTGGTCTTGATCCGTAGGCGGGCGAGCTGTCGGGCTTCTTCGGCGCGCTGGAGATAGCTAGCGACGTCAAGATTTTCCTCGTCAGTGACGTGCGGCAGCATGGCGTCGAGCGTCGTCGTCGGATTCCTGCCGTAGACCAGCTTGAACGGCGTGATCTGTGTAGTTTCTTGCACCGCCGTGTTGTACGCAAAGGTTACGTACGGCAGGACCGCGTCCCACGTCTTGTGTTCGACGTCGACGTACATTGCTAGCATGTCGGCGAGGGTCTTGTTTAGGCGCTCCGTGAGACCATTCGTCTGCGGATGGTAGGCAGTTGTCCTCCTGTGGCTTGTCTGGCTGTACTGCAGAATGGCTTGGGTGAGCTCTGCTGTAAAAGCCGTTCCTCTGTCGGTGATGAGGACTTCTGGGGCACCATGTCGCAGCAGGATGTTTTCGACGAAAAATTTCGCCACTTCGGCTGCGCTGCCTTTTGGTAGAGCTTTAGTTTCAGCAAAGCGGGTGAGATAGTCCGTCGCCACGACGATCCACTTATTCCCGGATGTTGACATCGGAAACGGCCCCAACAAATCCATCCCAATCTGCTGGAATGGTCGGCGAGGAGGTTCGATCGGCTGTAGTAATCCTGCTGGCCTTGTCGGTGGTGTCTTGCGTCGTTGACAATGGTGACCCAGCACCTCCACCAGATGTCACGTGGTAGTGACGTTAAAGAACTCAGTCGCAGTACTGTGAAAGACAAAACTAGCTTTTATTGGGCGAACCTGTGCCCACAAAACAGGCTACACTTTAAGCACAACGATAGCGGCGAACACAGTCGGCGATCGTCGAAAATCTGATCAGCGGGTCAAGCGCGTCGGCTTTTATAGAGCAGTCGTCGAATGTTCCAGACTAATCGTTTGGACCCGCGTGCCTTCAACAAAGTTCTACACCATTCGCGTTACGCGATGAAATTAGATAACACAAGGTGCGGCGACAACCGACAGCCGGGTAGAAGCATCGATAACTTTCCAGAAACGTCGGATACATGCAGGCGCGTCCGTCGCTGTGCGATTACAGTTGGTAAGCGGTGAAACGTGGTCGCCCGATAAAGATAAGTACACGTGTCAATATATATATATATATATATATATATATATATATATATATATATATATATATAAAGAACGGCGCATATCCAGCAACTTCGTGCTTAGCACTATTGTACGCGTACGTTACAAAAGGTAAGACGGCGTACCAATTCTTGTGGTCGGCAGCGACATACATTGATAACATGTTGGCAACATGTTGATAACATGTTGTTCGTCCGCTCCGTGATGCCATTGGTTTGCGGGTGGTAAGGAGTGGAATGACGATATGCAGAACCATAAAGCCGTAAAAGTTCTTCAACGACGTCGGCGGTGACTTGCCGTCCACGGTCACTGATGACAACACGGGGAGCGCCATGACGGAGTATGACGTGAGGGGAGAGGCAAGCTGTGCGAAATTCTTGATAAAGCGTCGGAAATATGAGCAAAGGCCCAAAAAGCTTCGCAGATCTTTCACCGTTTGTGGTTGTTGGAAGTCGCGAACCGCTGCTATCTTTTCAGGGTCTGGTCGTATGCGGTCTTTGTCGACCAGAAAGCCTAGTACGAGGGCTTGACGCCCACCGAAATGACATTTCTTCGAGTTTAAAACAAGGCCAGCTTGCTGGATACAATCAAGAACGATCGACAGGCGCTGATTGTGCTCGTGAAATGTCCGGCCGTAGATAATGACGTCGTCTAAATAGCACATGCAAATTTCCCATTTGAGTCCGTGGAGCACGGTATCCATAAATCGCTCGAATGTCGCAGAAGCGTTGCATACGCCAAAGGGCATAACGTTGAACTCAAAGAGACCGTCAGATGTCACGAAGGCTGCTTTCTCCTTGTCTGAGGGGTGCATGGGAATTTGCCAATATCCTGACCGCAAATCAACGGAAGAGAAATACGACGCGGAGTGGAGGCAGTCGACGGCGTCATCTATTCGTGGTAGGGGGTACACGTCTTTCTTTGTGACGGTGTTTAGGCGGCGATAGTCCACACAAAATCTCCATGAGTTGTCTTTTTTCTTGACTAGGATTACAGGAGCAGCCCAAGGGCTACATGATTCCTGGATCACTCCTTTCTGTAACATTTCTTCGACCTGCTCGGCGATGACTTTTCTCTCTGAAGGTGAAACGCGGTAGGACTTCTGACGAATTGGCGTTGCTTGCCCTGTATGGATGCGGTGTTGCATACGAGACGCCGGTGGTGTATGGGACGCTCGTTGGTCTTGAGCAAAATCAAACACTGTGGCGTAGCGAGCGAGCACAGCTTCCAGCAGACACTGCTCACTAGAAGACAGCGACTTGTTAATCATGCGCTTAAAGTCAGCAGAATTATGATGGTTGGAATCAGGGTTGGATTTTTTTTCGGCAGTTGAGATTTCGACCGTTCTGACGCTGACAATGGCTTGTTCATCAAAACTTGCCAGTTTAAGTCCTAGCGGCAATGTTATGGATTGGGTTGAAACGTTCACTGTCCACAAGCGAGTACAACCATCAGTGGTGACAACAAGGGAGCGGGGGACTATCGCATTTTTCTTGAGCGCATTGTTATAATCGGGCTCGGCTAAACCACAAGAACCTGTACGAGGGCGAGAAGTATTGACAGGTACAAACATTGTAGTCTTAGGGGGCAAACACACGTCCTGTGACACGGAGAGAACGTCGGCGGCATCACTGGTGCTATCTGTCATTGAAGTTCGCGCGTCGCGGCGAAGAGAAATCGCGCCACTTCCCCAATCCAAAGTTGCCCCCCACTCACGCAACAAATCAATTCCTAAAATAACGTCATGCGTTGTACGTGCAAGCACAGTAAATTCACTTCTAAATGTCTGCTCCCCTATCGTAACTGAAACAGAACAGACCCCAAGTGGGCGTAACATTTCCCCGCCAACTCCACGAAAGGTAGCGTTCCGGTCCCAAGAAAACATAACTTTTGGTCCAAGACGATTCTTGAAGGACAGGCTCATAACAGAAACTGCCGCCCCAGTGTCAACTAAAGCAAAAGCACTCACATTGTCAACTAAAACACACACTTTGTTCTTAAACAATTTTACACAAGGGGGTCTTGATGAAGATGAACATATTGTGGCCTCACCCCCGTCGGTCGCACCAGCTAGTTTCCCAGCGGCGGCGGTGATAACGAGCGACGACGAGGTGATGGAGAGCGTCGTTGCCGTGTCGGTGGTTGTGTGAGGCTGCGATCGGAAACGGGGGAGTCACTGCCGTTCGCGCGTCCCTGCTGCAGCCGCTGGAAGGAACTGGGATATGGCCAGGGCTCGTCAGTGGGCACGCGAGGTGTGTAGGAATTAAGCCGTGGAGCACGCTGCTGGCGGCGGTGGCAATACCTAGCAATGTGTCCAGCCACACCGCAGCTGTAGCAAATGCGGGAGTCGCGGCTTGTAGCGAGTGACACCGGTAACATGGGTGTCAAGGGTAGAAACGTACTCTCAGGCTTGTTATAGGAGGGAGGAGCCCGCGGAACAAATCGTTGTTGTGCATCTTGTCGGCGTTTCAGACTGTACCCCGCACCTCCACCAAAGATGTTACGAATGATGTTTATTTACAGGGTGAAACGGTGAAACGAGGTCCGAGAGGGAAGCTACAGGCCAGGCCCAGCCGGCGCAGAGTACCGCGAGATCATGCGCGCACACTGTACTTCTGCTTTCTCTGCCTCAGCCGCGCAGTGCTGCGAGAATATATATATATATTGTGAAGAAGAAGACGCACTTCGCGGCACAGCCGCATGGCCAACGCGCGGCTCAGTTTCGGCTCGCGCTGTTGGTTGCTGGCGTCCTTTTTGGACAGTGCTTCGGGCTGCCTCGTCGTTTGCGATCGCTGTGCCTTTGCATTAGGAGCCGCCAATAAACCTCTTCTCAATTGGCGGAGGTGCTGGGACTCAAACCCCGTGGCTTGAAACCCTGGAGCTGCGATCAAGAATGTTACCGTCCGCCATGACCGACAGCTCATCCCAAACGGCGCCGATGCCAATGTCCTTCACCTGCACCAGCGTTCCACGACAACGGGACCCCAAGAACTTCAGCGGTGCAGACGACGAAGACGTCGAAGACTGGTTTGCATCATATGAACGGGCCAGCGCGCACAACAAGTGCGATGGTCCAGCCAAGTTAACCCACGTCATCTTTTATCTGGCTGGTGTTGCCCAACTCTGGTTTCACAACCACGAAAGTGACGTACCCACATGGTCAGTCTTCAAGACAACCTTTACGGAAGTGTTCGGCCGGCCCGCTGTTCGCAAGCTGCGTGCCGAACAACGCTTGGCCGCCCGAGCACAGCAGACGGCAGAAACGTTCACGAGCTACATTGAAGACGTCGTGGACCTTTGTAAACGAGTCAACGAATTCGCCATATACTGAAAGGCATCGATGACGGCGCATTCCGGATGCTCCTAGCCAGGAATCCGCGCACTGTGTCTGAAGTCGTCAGCCTGTACCAAAGTTACGATGAGCTAAGGAAGCAACGCGCTTTGACTCGGCGTGTTCTGGGAAGCGACGACTTGTTGGCGAGCCTTGACAACATGTACGACCGATCTTCATTCTTTCAGCAGGTCAAGGACTTCGTGCGTGAGGAATTTGCCCGCCAATTTTCTTTAGTGTCCTTGACTCAGGAGCCCACCTCCCGTCTTCCAAACACGCTTCGCACCCTCATTTCCGAAGAGGTAGCTCAAGTTGTCCCTTCCGCTCACCATCAGCCGCCCGCAGCCGCGAATTTCAACTCTGTGCTTGCAGTGCAGCCTGTCGCCACGCCTCTCACCTATGCGCAGCCAGTCCTGCCTGTGGTCGCGCCTCTTACGTACGCACAGGCAGTACGCGGGCCTGCACTGGCGTTGTTCGCGACCCAGTCCGAACCGGTGCCACCGAAAGCCCATGCTGCAGCTTGGACCGCACCGCGAGCTAATCCTTGGAGGACACCTGACAATCGTCCCATCTGTTATTCTTGCTGCACTCCCGGACACGTCGCCCGCTATAGCCGCCGTCGCCCTCAAGCTTTCGGCGACGCCTCTCGGCCCTTCCAGTACGGCAGCCAGTCATTTCGCCAATACGCCGCTCCTTCCCCCAACCATACGCTCGTGCTGACATCCCAGAATTTCCTTCGCGTCACTCGCCATCCCCTCGCCGACGCTCGCTCTCCCCAATGCATCGGCGACCCGCACCACCTGACCAGGAAATTCGAACGTCGCAGTTCAAGAGGCAAGAACTGCGCCCCATTCGACCTGTCTAAGTCCTCGCGCCTCTCCTGCTAACATGGTCGAAATTTGTGTAGAAGGTATTCCTACATTCGCCCTAGTCGATACCGGCGCAGCCGTTTCTGTGATAGCCGCCAAACTGTGCCGTTCGCTGCACAATTTGACCACGCCGCTTTCTGGACTGTCGCTTCGTACGGCAAGCGCGCAGCACGTCACTCCGCACGCAGCCTGTACTGTACGTGTGCTTATTCACGGCATTGTTTACACCGTCGAATGTATTGTTCTTCCCACCTGCTCACATGACGTCATCCTCGGATGGGACTTCTTATCCCGTCATAAAGCCGTTATCGACTGCGCACGCGCCGAAGTTGAATTTTCCCCTTGTGACGCAACCTTGGACGAAGATTGTGACCACCCTTCTAAAATTACCGTGCGCGAGGACACAGATATTCCACCTGGCTCCTTCGCCCTCGTACCCGTCTCTTGCGATGCCGTCGCTGATGCAACGGTCCTCTTCACACCGTCCGACGTCTTCATGAGCCGTATATCTCTCCCACTACCCTTCGCGACGCTTGACATGGCTGGCGGGTGCAGCAATATATACTTTTACAATCCCCTCTGCGCGCCTATTACGTTCCTCGTTGGTGAATGCCTTGGCTTCGTGGAACTCCTCGGCTCTTCGTCTTTGGTTGACGTCCCCGGAGACTCTTTTGATGTCGACTCCGGCCAACCATCTTCGATTTCCGCGTTTGAGGAATCGTCCAGTGTTGCGTTCTCGAATGTCATCGCCGATACCCTCACACCTGCCGAACACGCCGATCTTCTTGATCTCCTGCGCAAATCTAAAAGTTCATTCGACGTTTCACAACCTCACCTGGACCACACGTCGGAAGTACAGCACTACACTGACACCGGTTCACATCAGCCGCTACGTCAACGACCGTACCGCGTCTCTGCCGAAGAGCGTCGTGTCATTACCACCAAAGTCGAAGATATGCTGCGCTGTGATGTTATTCAACCTTCGCACAGTCCCTGGACATCTCCTGTCGTTCTCGTTCGCAAGAAGGACGGGTCTGTGCGCTTTTGTGTCGACTACCGTCGGTTAAATAAGGTAACGCGCAAAGACGTCTGTCCTTTGCCGCGCATCGATGACGCCCTCGACAGTCTTCAGGGAGCAGAATTCTTCTCGTCCCTTGACTTGCGTTCAGAATACTGGCAGGTCCCGATGGCTGCGGCAGATCGCCAGAAAACCGCATTCATTACGCCTGACGGCTTATATGAATTTAAGGTGATGCCTTTCGGGCTTTGTAACGCCCCTACCACCTTTGAACGACTCATGGACAACACGCTGCGTGGGCTCAAGTGGTCTATACATCTGTGTTAACTCGACGATGTCGTGGTTTTCTCGCCTGATTTCCCTACTCACCTGCTCCGCCTCAGACAAGTTTTGACCTATCTAACGAACGCTGGCCTTCAACTCAACCTCAAGAAATGCCGCTTCGCCGCGCGAGAGCTTACCATTTTAGGCCACGTTGTGTCCAAGCACGGCGTTTTACCCGATCCTCCAAAACTTCGAGCAGTCGCCGAGTTTCCGAAGCCTCAGACAATCAAAGAACTTCGAAGCTTTGTGGGCCTATGCTCATATTTCCGGCGCTTTGTTCGTAATTTCGCATCGCCATTGACTCAGCTTCTACGCGATGACGCCGCTCTCTCCTGCTGGCCCCCTGCACGTGACTCCGCCTTTGCTACGCTGCGTCGTCTTCTCACCTCCCCACTTATTCTTCGCCATTTCGACCCGTCAGCTGCAACTGAAGTACATACAGATGCCAGCGGAGTCGGTCTCGGCGCCGTCCTCGCCCAACGAAAGCCCGGCTACCCCGAATATGTAGTCGCATATGCGAGTCGCACGCTGACGAAGCCTGAGGCCAGTTACAGCGTGACCGAAAAAGAGTCCTTGGCTTTAGTATGGGCACTTGGCAAGGTCCGACCATACCTGTACGGGCTCCCGTTCGACTTGGTCACAGATCACCACGCGCTTTGTTGGCTCGCCAACTTGAAAGATCCCACTGGCCGCCTAGCCCGTTGGGCACTACGCATCCAGGAGTACGATATTCGCGTCGTATACCGCAGCGGACGCACACACTCCGACGCAGACGCCCTGTCTCGTTCACCTTTACCTCCAGACTCGGCCTCCGGAGCAACTTCCGCACATTCGGTGTCATCGTTCGACATGGAATCCTTTGCCACAGCACAACGTCTTGACCCGTGGATCGCTTCTCTTTTCGACTATCTTTATGAATCATCGACCATCCCTGTATCCCGAACCCTCCGACGCCAAGCAGTTCATTTCGTCATTCGTGACCAGCTGCTGCACCGACGCAATTACAGTCCTGAAGGTCGTCGGTGGCTTCTGGTGGTTCCTCGAAACTTAAGGTCTCAAATATGTGCCGCTTTCCACAACGATCCGCAGTGTGGCCATGCCGGAGCCTTCAAGACGTACGAACGAATTCGCCGCCGCTACTACTGGCGCGGCATGTACAATTTTGTAAACAAGTTTGTTCGGTGCAGTCTTGACTGTCAACGCCGCAAATCGCCGCCTTTACTCCCGTCTGGTGCCTTGCAGCCGCTCCCGTGCCCTGCCACGCCCTTCGATCGCTTCGGCATCCACCTATACGGCCCGCTTCCTATGATGCCAGACGGCAATCGGTGGATCGTAGTTGCTGTTGACCATTTGACACGCTACGCCGAAACTGCTGCTTTACCAAGTGCTACAGCGCGGGATGTAGCCTCTTCCGTCCTACATCGCTTCGTGCTTCGACACGGCGCACCTTGAGAACTCCTCAGCGATTGAGGTCGCGCCTTCCTCTCAGCAGTCGTCGGAAGTTTGCTTTCCGAATGCCATATTACTCATCGGACATGCACGGCATACCATCCACAGACTAACGGGCTAACAAAGCGATTTAACCGCACACTTGGTCATATGCTCTCTATGTACGTGGTATCTGATCATGGTAACTGGGACCGCATCCTTCCATTCATCACGTTCGCGTACAACACCGCGTTAATGGCCACTACGGGATTTTCACCTTTCTTTCTCCTGTATGGCCGCGAGCCTAGGCATACCATCGACACGCTCTTTCCTTACCGTCCTGACGCCTGCGAGTGTCTACTTGTGTCCGACGTCGCCCGACAAGCCGCAGAATGCCGCCAGCTAGCGCGCTCCTTTACGGCCGAGCAACAGCAGTGCCAGAAAGAAAACCGCATCGACACGCTTCCAAACACCACCTACGCTCCAGGCGTTCTTGTGTGGTTGTAGGTCCCTTTCCAAACGCCGGGGCTTTCCTAGAAACTCGCCCCAAAATTCGAAGGGCCTTACCGCGTCTTGGAGCAAACATCCCCAGTGAATTTTATTATTGAGCCCCTGTCACCACCTGACTTGCGCCGGCGTGGACGTGACATTGTCCACGTCTTGCGTCTCAAGCCCTACCACGACCCTCTGCCTCCCGACTCTTAAGGCGCCAGGATGGCTCTTTTTGTCCGGGGGGAGATTGTGAAGAAGACACGCCTCGCGGCACAGCCGCATCGCCAACGCGCGGCTCAAGGTTTCGGCTCGCGCTGTTGATTCCTGGCGTCCTTTTTGGACAGTGCTTCGGGCTGCCTCGCCGTTCCCGGTCGCAGTGCCTTTGCATTAGGAGCCGCCAATAAACCTCTTCTCAATATGTATTATATATATATATATATATATATATATATATATATATATATATATATATATTGTGAGACGAGGTTCAGGCAGCCAGCCTCTTCTTCATTCTCCCGGGTGAGAGCCCCACCACCAGGCCCCAAAACAGTGATGGTGAGAATATGAAGGACAGATGAGAATATGAAGCGTATGAATAATTCTCACACTAATTTCCTAGCACGCGCAAGCGCCCAGCCAGGCTGCGACTTAGCCAGGAGGGAAACGCCGAACGAATCGCTTGAGGCGTGAAACGTGAACAATCTCTGAACAACGATAACGATGGTCCGAAGAAACGACTACGGGAGCAACGCGATAGTTCACAGGGGATGTTTGTTCATTAACAATGTAGGATCCAAGGCAGCGGGATTCAAACTTCTCACACAAACCGGGTGTACGGATGGGCGTCCAAAGGAGCACTTCCTCTCCCGGACGAAAGGAGACGTCGCGACGAGAGATGTCGTAACGTAGCTTGCGATCTAGCTGACTGACTTCTGTGTTCAAGCGAGCAGGTTGACGACATTCCTCAAGTGTCGAGACGAACTGTTCGGGTATACTGGCCGAGGTGTTAAGTTGGAGCACTGAAGAAAGCGGCGTCGATGGCGAATGCCGGTGAACGGCCGTAAACTAGGTAGAAAGGTGGGTACCCCGTAGTTCGTTGCATAGCGGTGTTGTGAGCAGAGGTTACAAAATGTAAAAGTTTGTCCCAGTTGTCGTGGTTTGGCCCAATATACATTGATATCATATCCATTAGTGTGCGATAAAATCGCTGTCAAGCCATTTGTTTGTGGGTGATATGCGGATGTCGTCTTATGAACTGTTCCACAAGCTCCAAGTACTTCGGCGATCATTGTTGACGTGAAAGTCTTGCCGCGGTCCCCTAACAGTACACGAGGTGCACCATGACGCAGCACAATGGCATCCAGAAAGAAGGCGGCAACGTCGGAGGCTAAACTAGAGCGTAGAGGAGCAGTCTCTGCGCAAAGCCTGTTTCACATGGTGCGATTTTCGTCGCACCGGAAGTGCGATTTCCGTCGTTTGCAATTAAAATCGCAGTCGCAGTGCCGAACCCCCGATTTTCGGCTGCCACCGACCGGTTCGTCGCACAGTCGCAGCGATCGCTGCGATTTTCCATCTAAATTGCGCGGAAAGCTACCACGGAGCTATTTCGCTGGTTTGTTTTGGAAAATGGCGTCTCGTACAAGTGCAGTGCGCGGAGACGTGGATTGCCGAATTCGGTACGTACGCGAAGGGACAATAAAAACTTGTATCGCAGATTCCATTATCCGATTTCTATGTGTTTGTTGACACGCTACACAGCAAATGAAGTGCACTTTCACGTTTGCTTCGTACGCCTTTGCGAGTTGTCAGTACTAGGAGGTGTTCGATCCCCACCAGACGACGTGGTCGTCACAATTTTCTTTTGTTGAGTGGCATGCAAAAATCTCGCTTACGGAGCAGCTTGAATTACTTCAACCTCGGCAAGGGCAAATGACAAGACAGCAAAGTACCCGAAGTTTCAACGTTGTGCTGCATGCGCTACCGTTCAGTTGCATTTTCTTGTCGGTTTTCAAGTGTGAATTTCCCGATGCAATTGAAAGCTTATCTCACCTCACTTATTAAATTTGACAGTGCAAAACTGTAGGCTATCGTAATAAATTTGCTACGATAGCCTTACATCCGCGGCTTGAATAAACAGCGTCGTTAACTTATTTGCGAATATTACATGCACATTAAGTTGCGCCTGTTCTCTGGAGAATTTGTTTTTTTGCACAGAAAGCAATAAACATTGACTATGTTGCGGACTTTGTATTCTTACTGCATCTGTATTAATATTTGCTTTGAAACGTAATTAACTCTACAGCTAGTAAATTAAGTAAATTATTTGCTTGCTATAGTGGCACAGTGACAACGTACTCTCCTGCATCGCCATGTAAAACTAGTGCACCAATGCGAAAAGCAGGCAAACAGCCGGTTCTTGTGGGGATAAAACATTAGAAAACGATACGTTGAAGAAAAGTAAGTACAAGCAGTTCTTGCACGTTCACAGCTGATCATGTGTGCAGAAACATTCATGCCTTACATGTGTCTAGTAAGTTTCTAATAAGTTTCTGATCACATATGTTAGTGTCCAAACCCATATAACGATATCCGCTGTGATTACTCTTCATAAGTAATGAAATACCGTGCTACTTCCAAGAGCATATCACCCGAGGATTTTAGAACAAATTTCTGCATTTCAACTATACACAATATGTGGTTTATTCAAGAATGGACCACAAACTGGGCTTTTTCGCAATGAAGAACTTACTCCAAATTCTCCTTACATACAGGCAACAAAAGAAACCTATAGACAAAAATATCGCTCTTCAATTTATTCACCTGCTATTGTGGCTATAGCATTCTGCTGCTAACTCAAGGCGAGGGGTTGACTTGCCAGCCATGGAAGTCGCATTTCGATGGGAGTCACAGGTAAAAAAAAGCTCTTCCACTTAGATTTAGTCACCTTCTATTGAACCCTTAAACTTCAAAATAATATTGCATAGGGTGGCGATGAGCAAAACGAGAAGAAAATAAACGCAAGAGCCAACGTTTCGACAAGTGGACTTGTCTTCTTCAAGGCGACGTATGCTTTCCTTGCCACAGTGCATATAGTTGGCGTTCTTTTAAGGGGCAGAGGGTGTAAGGCGGGTGGGTGCGGCAACGAGGGAAGGTGTGTTAGCGTGTCAAATTGAGAATAAAGGAATGCTGTGCACAAGGCCTAGTCGACCCTTCCCCCCACGCATCTGTCAACCACGTGTGAACGCACCCGTGTTAGCCGGCGTGTCAACGGCGTCTGGCACACCGGCTGAGAAAAAAGGAGGAAAGGAAAGGAAAAAAAAGGATACGCCAAGAAACCAAACTAAGTGTTGTTGCCTATAGCTTGAAATTTGGCATAGCGAATAGATTCTAAAGCTCCCTTTGAAACTTTTATGCCTATTGGTTGCAATGTCTTGAACTTATGGATAAGGTATGATTCTCTGTATTTTCTTTATCGCTCAGAACGGAAATTTTACTGTAAGATCTAAGTTCATCAAAGTTATGATTTGGTTCGTTGAAATGCTTGGTGACGGCTTTGGGAAGCTTTTTAGCTGCGTCCGCGCGATGTCCGTTTAATCCGACGTTCATTTATTGTCCTGTTTCACCGATATATTGTTTCTTACAGAAGGAACATTCAAGCATATAAATCACATCCGAACTTGTACTTTGAAGGTGCCTGCACATTTTGCACCTGGGGAGAGAACATGCTTTTGTTACGGGGAAATGCTGTTGGCTGACTTGTGCGTGCACTAACATGTCTTTAATGTTCCTGTTTCGGCAATAGGTAACCTTAGGTACATCCGGCAACGCTTTTCTCAGAAGCTCGTTACTTGATAATATTGGGTGGTATTTTCGTAGGATGCTGTTCACGTTTGGGATTGCATTAAAATATTTTTTTATAAAGGCCGGTGGTCTGTCAGATTCTAGTGTGGGCTGTTCGCCAATTCCGACTGTCTCTCCAATCTTGACGCAGCATCATAAGCTCCATCGAGAGCAACTTGAGGATAGTTCCTTTCTGCTAGCGTTGTTTTAAGGTCATTTAGGTGGTGGATATAATCGTGGTCTTCGCTGCAGATTCTTCTTATTCGTTTTGCTTGTCCGACAAAAATTCCTTACTTACAATGTCGCGGGTGATGACTGCTGTAGACTAAATATTGCTGGCTATCCGTAGGCTTCCGGTAAAGTGTCGTTCTCAGTTTTCCATTTTCTATGTAGACCATCGTGTCCAGGAAATTGATCCGACTAGGAGAGTGGTGAACAGTAAATTTAATACTCTGGTGAAAGTGATTAAAATGGCTAATTAAGTCGGTTAAGGCGCTTGTGCCGTGTTCCCATATTATAAATATGTCGTCAATGTAACGAAGATAGGTGTGGGGTTTTAAATGCTAGGATTTCAACAGGTCTGCTTCAAGCTGTCCCATAAAAATGTTCGCATACGTGGGAGCGAATGGCGTACCCATGCTAGTGCCGAACGTTTGCATGTAGTGAATAGAATTGAATTCGAAATAGTTGAGCGTGAGAACTAACCTAAGGAGCGATAAGTAAACCAGGAGCGTGCGCTTGGGGATTGAATGCGAGGGATCTAGAAACGGCTTCAATTCCTTCACTCATGGGAATGCTGGTGTAAAGGGCAGAAATATCCAAAGTGACTAGGAAAGCGCGGTCGGAAAGGATTTGGTTGGCGTTGATGCCGTCGATAATTCGAAGTGCGGCGTGTCTTGCACGAAAGGGGCGCATGCATAGGGGGGAATGCTTATGCAAAATCTAACACCAATCGAAGCCAAAGGGCACAATCATAAAACAACCATCTTTCGCGATAATTCGAGTGTATAAACGTTCATTGCATCAGTATGTATTGTTCAACTGCACTGCACAAATAAGCATAATCTGGTATAGCAAGTACTCTGTTCGGAAGCTGGTTCTACAAATGTATAAATGTCAAAATATGAATGCTCATGATATGTCGCACACACAGCACAAAGAAAACCTTCTTCGAGGGTTGTCCCTTCTGGCAGATATTAGTGGGCCATAAGCAGCAGAAACGTTATTGCGGGGCATTGTGTAATACCGCTTATGAAAGAATGAAGAGGCTTTCAACAGCAGTACCTCATGCTACTCTAATAAGAGGAAGAGCACAAAAAATTTCTCGGAGAGCGCTTAAATGAAATGGTAACTTTTTCAAAGACAGAAAATTTTAGGTGAGAGTTGGAGGTACATTTGGCCCATCCACACCAACAACACAGGCGTACTACAAGAAGTACTACAGCCTATGGTGTACTACAGTCTATGGGAAAGCTATCTTATACAGAAATCAAGAATGGTGCAACAAGCCCTCCACAACACTGCAGACTTCCTTGGCCAGTCTGGCCTCACGCTTTCTGATAAGTCAGCTTACATTGGCGTCGGAAAAAAAGAGTAGAATCAAGAACTACTCCAGATTGCACATTGTGCTCCCAATAGCTGGAGAAACTTACCCGCAAGTCAACATCCACAAATCCTCAGCTAGTGTAAGACCATGACAGCAGAGCCAGTATGTGGATGAAACAATTATGCCATGCCTGGACGCAAATTCTACAACTAGTGAGAAGAATAATCTTGAAATCAGGGGGGGGGGGGGGGTGGACGAGTTCATACCGTGAAAAATCGCAGATGTTGTGCTTGTGTCCAAGGTATGGTACCGTATGAATTACCAGCAGCACACAAGAAGACAACTCATCGAATACAGGCATCGGGTAATAACATGTATTTCAGACTTTACCATGCTTGAAGACCTCTATAAGGAAGAGCAAACGAACAAGCACCTAGACAGAGTAGAGTTGCAGCCTGCAGCACAAATTCTTTGCCTCAAGAGCTCAGAACCTTGTCCCAAGATACTATGCCATCTAGCATATGAGATGCAAAGACGACTACCCCTCCCTTCAGAAACAACCTCGGGAGCACCTGAACTTTAAACACAACAGGCACATACCATTCAATATGGGGGCAAACAATTAGGCCAGGAGACTGCCAAACAGACAGAGGTGGTTGCTAATCATGAATATGCAATCAAACATCAGGCACACATAGTACACTGATGTGACAATAGCAGTGTAACAGTAGTATTACACTACATAGAACTAAACGCCATATAAATCAGTACCATTTCAGGTCATCCTACACCTAGAAAAGCTTAACTGAAAGCAATCAAAGCAGAACTTGCAGTGCAGATTACACCCTGCAGAATACCCTGCACACCTGTATGGATTCACCAGAAACTCTGGACCTGCACATCAAACAAGATTGTCAGGAAAATCAGGAGATTCCCACGCGACTTGCAAACACATGGCCAGAAATTAAATTACAGGATACATAGCCATGCAGATATTCCAGGACACAAGCGGGCTTATAAGCCCGACATAAGAACTGAAAACTGTACGAATTGGTGTGTATTCATTATTAACTAAAGCGAAACAGATAGACAACGGACAAGAACGAAGTCCTTTGTGTGTTCACTTAGTTTTTGTCCATCGTATTTCTGTTGCACTATAGTTAATGAATTCATGAGGCAGCACAGGAGAAGAATGATACCTCCGCATAAGGGCCTGATTTCACATCCAAATATATACGCGCGCACGCACAAACGAATGTTGCAAACGTGCATAGCATGAAGCAGTATTCAACAGGATGACACTAGAGATGGATGAGGACTAACTTTCAACTGAGGTTCATTTGTAAAGATGTGGCGAGTTATACGAATTACCAAAAAAAAGACCATGAGCAAAACGAGAACAAGGTGAAAGCAGGAGCCAGCGTTTCGACAAGTGAACATGCCTTCTTCAAGGTCCACTTGTCGAAACGTTGGCTCCTGCTTTCACAATGTTCTCGTTTTGCTCATCGTCTTGGATTTCCATCTCCCGTCTTCCCCGTGTTTTCCCCAGGAAAAGAAAGACATCTTTGAAGGCTAGATAAAAATCGGTACTTGATGCAGCCAAACAAATAAAAATGCTACAGAAAGAAAATACAGAAAAAATTCCAAGTGCAGGCAACAAATCATTACAATTGCCAATCCTGCATGCCAGCACTTTTCAAGAAACACTGTTGGTATTCCAATAGTCCGGCTGACAGCTTGCTTATGCAAGCACACTCTTTCAGGTCTATGCCATATGAAAAAAAAAAAGAGCTTCTTGGAAGGTAGCAACACGCACACTTGGTGGTCACAATGTTTTTTTTTTCCCTGGACTTGTATATTTGTATGTATTTTACCCCTTTCCTGCTTTTATGTTTGGTTTCATCAAGCACTAGTTTTTATCATGTTTTATTGCTGAACTACAATCTGGTAGCCTTTATAGATCACGGCATTTTCGCAATAAACCTTTTAATTAGAAGTTAACGCACCCTGTTCTTCCTGCTTCACACTATACATTATTGCTACATTGGACAAATAAAAGATTTTATAAGATACACAGAAGCATCATAAGGGCCACTAAAGTGACTTGTTGCAGTCTAAAAAATAATAATAGCCTGGCTGCAAATGGCACCACAGAACACATAGGACGAACAAGAAAACCAAGATGATCTAACAACCAAAAGTTCAACGTACACACCGAGTAAATGCTGGCTGACAAGCAATAAACCGAACATACACGAAAAGGAAAAGCAAAAATTTATGCGTGTTTTCTTACAGAAAATGCATCCATTTCTAATGGATGCAATGATCTATTGGAACAATGATCGTGCTGACAAGATTCTCCCAGCGTATTTAGATCTGCAGCGTCCGTAATTTCTCTAGGCTGCCAATCTGCACAGAGTGCTAGCTTCTCCGTCTGCAATGCACGCTCAGATGTCGATGGTGCATTCTAGAGGAGGAAGCTAGCATTCTGTGGAGATCGGCTGCCTACAGAAATTATGGAAGCTGTAGCAGCAAAGACACTGGGAGAATCTTGTCAGCAGGGTCTCTGTTACACTTTCAGAGATGGACGTGTTTTCTGCTGGGATCTGTGTGGACACACATCAGTTGTTGCTTCTGCTTTTTGTGTAACTTCGATTTATTGCTTGTCAACCAGCATTTACTCGGCATGTTCAATAAACTTCCATTTGTTAGTACGCCTCATGATGGTCTTGGTCTCTAGCAGAAAGTGTTCATTCTTTTTACAGTGAAGCTGTATATGCCTAGGCAAAACACTCATGGTCCGATCCCAAAAACCGTAGTGTAGGGGTATGAGCCATTGTTTAGGAGGGTGTGGGCCCTTGCATTCGTCTTGCTTGATGGACAGAGAAATTTCTTGTTGGGTAGACATAGAAATGCTTATGCATTTCAAACCTACATTTATCTACTAATATTGCAGTATTATTGCAGGGAAGGGACACAGGGGGGGGGGGGGGGGGGGGAACGGGGTCAAGAGAAGATCATGACGTCATAATTTTCTCGCAGCGAAGGTGTGGTGGGCCATTGGCTAGACCGATAGTGACATCATTTCTCTCTAACAGCAGAGCGCACATGCAGCAGTCTTTCTACGACTTCCCAAAAGGTTCAAAAACGTGTCCCTGTATTTAATTAAATGAAATGTGCAGCCCCGGTGTGTCACTTGGTCACTACAGTGCATAACTGAGTCATAAACATTATTATCAACGCATTATAAAACACAAATGCGCAACATAATTTAGAAAGACACTGACGGACCCGCTGGATTAAAACAATGAACATACACATTGCACTTTCCCTGATGGTGATCTTGCAAATCACGATGTGTGGCATTCCAAATAAACAATGTGATAAGCCCAAGCCACACGTGTGCATAACCTCATTCAGAAACACCGACATAACCAATAATATAGAAAGACTTGAATAAATCGTCGGAATTAAAGCAGTGATAAACAACGGGTCCGCACATTTCAGCTTCACTGGTTTACCAGCTGTACAGGGTGCAAGGGCAGTAATTTTTAATGTTATTGTTTGTTAAGCATTGTATAATATTGTGCCAGTAAAACACGTTGGGGTAGTTGGTGCATTGTATTGGTACTGCTTTTCGTGCTGGTTTTTTCTTAATGTTGTGCCATTTTTCCTTTTCCCCCTCGCATAATACTCCAACCTTGCAGCCTGCGAGGTATATAAATAAATAAGTAGATAAGCACATCTCATTCTTATATCTGCATATACTTCGCATCATTCCTTGCTCAATAAACGTCACTGTGTTGATGTCTCGCAGTGTGCATCTACAATAACTGCAGTTTGCGTTTCGTTATGGTTTGTGAACAGTGTAATGCCTAAAGATTACATGAGATTAAGGTTGTGACCTATGCGGTGCATAAGCAAGCCTTGCAAAAGATGACATGTTGGATTGTTGAAAATAACACAAATTGTATACATCGCAGTTACTTTAACAGCATTTAATTGAACACTTGGCAGAACATCACTTCGCATGGATTCCGAAAAGTACACTGAACTGCAGTTTATTTTGGTTATTAATGTGGTCGTTACTGCGTGGACACATTGTAGATTTGAAAACAAAGTTCAATAAATTCGTTTGCGGCAATATAACAATATCCGTAGATCACTGCGATTGCAACACCAGAACTTGATACAAAAAATGCGCGCTATAGGATGCAGACAAATGCTCAGGAAAAAACTCCAGCATGTTTGCATCCGGATACTTATGAAAGTTAACAGTTTCATTCCATGGATGACAATGAGAGGGAGAAAGAAAACTTAATTGTGTTAGTGGAACAAAAACGCATTGATAAGCTTAGAGATATAGTCATTGCTTAACACTTTCGAAATGAATAATTATACCTTGCTGTCGACATTAAAGCTGCCTTTCGACAGCAAGGAAATTAATCAGTTTTTCCAGCCCTGAACATGACATTGGAGACAATGCAAGCAGGCATAAAATTCTGCCAATATAATCTGTTAGGAATACCAAATTGAAATAAACATTGAGACGTGCATTTGTACTTTCTCTGGCTGAGCAATCTAGTTTGAAATGACTCCCATAAGCATGTTGTAACAATGTTGATCTAATACAGGTTAAATGCATGACTAGTTTATATGAAATGGATGATTGATATAAATTACAGTGAAGAAACTATAATATCTAATACCATTAACAATATAATAATAATATTTATTTCCACAAAACAGGCTAACCGTGAGTGACGTGCGTGGCTGAGAAGAAAGCTGAAAAACCCTACGGCAAGTGCGCTTGCTGTGTGCCTACGATCCTGCACTATGGATACCGCGTATTGATATGGTATTGTTAAAAGTTCAGCGTATACTACCAGCGCGAGACACAGGACAACAAAATGGGCGAGAAGGGTGCCCTTGAGAATGCCATGTTACAATGTACAGGTTTCTACAACTGTGACGGTAACTGCTCAAAAGATTTGATGCGACGGCTTTTGCGCCTTTAGAAGTATTTAGAGAGGACTCCCACACTATATATATATATATATATATATATATATAATCTTCACAGCGCAGGCACGGCGATGGACGAACCAGGCAAGCGCTAAGGTTGAATTTCACAACACAATTTTCATTCCACGTCCAGTAATCACACAGATCATTTGCGGCTTCGTTCAGGGGCACACGCGGACTTTCGGGTTGGTGATTGTGTTTGGCGCAAGAATATGGCTAGGAGCAGGCACCGCATATGTGCAATCACGAGCAATATACACACGCCACTTCTCCAGAAGGTGAAACCGAGCACGGGCAGCGCGAGGATCTTGTTGGGCTGTCACGACGACTTCGTGGCAGCCGAATTCGAAATATTGCATATGCGGTGAGGGTAGCTATATGAACTCATCGATAGGTCATCTTGTAGATTGTTGTGGCGCAGGCAGAACGAAATGGTCATAGAAGGCAGATGAGACAACACACAGCGCTGAACCACCTGCGAACAGCTGTTCACGTGCGCCATGTCGCACTGAACTTAAGAAACCGCCGTTGCGTACTCCAAAAGAAATCTTAACTTCAACACGATTTAGAAATAAAACATGCATAATACTTGTCCTGTGAAGGGGGGGTTCATTCGGCGCGTAGAGCAGCAGCGACAAACTCAGCACCAGCAGGTAGGGCGCAGCCAGCGAACGAACTGGATACGTGCCACGCGATGGCAACGGGGATTTTCAGCCTGCCGATCATCTTCGTCACAATCACCCCGGAATTGAAGAGTAGCCATCCTGGCGACCTAGGAAGAGGTGGGCAGATCATAATACTGCTTCAGCCGCTCAATGTGCACAGTCTCTCTCCCCCGACAACGCAGATCGGAAGATGGCGATACGGGTTCGGCCACGTAGTTCACTGGTGATGTGTGTGCAACCACGCGGTAAGGTCCGTGGTACATCTGGAGGCGCTTGGACGAAAGGCCAGGAGCAGCAACAGGCGGGACCCAAAGCCACACGAGTGAGTCGACGGGGAAGGGGTGAGGGGGAGGATTGAGGTCCTGGCGTTCTTTTTGGCGGTACTGCTGAGCAGAAGTCAAAGAACGGGCCAGTTGTTGGCATTTCTCGGCGTGCTGAGCCACCGCAGAAACAGGTGAGCATTCAGCAGGGTCCGGCCGGTACGGGAGAACCGTATGAATGGTGCTGGAGCGATGGCGGTCGTAAAGCAGAAAGAATGGTGAGAATCCGGTAGTGGCTTGAGAGGCAGTCTTATATGCATAAGTGACGAACGGAAGTACAAGGTCCCAGTTGGAGGGGTCAGATGCAACATACATTGATAGCATGTCACCAAGAGTTCTGTTGAATCGTTCTGTTAAGCCATTGGTCCGTGGATGATAAGCAGTAGTAGTGCGGTGAATAATTTGGCATTCAGATAGGAGTGACAGCAGGACATCCGAGATGAATACGCGGCCCCGATCGCTCAACAGTTCACGAGGTGCGCCATGGCGGAGAACGAAGTTGTTTAGAATGAACGAGGCGATGTCGTTTGCCTATGCGGCAGGCAAGGCGGCGGTTTCAGCATACCGTGTCAAATGATCTACGGCGACGACAATCTATCGGTTGCCAGCGCCAGTAGATGGAAGTGGCCCGTATATATCGATGCCGACACGGTCAAATGGCTGAGCTGGGCAGGGAAGTGGTTGGAAAGGTGCGGTGGAGAGATGCGGGACACATTTGCGTCGCTGGCAGGCAATGCAGGAGCGTACTTATTTGTAGACGAAGGTGTACATCCCTCGCCAATAATATTGTAGGCGAAGCCGTGTGTAAGTTTTTGACACTCCGCCGTGACCACACTGCGGGTCAGAATGAAAAGCGGAGCAGAACTCTTGTCGTAGCTGACGAGGCACTTCCCATTACTACTAAGAGCCATTTGCGGCCGTCATTGAGGTAGTTGCGGTTGTATAAAAGTCCTTCCCGGATTGTGAAATGCTGCGCCTGTCGGCGTAACGCTCGAGGTGCCGAATTTGCCGAAAGATTTGACAAAAAGTCGAATATCATGACGATCCATGGGTCTTTTCGTTGCTCCGATGCCATGGCCCGGATCTCAAGTCGTGGGATGTCATGTCTCTCGTAGAAGTGCTGCTGTCTGAAGTAACTGGGGAGCGCGAGAGGGCATCGGCGTCAGCGCGTTTGCGTCCAGAGCGATAGACGACACGGATATCATGTTCCTGGATTCGGAGGGCCCACCTAGCGAGGCGGCCCGACGGGTCTTTTAGGTTGGACAACCAGCAAAGAGCGTGATGATCCGTCACCACGTCAAAGCGTCGACCGTAGAGATATGGACGAAATTTTTGAAGAGCCCATACGATAGCCAGGCACTCTTTTTCTGTTACTGAGTAATTGGCCTCAGGCTTCTTGAGGGCACGACTGGCATAGGCGACTACGTATTCGGCATTAGTGTTCTTGCGTTGTGCGAGCATGGCACCAAGGCCGACACCACTGGCGTCGGTGTGAAGTTCTGTAGGCGCGCTTGGATCAAAATAGCGCAAGATCGGCGGAGACGTGAGTAGGTGACGAAGAGTCGTAAAGGCATCATCAGAGGCTTCCGACCAAGCAGAAAGTTCATTGTCGCCTTGGAGAAGTTGGTTTAGTGCTGCGATCACAGTAGCAAAATTGCGAACGAAACGTTGAAAATAAGAACATAGACCGATGAAGCTGCGTAGTGCTTTCAAGTTAGTGGGCTTCGCAAATTCGGATACGGCGCGAAGTTTAGCAGGATCAGGAAGAATGCCTTCTTTGGAGACAACGTGGCCTCATATAGTCGGTTTTCGAGCAGCAAATCGGCACTTTTTTAACTTAAGCTGGAGCCCAGCATTCCGGAGACAGGTCAAAACTTGATGTAAACGCCGAAGATGGGTCGTAAAATCAGGAGAAAAGACGACAACGTCGTCGAGGTAGCAGAGGTAGCAGGGGCAAGTATGCCACTTCAGGCCGCGTAGGATGCCGTCCATCATGCGTTCGAAGGTGGCGGGCGCATTGCACAGACCGAACGGCATTACAGTGAATTGATACAAGCCATCTGGTGTTACAAACGCGGTTTTCGAACAGTCAGCGTCAGCCATGGGCACCTGCCAGTAGCCAGAGCGGAGATCTAAGAAGGAAAAAAAACTCCGCTCCTTGCAAACAGTCAAGTGCGTCGTCAATACGTGGCAACGGGCATACATATTTTCGGGTAATCTTGTTAAGCCTTCAATATTCGACGCAAAATCGTATGGTGCCGTCTTTCTTTTTAACTAGGAGGACTGTTGATGCCCAAGGACTACTAGAAGGCTGGATGACACCGCGATTGAGCATATCGTTCACCTGGTCATTCATAACGCGTCTTTCAGTCGCCGATACTCGGTAGGGACGCTGTCGAATTGGTGCATGGCTCCCAGTGTCGATAGTCAGCGAAACAGTCGTTGTGCGGCCGAGTGATGTTGCTTGGCAGTCAAAAGACGAAGAGAAGCCTTGGAGCAAGCGAAGAAGTTCGTCGCGCTGCGTCGTCGTAAGGTCACTGGCAATAGCTGGCGTAAAAGAACGCGGCAGTGACTGAGGAGGCGATGCCTCGAGAGCAGCAAGATAAGTGGAGACGTCCATCGTGTCAAATACTGAAGATGAGGTCTGTGGCTCTGCTCTGCCAAGGCTTTCACGGTGGCGTAAAGTAATTGGTTCTGCCGATGCGTTTGAGACGCACATGAGAGAGGCGCCAGCTTTGAACTCGAGGACGGCGAACGGCAGTGGTAATGAACGGCGGCGAACTAAGAGTTCGGACGGAGCGAAGAGTACTGTGCCGTCATCTACAGATTCGCAAGAGATACTGGCAAGAGTGGAAGACCAGAAAGGTATAATGGTATCTTCCGAAACAGCGATTTTGCGACAATGGTCCTTATAGTCAGTAATAATATCGGTCGAAAACTGAAACAGCTCGATTTCAGCGCGAGCGAAGTCAATGATCGCATGATGTGCGGAGAGAAAGTCCCAACCTATTATTTATTTATTTTATTTATTTATTTTTATTTCAAGATTACTGCCAGCCTCTGGTTAGAGGCCTTAAGCAGGAGTGGTTACATACATGACGAACAAGACTGAGTACAAGGTGTGAAGCGTCAGCAAAATGAAATAGCACTGAATTTGAAAATATAAGCAGCGTGTCATTTGCGAAAACGTAGCAATTAGCGCTAACAATGTGAAATTATTCCAGAAGAAAATGTAAACTGCTCTTATCGCCAAGTTGACAAACACTTAAGAGACAGAAAAACTAAAGTAGAATAATATATGCATACCACGCGTGGCAAACGATTACGGAATATACATCCTGTCAGACAAATATAATGTGGTAGTGTGTAAAAATGTGTAGCAGTGGCAGAAGCATCAGAAAACACGTGTGTTCAATTATGTGGAAGGACAAGCCGAAAAGAAAAGAAAAAAAGGAAAGGAGGGCAGGGATGTACCCCGGTCATTTACACGATTTCTTTGAGCAGCTTTAAGAATGATTCGATGGTGTCGCAGGCAGTGGCGTAGCCAGAAATTTCGTTCGGGGGGGGGGGCTAACGTTGCAGCTCGGCCTCCTCCTAAGAGGAAACATTAGGTCGGATGCTCTTATCTAAATACATGTAGTAGGAGAACTGGTTTTTCTCGGCAACCACTGCACCAAATTTGATGAGGTTTGTTGCATTTAAAAGAAAAACTTGAACTCTAGTGACTGTTTGTTTCGAATTTTCGATTTAGGTAGTCAATATTTTATTGAAAAGTGGCAAAATCGAAAATTTTCAGGAAACGAAACAATGCAGTTTACAACTCTGTATATCAGCAATGAAAATTGATATCACAATTCTGTGATTTGCACATAACAGGACATCTACAGCGGACAAAGTTCATATGTTACACATGAGTCTAAAAAAATGAAGTCTTTGGAAATACGGCTTTTGCAGAACCCTTGTGCATAACATAACCAATTCACGTAAGATACAAATAGACATATCGAATTTGTCCGCTTTGAATGGTGCAATGGATGCTGTTTACAGAAGCGGGATATCTGTTCTTGATGCAGAGCTATTAATTTGTAAACTTCGTGTTTCTATTTTTTTCGAAGTTTCGAATTTTTCAAAATATTTTAAACATAGTTCAGGCCCTAAATCGAAATTCTGCTTCCAACAGACACTAGAATTTAACTTACTCTCTGAAATGCGACAAATTTCATTAAAAGCGATTCAGGAGTTATCTCAGAAAAGCGTTTCTACGTTTTACATGTATCTGAATGCGCCACGTCGGAGTTCGGCCCGAGCTAAAGCTTCCTCTTAAACAATTTGCCTATGGATCAAATACATGAATAATAACTGCATTATCATTGCCAAAGATGCTGCAAACGAATTCTTGAACGCTACGCACTGTCAATACAAGTAAAATATGTATTCTTTTCATAAAATATTATACTCGTATGTGCCAAAAATTGTGCCCAACATAACTGGTGTCAATGCTTCCATGTTTTTCGTCTATTTAATAGGTAAAGAAAATATCACACGAACTTTCGAACTACATCAGTTCGAAACCACCAAAGCATTCCATGCCGCTGATATGAAAAATGTAAAGGCCATGAAATGAACAAGTTGAGGACAAATATGTTAATGAAACTTTGTCATTCAAGATCCTTGTTTACATTCTTGTACATATGCAACGGCCAGTGGAAAATCTCAATGACGCTGTCATTTGTTCCAATGTATTACGCAGGAGCAGCTGTCACCGGTCGTATATCGTGAGTACTTGCACCGAAATTATAGTCGCAACAGAGAGCACGTATAAAAAGCATAAGTTTTGCAGAATATACGAGGGTGAGTCAAATGAAAGTGAGCCAGTGCGAATATATGAAAAATGGGGTACTTTGGTTAAAAGTAGCCTTCATTTGCATTCAGAGATTTGTCCCATTGACAAACGAGTCGCGTAATTCCCGTCTCATAGAGTTGCTTGGGTTGCTGCTTCAAAACGTCTGCAAATAACATTCACGTCATCGTCCGAGACGAATCTGGTTCCCTTGAGCTGTTTTTTCGGTTGCCCAAAAATGGGGAAGTTGCAAGGCGACAGGTGTGAGCTGTCTGGCGGATGTTGCAGCGTTCCCCGCTTGAACTTTGCCAGTTTTGTATTAACCACATCAGCGACGTAGGGACGGGTATTGTCGTGGAACAAGATGACCCCATTCGTCAATTTGTCACGTAGTTTGTTCTTGATTGCGACAGGCAGCCAATCCGGCGTTTAGCAATATCGGAAACAATTGATAGTCTCTCAAGATTTAGCAAATTCTATCAGTAATGGCACCTGACAATCGAAAAATAAAAGTCAACAATACCTGTCCGGCGGAAATGACGGCCTTTTCTTTCTTTTGGGGTGGTGAATTCAAATGTTTCCATTATAAGATTTGCTGTCGTGATTCAGGCTCGTAGTAGTGGCATGATGGTTCGTCTCCGATCACAATTGCGGACAAGAAATCGTCACCCTTATTGTCGTACCGGATCAGATGAGTGAAGGCAGCGCCGAACATCTCCGTATTCTGGCGGTGGTCCAAAATCTTGGGCATCCATTGCGCATACAAGAGCCGATAGCCGAAATGTTCATGAATTACGGCGTGAACGGTGACGGTGAACCGAACCGTGAGCGATGTTCACACGCTCTGGCAGTTCATCGATGCTTATCCTCCGTTCTTGTGTCATCAGCTCATCAACCTTTGCAAATTTGTTAGGTGTGATTGCACGATGGCTTTGGCCCGGTCTGGGATCGTCTTTGCAACTTTCACGTCCTTTTTTGAACCGTTTGTTCTAACGCTTCACAGTGGCCAATGAAATGCAATGTTCGACGTACACGGCAGCCATACGGTGACTTAATTTCTTTTTTGGAAACACCTTCAGCTGTCAAAAACCTTACGGCACTACGCTGCTCCACTTCTGGAGCGTCCATTACGTCACGCAACCATGTTCATCCCAGTGTATGAGAGCGTTAAAGAACCTTTATCCTCAAACCTGCCTGTCACTTTTCTAAATCACAGATGCCTGTGTGCTACGCGCAGGCCTTGCAGATAATGAACAGAACCATAATTGCGCGGGGTGGGTAGGCTCACTTTCATTTGATTGCCCTCGTACATTAGAAATGCGAAGATACAATGGAATATACAAATGCGAAGACACAGCTTGATAACGGCAAAAAATGTGCCACTGGAAACATAGTTCACTGCACGTATACACAAAACATACGTATAAGTTTCCAATAAATCTACGTATCTAAGAAAGAGTCACGCTATATAATGGGTCAAACAAGGCAAATAAACATGTTACGCAATCACAGATTCACAGAATCCTAGATCCCGCCCCCATTCCATCCACTCCCCCCGATGTATTGTGCGCGACCGAAGGCGGCGCGCTTGCTCCTCACTTTTCTCCCTTGCGCACTCAAGACTGAGCCACCATCGTCGGCTCACCCATTCCCCCTCACCCCCCCCATGCTTTCACTCGCACACGGTCACGGTCACGATGTTATCGCCGTTAGAATTTATGCGGAACATGAGGGCGACGGCGACGGCAGGAATGCGCCTAGAGTCTCCATATAATTGCTATTGCAATAATATAATAAGAGTATCCGCAGCTGAAGCGTCCCATGGCCCATTACTTTCCGCAAAATAAGTAACGAAATAGAACTTTCACCACGCGACAATTCGCTGCGCCTCAACGTTTCTTTTTTTTTTTTTCTTTTGTGGGGTGGGGGCACCATAATGAAAAAAAAACGCAAAGGAAAGTATGTTGGTCACAATCGAATGCCTACTTTGGGCAACTAATGTGGCTATTAAAGGAATATCGAAGAAAACACGAGACGCTTGGTCCACCAAGAACCATGCGCATACTGCTCGGTATCCTACACCGGCGAGGCAAGACATTCTGGAGAGGTTGCGCTCAAGCGAACGCGGTGCAATCCGTCGTCCCCACAGTGATGGCGGCGAGCGACCATTGTTTCTTTTTCTCGTCTGCTAGCCAGAAAGCGTCCAAAACTGCCAGACGAAAATGCACTCGGCCAGAGAAAACCGAATGTGCACCGAAGTGCGCCGCGCGGTGGTCGGGGCAACACGAGAAAAACGCATGCGCTCTGGCTGGCTCTCGCAGCCCGCGGGCAGGGGAGCGAGAACAAAAAAATTGAAGGGGATCAATGTGTCCTCGCGATTAAAAGTCAAAGTAGAAAAAATAAATAAGAACGTAGTTACCTTGGCTGGCTTTAGTGTCTTCACTGGATGCTTTGGCGCAGGTGAAAAATATGTTGATATTTTTTTATGTGACATGACGGCAGGAATGAACCACCACAACGCTTCGTCCCATCGGGCCTCGCTGCGGGGTTTGTACAACTTGTCGGATAGTGAGTTGATTTGGCTTGTCTCGTTGTATGGCCCGATGTGTTACTTAGGAAAAGTTAATGCACCTTTGGCGTCAAATATTTATGGGAACATTAAACTTACAAAGTTCCGCAATTGAAAATCTAAAGCACATGTTTTGAAATATCAATGCACCTTTCACATCAAAAGTTTATGAGAACTTTATACCCATAAAGTTTCGGAATTGACATCCACGCGCTCCGTAGATACCATGATAGAGTGTAGATTCTGCGGCCTCCACGAGATGCCGCGCCAGCCCATTCGCCATCAAAAGATCCTTGAAAGATTGTGCTCGGATGGGGCTGCTAGCGTTATGTGACTCCCGGTGCATGGGCGTTGCCGCAAAATCCAGCCCGAGTTGGCAATTTTCGCGGTGAAATGGCTTTTTGAGCGTGAAAAAGACGTTCTAGACAAAATCCAGAATGATTTCCGGCGCCGGGGCTTGCTTTGGTCGGCGGTGAATGGACAGCACGAAAAAATTTCAGGGGGGGCTGAAGCCCCATAAGCCCCCCCCCCCCCCCCCCCCCCTGGCTACGCCCCTGGTCGCAGGCAACCACCGCAGCAGGAAGTACATTCCATTCTCTAATGGTTCGGGGAAAATATGAATTTCTAAAGGCTTCTGTTTTGCAGTAGTAATCTTTAAGCTGCTTAGCGCGGCTAGACCGAGTTGATCGATGAGTTAGAGGCTCGGTATACGTGTCCTTGTCGATGCCCAATTTTCCATGATAGAGCAGATACATGTACTTTAATCGTTCTTTAAGTCGCCGTTTTTGCAGGGTAACCAGTTCTGCTGTTTCGAGCATAGCACTTGGTGATGCATACCGGCTGAAGGAATTGAATACAAATCTTATCGCCTTTCTCTGAATTTTTTCCACCTTTTTTATGTTAATATCGCTATGTGGACCCCAGACGACAGACCCATACTCAAGAATCGGGCGGACGAAAGTTTTGTAAGCTAGCAGCTTTATCTCATGGGGTGAATTTCTTAAGCAACGCCTCAAGTAACCAAGCTTCTGCATGGCTTTCTTTTCTGTGTATGACACGTGCTCATTCCACTTTAAATCCGAGCTGATAACTACACCCAAATATTTATAGCTTGTCACGCGGTCTAAAATTTGCCCATCGATCGAATGCTGGTTGTTTAAAGGGTGTCGTTTCCGCGTCACGGTCATCGCTACAGTTTTTTTCGCATTGATTTTCATTTGTGCTGCACCATGATTGCACTGTAGACAGCGAGGTATTTAACAGCGATTGGTCAGCGGGACTACGGATTTCTTTATATAAAACGCAATCTTCAGCAAACAATTTTATTTTAACTGGCAATTCCTGTGCAATATCATTGATGAAAATTAAGAAAAATAAGGGCGCAAGCACTGATCCCTGTGGGATTCCGGATAGTACAGGTCTTGAACGTGAATGTGTTCCGTCTATGTTTACAGTTTGTCGTCTCGACGTAAGGTATGCTTGAATCCAAGAAAGAAGGGACTCATTTTTAAGTATAGGTTTCAATTTTATCATGAGTTTGGTATGTGATACCCGGTCAAACGCTTTCTCGAAATCTAGAAAAATAATATCAATTTGCCCTTGCTCATCCAGACTAGCTGCGAAATGATGAATGGTTTCTAAAAGCTGAGTAGTAGTTGAAAGCCCTTTACGAAATCCATGCTGCCTGGGGTCAAGAAAACCATGAAGCTCAAGATAAGCTGTTAGATGTTTAAAGATAATGTGTTCAAGAAGTTTGGAACATGTGCAGAGTATAGAAATGGGTCGATAGGAAGAAAGCAGCGATGAGTCTCCTCCTTTTGGCACTGGAACAATCTTTCCAAACTTCCAGTCATGAGGCAACTCGGACAGTTGTAACATCTTATTAAAAATCACACATAAGAATTTCGAGCACCACTCGGCCTACCGGAATAGGAATGTGTTGGGTATCGCATCGACGCCAGAAGATTTTTTTGTATCAATGTTAAGTAGAAGTTTTAGAACACCTTCGTCCGTTATTATAATATTACTAATGAAGGAACACTTTGCAATGTCGAAAATATGGGTTTTTCACCGTTATCAACTGTAAATACGGAACAGAAAAAGTTGTCGAGCGATTCTGCAACTTGTAATTTCTCCGATACTGTTTCACCATTAATGCAGAGGGTGGGCACGGTTTTTGATTTTGAAGAAAAATGCCGCCAGAATTTTGCAGGGGACGAAAGGAGAAATTGTTTCATAGTGACATTGTGGTAGTAGTCTTTTGCTTTTTTAATGCTTTGGCTTAAATGAGTGCACAGCGCTGAAAGTTTGGGCATGTGAATTTCAGAGGGGTGCTTCCGCAGTTGTTTTCTTGTCTTCTTCGCCTTTCGTTCCAAGCGTACAATTTCTTGTTATCCATGGGCGGGTTTTGTGGACAGTGATTACTTTAGTCGGTACAAAGTTATTCACGCATTGCAACACAAGATCTTTAAAGTATTGCCAAAGATCCTCTACTGAGCATAAACCAGACTGGGAGAGGGAAACAAAGTTGGAAAAAGATAAGTCCAGAGCATCTAATACGCGTACATCATCTGCTCGTGAGAAAACAAGCACTGAGCGCTTTTCATGCTGAACCCCAGCGACATGGCCCAAACACATCGTAAGACATACCATTCTGTGATCTGATATGCCGTTGACGACGCTAAGTCCCGTAACCTGAGGAAGCATACTTCTGCTAACTAAAAAAAGATCCAAGATAGATTCTGAGTCGTTATGTATGCGTGTAGGTTGCTTTACTAATTGCGTTAGGTCTTGATACATTAAAAGATCAACAAATGGTTCAGCGATTTGTGCACCTGGCTGGGGAAATTCACCGTCCCATACCACTGATGGAAAATTAAAATCACCGCCCAGTAGTATATTGCAGGCTGAAGCTCTGCATGAGCAGAGAAATTCATTAAGTTGGTCCCTGAAACTGCTGTGTGTGTTAGGAGAGCGGTAAAATCCCCCGATAATGAAAGTTTTGTTAACAGTATGCACTTTTGCGAGGACACATTCAACTCCAGGAATGTCTGCCAACCTTTCTATGTGCAAAGATTCCTGGAAAATGATGGCGATCCAGCCCCCTCTCGGAATTCTGTCTTTACGGAAGATTTTATAGCCGTTAGGTGCTATTTCTTTGTCACTGACATCAGGTTGCAGCCATGATTCTGTAATAATTACAATATGCGGCCTGTACGCAAGGATTGTGCTTTCAAGCTCAGAGGACTTGCCCACTATGCTGCGGGCGTTCAAGTTCAAGCACAAAAAACCCCTTGTGTCATTTTTATCGATTCATTGGTTTGCTGCCGCTGCATTTTGGGGTCTGCCTGAGAGGACCATCTTTCTCTGTTCACTCTCCCTGTTGAACCATTCGCCGTCGACCTTAACTTGGTCGTAAACAAGTTTCACCTTCTTGCCCGCCCTTCTAGCGTCAGAAGTACTCTGCCATAGCATTTTCCTTTCGTACCTAGTGGCTGCCGAGAAGTCCTCCGAGATTGAAATAGATTTGCCCTTCAATTTGTAAGAATTCTTTAACACACTTATGACGTCGTGTGAACATGATAGCAACACGATGAATTCTATGATATAGAGGACCTCCTGAATTACACACGAGCAGTGCAGGCGCCGGATGGCTCGACGTGCTGCGCGTTGGCAGTTCGATGAGACGGTCCAGAAAGCGGCGTCGTCACTTTTCCTATCTTGCGGTAAATACGGGCATTTATCGCTGAAAGTGCAGCGCCGGTGTCAATGTTCCTTCTATTTCGACTTCAAGAACGTTCTTCGGGGAAGTGTGAGGCCTTATACATTTCGCTGGCACCGCAGTTCTCGCCTCCTGAACTGCGGTATTTAGTTTTCCTGGCGCAAAGGGCTCCGCCGCCTGTGCATGGGGGAAAGCGAGCGGCAGCGAGAAGAAGGTGAACGGCGAGCGGCGGAGAATGCGGTGTCGACGGCAGAAGGCGATTCAAAGGCGTCCGAACAGTTGCGGTGTTGTTGGAAACGTGGTGCATACGGACGCACATTGTTCCGGACGTTCGGTGTAAGCAGGCGACAGTGACGCGCCACGTGTCCAGCACGGCCACAATAAAAACAAATCGGACGGTTGTCTTCCGTGCACCAATGGTCTTGAGGTCGTGCATAGTGCACCAGTGGACGGACTGGAGGGGATACGGGTGGGCGCAAAGGTGGGCGAAGGGTGCCGTAGGTCTGCGGCGCAGGTCTCATCGCGACGTCGGCGTACGTCAGGGGAGCGGCCATCGGAGCCTGATGAAGAGAAGGCGAAATGTGGTCGGCTACCTGCTCATTGATGACAGATTGGAGAGCGGGTGCCAACGGAGTACTCGGCTGCCCGTGTGCAAGTGGAATCAAGGAAAGCTGACGAGCCACCTCTTCACGGACGAACTCCTTGATCTGAAGCAGCAGGGAAGAGTTATCCGGGGCAGCAGCCAAGCTCGACATTGAAGTGGCCTGAGATGTACTATACACTCGGTAAGAGTTAACGGTAAGAGTTAGTGGACAGGCCGCCATTCGAATATGAACCTGGCAACCTTTAACGCTAGAACGTTATCTAGTGAGGCGAGTCTAGCAGTACTATTGGAGGAATTAGAGGGCAGTAAATGGGATATAATAGAGCTCAGTGAAGTTAGGAGGCCAAAAGAAGCATATACAGTGCTAAAAAGCGGGCACGTCCTGTGCTACTGGGGCTTAGCGCAGAGACGAGAACTAGGAGTCGGATTCCTGATTATAGAAAAATATAGCTGGTGACATACAGGAACTCTATAGCATTAACGAGAGGGTGGCAGGTCTTGTCAAACTTAATAAGAGGTACAAAGTGAAGGTTGTAAAGGTCTACGCCCCTACATCCAGTCAAGATGATTAGCAAGCCGAAAGCTTCTACGAAGACGTGGAATCGGCGATGGGTATAGTGAAAACAAAATACACCATACTGATGGGCGACTTCAATGCCAAGGTAGGCATGAAGCAGGCTGGAGACAAGGCAGTGGGGGAATATGGCATATGCACTAGGAATAGCAGGGGAGAGTTATTAGTAGAGTTTGCAGAACAGAATATTATATGGATAATGAATACCTTCTTCCGCAAGCGGGATAGCCGAACGTTGACGTGGAGGAGCCCGAACGGCGACACTAGAAATGAAATAGACTTCATACTCTGCGCTAACCCTGGCATCATACAAGATGTGGACGTGCTCAGCAAGGTGCGCTGCAGTGACCATAGGATGGTAACAACTCGAATTTGCCTAGACTTGAGGTGGGAACGGGAGAAACTGGTACATAAGAAGCCGATCAATGAGTTAGCAGTAAGAGGGAAAATAGAGGAATTCCAGATCAAACTACAGAACAGGTATTCGGCTTTAACTCAGGAAGAGGACCTAAGTGTTGAAGCAATGAACGACAATCTTGTGGGCATCATTAAGGAGTGTGCAATGGAAGTCGGTGGTAACTCCGTTAGGCAGGATACCAGTAAACTATCGCAGGAGACGAAAGATCTGATCAGGAAACGCCAATGTATGAAAGCATCTAAGCCTACAGCTAGAATAGAACTGGCAGAACTTTCGAAGTTAATCAAAAAGCGTAAGACAGCTGACATAAGGAAGTATAATATGGATAGAATTGAACATGCTCTCAGGAACGGAGGAAGCCTAAAAGCAGTGAAGAAGAAACTAAGAATTGGCAAGAATCAGATGTATGCGTTAAGAGACAAAAGCCGGCAATATCATTAGCAATATGGATAAGATAGTTCAAGCAGCTGAGGAGTTATATAGAGATTTATACAGTACTAGTGGCACCCACGACGATAATAGAAGCGGGAATGTTCTAGAGGAATTTTACATCCCGCATGTCACGCCGCAATAACTAAAGAAAGCATTAGGAGCTACGCAAAGAGGGAAGGCAGCTGGGAAGGATCAGGTAACATCGGATTTGTTGAAGGATGGTGGGCAGATTGTTCTAGAAAAACTGGCTACCCTGTATACGCAATGCCTCATGACCTCGAGCGTACCGGAATCTTGGAAGAATGCTAACATAATCCTAATCCATAAGAAAAGGGACGCCAAAGACTCGAAAAATTATAGACCGATGAGCTTACTGTCAGTTGCCTACAAACTACTTACTAAGGTAATCGCAAATAGTATCACGAACACCGTAGACTTCTGTCAAGCAAAGGACCAGGCAGGATTCCGTAAAGGCTACTCAATAATAGACCATATTCACACTATAAATCAGGTGATAGAGAAATGTGCGGAATATAACCAACCCTTATATATAGCTTTCATTGATTACGAGAAAGCGTTTGATTCTGTCGAAACCTCAGCAGTCATGGAGCCATTACGGAATCAGGGTGTAGACGAGCCGTATGTAAAAATACTGAAAGACATCTATAGCGGCTCCACAGCCACCGTAGTCCTCCATAAAGAAAGTAACAAAATCCCAATTAAGAAAGGCGTCAGAGAGGGAGATACGATCTCTCCAATGCTATTCACAGCGTGCTTACAGGAGCTATTGAGAGACCTGGATTGGGAAGAATTGGGGATAAAAGTTAATGGAGAATACCTTAGTAACTTGCGATTAGCTTATGAACTCAGCAGGCACGGCACCGCATCTGAGATGACGAATTCACCAAAGCTGCTCTTGCAGGCTACCTGTTCCTGGGCCCTTTGCTGTGGCCTGCTGAGTTCATGTCCGCCCGATTTTGGATTTCTGCTTCTGCCATGGCCACATGCCGCGTCACCGGCACCAATTTTGGACGGATTCAGCTACCGCGTCTGGCAACAAGGCACTGCTACGCTCTGCACTACCGGCGGCGGATATAAAAGCCATCGAGACATCGGCGGCTTCGGGCACGGCACCGCATCTGAGATGACGAATTCACCAAAGCTGCTCTTGCAGGCTACCTGTTCCTGGGCCCTTTGCTGTGGCCTGCTGAGTTCATGTCCACCGGATTTTGGATTTCTGCTTCTGCCATGGCCACATGCCGCGTCACCGGCGCCAATTTTGGACGGATTCAGCTACCGCGTCTGGCAACAAGGCACTGCTACGCTCTGCACTACCGGCGGCGGATATAAAAGCCATCGAGACATCGGCGGCTTCGGGCACGGCACCGCATCTGAGATGACGAATTCACCAAAGCTGCTCTTGCAGGTCAGTTACCTCTCCTGTGCGTCATGTGTGAAGACCAGCGATTACTGCTTGTTAAAGGTGTCGTGCCCTGTAGAGCTACCAGATGTACTGAAACGAGCGCTGGCTACTTCATCTGATTTATGCTGTGTATTGCTGGAATTGTTGCTCATGCTTTCTGGTGATGTTGAGCCCAATCCTGGTTCCATGACCAAGTCTGAGGCTGAGGCTTTTGCTGACGTCGTAGATAGAATTTCTAAACTAGAGGAAGGACATACAGCACTCGTTGCTGAACTCAAAAGCGCTAGAAAGGGGGAGACTGCTGCGCTAACAAAAGTAACCAAGCTTGAGCAAGGAAATGCTCTACTACATGCTGAACTTAAAAATACTAAAGACGCGCTAGCAGCCGCTAAGAGCGAAATCGAACTTCTTAACGCTAGGGTAACGCCACTAGAAGCAAGCGCTCCGTCAGAGCGCTCGGCCGATTCAGCCATGGGAGCCGATCTTCTGCATGGTGTCTCTAATCAGCTAGTAACAATCACCTCTAGGTGCGATGACACGGAAAACAGGCTGCGACGATGTAACTTGCTTTTCTTTGGCATTCAGGATGACCCAACAGAGGATTGGGCAGCATCGGAAATGAAAATAATAAAGTTTTGCGCAGAAAAGCTAGACATAAACATAGCTGGTGCACAGTTGGAACGTGTACATCGACTAGGCAAGTACCATGCAGACAAGCACCGGCCCCTCATAGCAAAGTTCACATTTTTTAAAGACAAAGAACAGGTACTTGCAGCTGCACGTAAGCTTAAAGGCTCATCATTTTTCATACGCGAAGACTTCTCGTTTACCACTCGCCAAGCCAGAAGAAAACTGATAGAATTTGCGAAGACGCAAAACAAACCGTATAGGTTATCTGTTGATAGGCTGCGTATTGGTACAACAACATATGTCTATGATATTGCAACACAAAATGTTGTGTGGTGGAATAGATAGCATGAGAGGCGCACGTGCACTCACGACCGTCAAGAATCGAGATCTTCTCCCATTATTACACCAATATCACTATCATTTACTAACGTCCGAAGCCTAATATCAAAGCATGAAATGGTTTCATCCTTCCTTGAAGATGCCGATTCTGACATAGTCATTCTCACCGAAACCTGGCTGCATCCAGATATTTCTGATAATGAATTTTTTTTTCTCGCCCGCACTTACAATATCTACCGGCATGACCGCCTTGACAGGCGAGGTGGTGGCGTCATTCTCGCGATTAAAAAAATCATTACATCTTATTACGTTAACTCAGACTCGAATCTCGAGATCGTTTGGGCCGCCTGTCTAACCCGTTCTACAAAGGTACTTATTGGTGCCTGTTACCGTCCTCCTGATTCACTTCAAACCTTTGCCACCGACCTCCGTAACAGTATTACTACTGCAATTAAGGCCTGCCCAGCGGATATAATTTATCTATTAGGGGATTTTAATTTTCCACACATTGACTGGGCAAAGCTAACCTCTACCTCTCGAGTGTCATTAGATTTCATTAATTTAACCCTAGACTTCAACTTCACCCAGATTGTCAACCAACCCACTCGCGGTCCCAACATCTTAGATTTAGTACTGACAACCAACCCTGAAACAGTCAAGCAAATAACATACTTGGATGGTTTTAGCGACCATAATCTACTCCAATTAGCCCTTAATATGCCGTTACCATATACGGGTATAGTAAAAAAAACAATTCAGAACTATAACAAGGGTGACTATTAATGCTGACCTAGACCTTTTTTTCAACAATGCACTTCTCCCTTCCTTTTACAGTAGAACGGTCGAGGAAAACTAGGTACTCTTTCGAGACAAATTACAGTCATTAGTAAACCAGTACATCCCATTAATCAAAATATCTAATGATAAATCGAACCCATGGTTCACCTGTTTTCTTCGCCGTCTTCGAAACGAAAAGAAACGCTTATACACTAGTGCTAAACGATTTAACACCCCACCGGCTTGGGAAAAATACAATCAATGTTTAAAAAACTACAACTCCGCGTTATCCGCTGCTAAAGACAAATATTTTTCACATGACCTTCTATCTCTTCTCAAATCCAACCCTAAAAAGTTCTGGCAAATTATCTCTCCGAACCGCGACAGTAATCACATTTTTTTACATGCTAGCGACCATGTGCCCCTTCCAGACAATGAGTGTCCTTCATGCTTCAACACATATTTTTCATCTATATTTAGCATTGAAGATCACTCCACCCTACCTGACGTTCCCGATTTAGACTATCAGTACATGACACCCATCGACATTACTATCGACGGCATTGTATCTCTTATAAACAACCTTAAGTTATCTAATTCTTGTGGCATCGATGAGATTAATTCCAAAATACTAAAGAACACTGTTATGACTTCTAGCAAAATACTATATCACATTCTCAAACAGTCACTAACTTCAGGAGCGCTCCCGTCAGATTGGAAGACTGCCAAAGTAGTGCCCATATTCAAAAACGGTGACAGATACTCACCAGATAACTACCGGCCAATTTCGCTCACGTGTATTTGTTGTAAAATGCTCGAACATATAATAGCTTCTCATATATACAACCATCTGGAATCAAACAACTTTTTTTTCACTAATCAGCACGGGTTCAGGAAAGGTTTGTCATGTGAGACACAGCTTTTAGAATTTACGACTGACCTGCATTTAGACATGGACCATAATATACAGATTGATAGCATATTCCTTGACTTCTCCAAGACGTTTGATCGCGTAGCCCATTGCCGCCTAATTTCAAAGTTAAATGCACTAAGATTGGATTCACTGACACTAACTTGGCTCCGGAACTTTCTTTCTAATCGCCGACAATTTACTATCGTTAACAACCTTTCTTCGCCCCTTTCCTATGTCACTTCCAGCGTGCCACAAGGTAGCGTTCTTGGGCCGCTACTATTCTTAATATACATTAACGATCTTCCTAATAACTTAACATCCCGAGTGCGAATATTCGCAGATGACTGCATTATTTACCGCCCTATAACCAGCCCCGATGACCACCTCATTCTTCAAAACGACCTTCATCTCATATTGGATTGGTGTAACACTTGGTTAATGAATCTTAATTCGTCTAAATGCAAAGTAATGTCTTTCACCCGTAAACACTCAATCTCTTCCTTCCAATATAACGTAAATAATAAACCAATTTCTGTAGCTACTTCCTACAAATACTTAGGCATTAATCTCGCACCAAGCCTTTCCTGGGCCCATCAAATTACTACTATATGTGCTAATGCTTCAAGATCACTGGGGTACTTACGCCGAAATCTACGAAATTCGCCCTCTAACATCCGTAAGCTAGCTTATCAGACGTTTGTTCGCCCCCAGCTCGAATTTGCCTCCCCAATCTGGTCACCCCATCATAACAACCTAATCAGCTTATTAGAATCAATTCAAAATAGGGCCGCCAGGTTTATCTCGCGTAACTACACTTACAATTCAAGCATCTCACAAATAAAACTTGATATTTCACTTGAGCCACTAAGTACTCGACGCGATTTTGCACTCATATCATTATTTCACAAGTACGTTCATGCGGATAGAAAATCTTCTTTACGGCTTGAAGTCGCACCTTTCACATCTCGCAGATTACATAATCACCTCAGCTTCACACGCATCTACGGGAACACACATGCATTCAACTGGTCCGCGCTTCCTCGTGCCATTCGATTGTGGAACGCTCTTCCTGATTTCATCGTCTCCGAACCTAATCCCGATAAATTCCGCCAGCTCATCATTTCATATTCCACCGCATAACTTCAATAAATTGCAGGATGCTTTTTTTCCTTTCTTTTACCAGTTATGTGCTCTCTTGTTTATGAGCTCATTTCGCTTATTATTCTTGTATTCTTTAGTATTGTTTAGTATTTGTACTCGAGTGGCAACATTATTTTTCATTGTTTATTAAAAAAACTGTATCGTTTGTTTTTTTTCTAATATGCACACTCCAGACCTTGTTATGTTGTACCATGCTTTTAATACTTGTATAAGATAGGCATATATTTTTTTCACTGTCAATTAATAATGTATGTGTATTATGTTTTTTATATGTTCTATATACACTGTTAATATTATTGTAACGCCCCCCTTACCCAATGCCTCATACGAGGCCTGTAAGGACATTGTTAAATAAATAAATAAATATTGCCTTGCTTAGTAACTCAGGCGACCAATTGCGATGCACGCTCACTGACCTGGAGACGCAAAGCAGAAGAGTGGGTCTAAAAATTAATCTGCAGAAAACTAAAGTAATGTTTAACAGCCTCGGAAGAGCACAGCAATATACAATAGGTAGCGAGGCACCGGAAGTGGTAAGGGAATACATCTACTTAGGGCAGGTAGTGATGGCGGATCCGGATCATGAGACAGAAATAATCAGAAGAATAAGAATGGGCTGGGGTGCGTTTGGCAGGCATTCTCTGATCATGAACAGCAGGTTGCCATTATCCCTCAAGAGAAAAGTGTAGAATATCTGTGTCTTACCAGTACTCACCTTCGGGGCAGAAACCTGGAGGCTTACGAAAAGGGTTCTACTCATGTTGAGGACGACGCAACGAGCTATGGAAAGAAGTATGATGGGTGTAACGTTAAGGGGTAAGGAAAGAGCAGATTGGGTGAGGGAACAAACGCGAGTTAATGAGATCTTAGTTGAAATCAAGAAAAAGAAATGGGCATGGGCAGGACATGTAATGAGGAGGGAAGATAACCGTTGGTCATTAAGGGTTTCGGACTGAATTCCAAGGGAAGGGAAGCGTAGCAGGGGGCGGCAGAAAGTAAGGTGGGCGGATGAGATTAAGAAGTTTGCAGGGACGACATGGCCACAATTAGTACATGACCGGGGTTGTTGGAGAAGTATGGGAGAGGCCTTTGCCCTGCAGTGGGCGTAACCAGGCTGATGATGAGGTGTAGATTGGCGGGTGGCTGCGCGTTGTTTGCGCAGTTCGTCGAAGCTTTGACACAGACTGATGAGTTTAGAGACTGTCGAGGGATTTTTCGCCAGCAGCATCTGGAAGGCGTCGTCTTCAATGCCTTTTAAGATACGGCGGATCTTCTCGGCATCAGCCATTGCGACGTCAACGCGGTTGCAGAGGTCGACAACATCTTCTATATAGCTGGTAAATGTCTCCCCGCACTGTTGCGCACGGCCACGCAAACGTTCCTCGGCGCGAAGCTTGCGAACCGCGGGGCGCCCAAATACCTTTGTCACGTTAGTCTTGAAGGCCGTCCACGTCGTCAGATCACGTTCGTGGTTGCGGTGCCACACGCTGGCGACACCACTCAAATAAAACGACACGTAATTAAGTTTTTTGGTGTCGTCCCATTGGTTGTGGATGCTCACCCGGTCGTAGTCAGAGAGCCAGTCTTCGACGTCATGGTCTTCGGTACCACTGAAGATGGGTGGGTCGGTTGTCGCGATGGGCCGGGGCAGACCACGGTAGTCACCGGGGCCGCGGGTTATTGCTGTGGTGGTCCTTCTTCCGGCATTATGAAGACGGGCTGCAGTGTCCAATTACGAAGTTCCAGAATTCTGGTTGTACCCAGCACCTCCACCATTTGTAAAGGGGGTTTCTTCGGCTCGTAGAGCAGCAGCGACAAACTGAGCACCAGCAGGTAGGGAGCAGCCAGCGAACGAACTCGGTACGTGCCACGCGATGGCAACGGGGATGTTCAGCCTGCCGATCTTCGTCACAGTCCTAATAAAGCAAAGTCCACAATATCATTATATAAAGGTCGCATTCATTACAATAAAAGAATTATGCAGCGTGTGCCACGAAACCTGGCAGTGAGCAACCCTGGGCGTCGCACCAGTCGCATTGTTGAAATCGCAATCATGTGAAATGGGCCCTCTAAAAATCTCATTGCGACGCGTGCGACTGCACCGATTTTCGTCGTTCCAGTCGTAGCATCTGAAACAGCCTTAACGTGTGAGCTGGTCAACAGCTGTCGCGATCCATCGATGACCGGCCGGCGTTATGGGCACAGGGCCACCTAGGTCTATCCCAACGATGGCAAACGGTGTGTCGGGACATGGGACGGGCTGTAAAAGCCCAGCAGGAGGCGAAGTCAGTCGTTTCCACCGTTGACACTGGACGCAAGAAGCGACGCACTTGGCCGCAAAGGCAGACATGCCTGGCGGTTCCTATCGCGGTGGTATGTTTTGTGGAAACCCAAATGGCCAGCAGACGGGTCGTCGTGCAAGTCTTCAAGGACTGGTGAGCGCATCGAACGTGGAATAACAGGTACCCAGCGGTGTCCGTCCGAGTTGTAAATGTAGCGGTGCAGCCCATCGTTGTCGCGCTGTTGTCGACGTTATCTGGCATTTGGTGCAGAAGTAGTTCCGCGCCGTGGTTGGATAATGCTGTTGCAGTAGGGGTCAGAACGTTGACACGAGGTAAGCTGAGTGACGCGACTGGATGATAACGTGTCAGTAACGCTAGAGGTAAAAATGGGAGTGGCAAGCAATAGAGAGAGTACTCGAAGACAATAATGGCAGCGCGTAGCGAGAGAGGGAGCGTCGGTATCTTGATGCTTTTTCCCAGACTTGTAGACGACGTCAAAATCGTGCTCTTGTAAGCGGACCACCCAGCGATCAAGGCGTCCAGTATAAAATATGAAGACGCCAAATAAACAGACACACACAAGAGAAGAGAACGGGACAGGGCGCCACCGTTCTCTTCTCTTGTGTGTGACTGTTTATTTGGCGCCTTCATATATTATAATGAACAGCTACCAACTAGGCCAAAAGAAGTGCTTTCAGGGCGTCCATACAAATTTTTGATTGACGACAACCAGCATAAGGCGTGGCGGTCGGTTATGACCGTGAAGTAGCGTCCATAAACATATGGTCGAAATTTTTGTATCACCCAATCTACTGCGAGACATTCCTGCTCTGTGATCGTGTAGTTCTTTTCGGCAGCCGTTAATGCACGCTTGGCATAGGCAACAACTCTCTCTCGTGAGGTGGTATCACGCTGTAGAAAGACTGCACCGACCCCATAGCCACTAGCGCCGGTGTGCAAACAAGTTGGTGCGTTCTCATCGAAGTGACCGAGGACAGGGTGAGTGGTTAACGCTTGCTTGAGGGCTTGAAAAGAAAGTTCGCAGTTGTTTGTCCAAGGGAAAGCAGTGCCCGACGTGAGCAACTTGTGCAGCGGCGACGCCACGGCAGCAAAATGAGTGGTGAAGTTGTGGAAGTAGGATGCCAGGCCCAAGAAACTTAATTGTTTGTGATTTTCAGTGCGAGGGAAGCGAAACACGGCAGCAATCTTGTCGGGATCTGGTCGGACGCCATCTTTGCTGATAAGGTGGCCCACCACTTTATTGTTCTTTCTGGCAAAATGGCATTTCTTTGTCTTGAGTTGGAGTACAGCATTGGAAATGCACGTGAAAATTTCGTCCAAATGCTCAAGGTGCTGACGAAATGGTGTCGAAAAAAGTAAGGATTTCATCTAAATAGCACAGACAAGTCTTCCACTTAAGGCCACGTAAAACTGTGTCGATCATGCGTTCCAATGTTGCAGGAGCATTACATAAACCGAAAGGCATCATGTTGAACTCGTAAAGTCTGTCTGGTGCCGCAAAGGCTGTCTTGTCCTTGTCCGCCTCGTGCATGGGAATTTGACAGTACCCGGATCGGGGGCCTGGACTAGAGAAATATTATGCACCCGGGAGGGAGTCAATGGCATCGTCGATTTTTGGCATCGGATATAAGTCTTTGCGCGTGAGGTTATTAAGGGCTGGATAATCAACGCAATATCGTACAGAGCCATTTTTCTTGCGGACCAGCACAACAGGAGACGACCAAGAACTTGACGATGGCCGAATGATAACCCCCTTGAGCATGTCATCAACGTTATCCGCAATGATTTTTCGTTCTGCGGAAGACACGCGATACGGGCGGCGATGTACAATCGAACTGCCTTCCATTTCAATGCGATGTAGTGCGATGAAATTGCGCCCCAGAAGCTTGAACTTCAAATAAGGCGCTGTGTTTTTGCAGGAGTGCCAAAAGGTCTTCTTGCTGCGCAACGGTCAGATCGGGATTTATTGCGGCCGTTAAAGCAACGGCAGCAGTATGAAATCAGTTGTGGTAGACAAAAGTGGTGATTCGGTCTGAAGCGGTACCAGCGAAAGGGGTTCGGTCTCAGTAAAGCAAGTCACAGTAGTGCCCTGGGAAAGCACAAGTGGCGAAGAATTAGGGTTACGAACAGCGACGAACGCACTACCGACCTGAAACCGCACCAGGATAGGAGTAAAGCTAAGCCCTCCAGAAATGCAGTGACCGCTCGGCGCAAAGAACACATCACCACTAAGAATAGTGTCGGAAGCCAGTGTGAGAATATGCTCATTGCCCGCGGGAATGAAACAGGCAGTAGACGTGACGAAACGTAGGCTATGAGCATCGACAGCGGACGAAGAGTCAGTGTCCGTCATACAAATAGTTCGCTGACGGCAAGAGATGAAAGCTGAGGCGGACGACAGGAAGTCCCATCCCAAAATCATCGCATATTTACATGAAGATAGCACGAGGAACTGAATGTGGTGAAGGATGCCATCGACGAAAACACGCGCAGTGCAAACACCGGAGGGCTAAACAAGAACTGCATTAGCACAACGTAGGGGAGGGCCATTATACGGTGTCCTCACTTTCCGCAATCCAGAACACAAGTCAGTATATTAACGGAAAGCGATGAACCTGTGTCAACCAAGGCTTCGATTCGGACACCTTCAACACACGCCTAAAGTGCATTTGACGGGCGCTCCGGAGGAGTTTCACGTTGTCCAAAGGATGCAAGCTTTCCCTCCTGAAGCTGCTCCATCTAGTTTTCCGGGCGGAGATCGGAGGACGAAGTAGCCGGTCGTAGAGGGTAGAAGGAGCGCCGCATCGATGATGGAGAGCGAAGACGCGGGAAAGGCAATGAACCGACAGTGTTGAAGTCCTGTGGAGATGGGGGACGTCGTAGATAATAATCATAGTAAGAACGCCGAGGTTGTGGTACAGGGCCAGAGAACTCATCCCTTTCAAACCCGTCATAGCCACGTCTTTCATCTTGCTGACCACATCGGCAAAACGTTGAGATGTGGCCACGGATGCCGCAGTAGTAACAAACCGGTCGAGGTGGGCTCCATGAGTTTTAAGACGGTGGTGGTCTTCTAGTAATAATAATAATAATAATCTTTATTCAGTATAGTTAAAACAGTATACAAAACGGAAGCGCCGAAGCCACAAGAGGGCTTGTGCGGCGACAACCGGCAGCCGCGGCAATCTATGCGCCACACCAGAACTCCATCAGAAGCTGGTTGTGCATTTGGCACAACCATAACACATTATCGAAGATGCACTGATAACATCAGTACATATTAAAGGTTCTCTAACGCTTGAACAGCAACTCTCAGTGTTTTGCGGGTGGACAAAGAAAATACATCGTCCGGTATTTCATTGAAGATAGCAGGAACATAATAGCGTCTTGTTGCTTTACCGTAGTGAGTGCGCACTCTCGGTTTAAGATAACGAGGAACATGTCTCAACGGTACCGGTTTCGTATTTATGTGCCTGTATGCACTGCTCCAAAAATATTTAAGTACTACGATTTGTTTAAAAAGATTCTCAAAAGAAGGCAAACCGGCTGTTCTAAAGGCACTGCTGGGCAAATTCTCCTGTGGCATGTAGAGGACACTTGTAGCGATGTTTTTCAAAATCCTATTAACTCGACATTCCCATGTGAAAAAGCAGTTAAAAAAACAACACATACCGTATCTTAAAACACTATACCCCAGAGCCTGGGCGATTAGTTTTCTGATAGAAAAAGGCATCATGTTTTTTAAATTAAACAACAAACATGCAACACTTCTAAGTTTCTTACAAATGTGGGTCAAATGAGTATTCCACGTCAGATCACTGTCTATGTGCACACCAAGATACTTAACCGACTGGACGCTAGCTATAGGTTGACAAGAGCACAAAGATCAATATGAAGGGTGTAAATATATGGAAGCGACGCTTGGTACATCTTTGTGCGGGTTACGAAAACAGACAAGTCTGGATTTGGTGCTATTTATTTGTATTAAGTTTGAGGCAAACCAATCACTAACTTTAATAGCGTCATCTTGAAGGTTAGCCAGGGCACATGAAAACTCAGGGTTGCTTGACACTAGTAAAGTGTCATCGGCATAAAGGAATACGGTGGACGCTTTCACTTGGTCACATATATCATTCACATATAAGTTGAACAACAAAGGAGATAAGATAGACCCTTGCGGGACACCGGCACCAGACTTATCGCGTCACTGCAGATAGGCCCAAACATGACTACTTGTGAGCGATTGTGAAGATAGTTTTTAATTAGTGACAAAAAAGGACCCCTAAATCCATATGAATACAGTTTAGAGATTAAAATTTGATGATTTACTGTGTTGAAAACTTTTTTTACGTTCAAAAAAAGCCCAAATGCCACCTCATTGTTTCCCAGGCCTTGGTGCAGTAAATCAGAGAGATTTTATAATAGCACCTGTGTTCAAGACTCACTAACAAATCCGTACTGATTTACACTCATTAGGTCATGTTTAGCAACAAATGCATTCATCACAGAAAGTACGTGTTTTTCTAAAATCTGGGATATGCAGGAAAGAACAGAAATAGGGCGGTAGTTGGCAATATCATTCTTTTTCCCACTTTTGTGCAGAGGAACAACGCGAGCACTCTTCAGTGAATCTGGCCATGTACCAGTTGCAATTATGCCGTTTAAAATAAATAGCAGAACATGTTTCAGAGCTGTAATGTTTCTTATCAGATCAGCTATGAACATGTTGTCAAGTCCGGCGGATTTATTACGCTTCAGACTAGACAAAATGCTGAAAAGATCAGATTCTGTCATAAGAGGAAGGAAGGCTGATGGCGATACACTGTTTTTAATCTTTGTCGAGCTCAAAGTTTGGACTGCGACCCGTTGCTCAGCCGAAAATACGTTATTGAACTCATTAGCCAAAATAGGCGACACTACACCGAAATTATGCTCCACTGCTTCTTGGACGGACAAGCGTATGTTACCACGTAACTGGTTTATCAGAGACCAAGTGTTCTTTACGTCGCGACGAGTGTTGTGAAACTGCTGTGCAAAGAACTTCCTCTTTGATAAGCGGATAAGCGCAGTTTCCTTATTTCTGATGCAACGATATTCTGCTCGAAGTTTGTCATTTTTTGGCGCCCTGCGGCATCGAGACCAGAAAGTGTCCTTTTCTTTGATAGCAGCCAGGATTTCCGCAGTCAGCCACTGGCAGTCAATTTTACGTTTCTTCACAACCAAAGTTTTTTTGCATACTTTCTTTATTTCGCCTAATATCCTGACCAAGCTATCGTACGCAGTGTCGTTAGTGTTATGATGAGTAAATGAATCCCAATCATATGCAGTGACATGATTATCGAACTTTTTTTGGTCTAGAATGGTCACAACACACCTGGTAGAGTTAGCGTGCTGCATAGAGTCTGTTTTCGTAAGGCGACACGCAATGTAATAGTGATCTGCCAGTTTCTGTCTGATTACAGCTCCGGACACTGAAGAAATGTCCGACGCACGGACATTAGCGTGGTCAATGCAAGTAGTTGTAATGCGATTATTAAGAAATTCTTCTCTAGTAGGATCGGCGACATGTGGTTCAATGCCAAATTCTGCCAGTACTGTTAAGTAACTTTCAGTGCCATGGCGATCACCCTTCATCAAATCGATATTGATGTCCCCTATCATGCACACGTTTTTAGCAACAAAGTTGGTTTTCAGTATAGTTTGTAATTCTTCAATAAATCCCAACACATTTTGACTAGGAGGTCGGTACATAGCAAGAAGATAAAATGAAATACCACGACAGGATTCTTCAAAGACCATGACCTCCGCTGTGCCGAAGGAAACGGTAACCTCGGAGATCATCAATGATTCCTTGAAGTATACCGCAATGCCACCACCCCTGCTGTTGTTGCGTGTAATGAAATAGGCATGGTAACCGGGAAGCCTAAATACATCGGTTAGAGTGTCGGTAATGTTAATTTCCGTTAATACAAACACGTCAACAAAGTCACTGAGAGCACAGGCCGTAACCGCAAATTGATCCCAATGTTTCCTGATGCTCCGAATATTAATGTGAAGAATCGTACAAGAACAACCCAACGCTGGCTGAAAGGTCTTAACAAAGGAGTCGAAATCTTGAAACGACATACTCCTTTGCGAGGAACTACAAATCTTAGGCCATCGTATCAATGTCGCTTACAGACGAGATTTTTAGAGCAGTAGCACCCTCGGTCTTCTTCGCAAATATTTTCCCATTTCGCACCCAGACAAATTTAAATCCCTTTGCTTTGCCTTGAACCCTAGCCCTCCAAAAAAGTTCACTGTTCGCACGAGTCAGGTTCTCACTGAAAAAGATGTCAGGAATCTGTTTTCGGCCAACGCTCTGAGTCGAGCCCTTGCCTGCAGCCATTTGTCTCGGAAGTCTGGTGACGTGAATCTAGCCAATACCACCGGTATTTTTCCCTAGCCTCCTGATAAGCGGTGAACAGCACATACCTGTTCCGCCGTATGGTCATGCAAATTAAGCTTCACAGCCAGGTCCGACAAGACTGCCGGCAAGTCCTCATTTGCCGTGGCCGGTAATCCGCTTATTTCGAGGTTAGCTCTGCGAGTATACTGTTCACTGTCATTTCGTTGCGATCGTAAGTGACTGATCTGTTTTGCCTGCGCAGATACAGTTTCCTCAAGGCAAACCACTTTCTGATCAAGTCTCATCGTTGCTTGCGAGTTGCTATTGCACTGTTCAAGAAGCTTGTATTGTGACGACATGAACGTGACTGATGCTTTTAACTCAACAGTTGTGGTCTGCAGGGACTGACAAGTGAGCGTCAGCTTATCAACGCGTATTGGTATTAGTGCAAGACTGTCAATTACCTCTTTTAGACCAAGGATAGCTGTCAGCTTGTCTTCGAGGGAAGATAACCTTGCCAATATGCCTGAAGAGCTGTCCTGCGACAGCTTCCCAGAAGCGACAGTGGCTCTAGAGTCTTCGCGACATGTACGACAACGCCATTTCTCACGTTTCGCAGACCCCATTGACGTGTATGTCGACTCAGCAATACCAGAACAGTGCTGCCCAAAATGATAAGACAAACTGCATTCCGCACAAGTAATGCTACACTCATCTTCAAAAATCGCATTGCATAAACCACACTCTGCACTGCTATCAGTCGTAGTACCGGATCAAACACTGTACGAAAAAACGCTTTGCAGTCAGCGGCGGAAAAGAATCTATATATATGTATATATATGCAGCTCACCTGCCAACAAACAGAGTAACATTCAGAGCACTGCAACAGATTGCCGCTGACTGCAGGGTTGAAGTGGCTCGCGTAGCCTTTTGTAGCCGCTGCAGGCTCCAGTAGCGCCTTCCGGTGGGAACTTTCTTGTCCTTTACTCGCGTGGTTCACCTGGTATGAAGCGGTGAACAGCAACGGCCTGATGACAGTGCAAACTTGGTGACGGTGATAACCTGAATACGGTTGTCGCTCCGTCCCTCACTTCAAGACGCACGGGTGGTCATCCGATGAATGCTGCCAACAAACAGAGTAACATTCAGAGCACTGCAACAGATTGCCGCTGACTGCAGGGTTGAAGTGGCTCGCGTAGCCTTTTGTAGCTGCTGCAGGCTCCAGTAGCGCCTTCCGGTGGGAACTTTCTTGTCCTTTGCTCGCGTGGTTCCCCTGGTATGAAGCGGTGAACAGCTACGGCCTGATGATAGTGGAATCTTGGTGACGGTGATAACTTGAATACGGTTGTCGCTCCGTCCCTCACTTCAAGACGCACGGGTGGTCATCCGATGAATGCTGCCAACAAACAGAGTAACATTCAGAGCACTGCAACAGATTGCCGCTGACTGCCAAGTGATAGGATTCATAGAGTCGTGCGGTGCCGGTGCCTGTTGCGGTGACTGCTGGGAAGGTGGCACTATAGAGGCAACCTGAGCGTCAGTTGGCGTATACAAAGATATGGTGTGGGCTAGGGACTTGCGGGCAGGTCACGGCAGCTATCTCATCCCTCACGATATAGCATAGGCCGCCACCAGGAGGCGTCAGATCGACCTCAGGAGGGTTTGACGAAGTTTGGGCGTGCAGTTCCTCACGGAAGGTAGAGCGAATCAAAGCACGTAGCTCACTGTCATTCATCATCATCATCAGCCCGGTTACGCCCACTACAGGGCAAAGGCCTCTCCCATACTTCTCCAACTACCCCGATCATGTACTAACTGTGGCCATGTTGTCCCTGCAAACTTCTTAATCTCATCCGCCCACCTAACTTTCTGCCGCCCTCTGCTACGCTTCCCTTCCCTTGGAATCGATTCTGTAACTCTTAAAGACCATCGGTTATCTTCCCTCCTCATTACGTGTCCTGCCCATGCCCATTTCTTTTTCTTGATTTCAACTAAGATATCATTAACTCGCGTTTGTTCCCTCATCCAAACTGTTCTTTTCTTATCCCTTAACGGCACACCTATCATTCTTCTTTCCATAGCTCGTTGCGTCGTCCTCAATTTAAGTAGAACCCTTTTCGTAAGCCTCCAGGTTTCTGCCCCCTACGTGAGTGCTGGTAAGACACAGCTGTTATAAACTTTTTTCTTGAGGGATAATGGCAACCTGCTGTTCATGATCTGAGAATGCCTGCCAAATGCACCCCAGCCCATTCTTACTCTTCTGATTATTTCAGTCTCATGACCCGGATCCGCAGTCACTACCTGTCCTAAGTAGATGTATTCCCTTACCACTTCGAGTGCCTCACTACCTATCGTAAACTGCTGTTCTTTTCCGAGACTGTTAAACATTACTTTAGTTTTATGCAGATTTATTTTTAGACCCACCCTTCGGCGTTCCCTCTCCAGGTCAGTGAGCATGCATTGCAGTTAGTCCCTTGACTTACTAAGCAAGGCAATATCATCAGCTAATCGCAAGTTACTAAGGTATTCTCCATTAACTTTTATCCCCAATTCTTCCCAATCCAGGTCTCTGAATACCTCCTGTAAACACGCTGTGAATAGCATTGGAGATATCGTATCTGCCTGCCTGACGCCTTTCTCTATTGGGATTTTGTTGCTTTCTTTATGGAGGACTACGGTGGCTGCGGAGCCGCTATAGATATCTTTCAGTATATTTACATACGGCTCGTCTGCACCCTGATTCCGCAATGCCTCCATGACTGCTGAGGTTTCGGCTGAATCAAACGCTTTCTCGTAATCATTGAAAGCTATATATGAAGGTTGGTTATATTCCGCACATTTTTCTATCACCTGATTGATAGTGTGAATATGGTATATTGTTGAGTAGCCTTTACGGAATCCTGCCTGGTCCTTTGGTTGACGGAAGTCTAAGGTGTTTCTGATTCTATTTGCAATTACCTTAGTAAATACCTTGTAGGCAACGGACAGTAAGCTGATCGGTCTATAATTTTTCAAGCCTTTAGAGTCCCCTTTCTTATGGATTAGGATTATGTTAGCGTTTCTCCCAGATTCCGGTACGCTCAAAGTCATGAGGCATTGCGTATACAGGTTGGCCAGTTTCCCTAGAACAATCTGCCCACCATCCATTAAGAAATCTGCTGTTACCTGATCCTCGCCATCTGCCTTCCCCCTTTGCATAGCGCGCAAGGCTTTCTTTACTTCTTCCGGCGTTACCTGTGGGATTTCGAATTCCTCTAGACTACTCTCTCTTCCATTATCATCGTGGGTGCCACTGGTACTGTATAAATCTCCATAGAACTCCTCAGCCACTTGAACTATCTCATCCATATTAGTAATGATATTGCCGGCTTTGTCTCTTAACGCATACATCTGAGTCTTGCCAATTTCTAGTTTCTTCTTCACTGCTTTTTGGCTTCATCTGTTTCTGAGAGCATGTTCAATTCTACCGATGTTATACTTCCTTATGTCAGCTGTCTTACGCTTGTTGATTAACTTCAAAAGTTCTGCCAGTTCTATTCTAGCTGTAGGGTTAGAGGCTTTCATACATTGGCGTTTCTTGATCAGATATTTCGTCTCCTGCGATAGTTTACTGGTATGCTGCCTAACGGAGTTACCACAGACTTACATTGCACACTCCTTAATGATACCCACAAGATTGTCGTTCATTGCTTCAACACTAAAGTCCTCTTCCTGACTTAACGCCGAATACCTGTTCTGTAGCTTGATTTGGAATTCCTCTATTTTCCCTCTTACCGCTAACTCATTGATCGGCTTCTTATGTGCCAGTTTCTTCCGTTCCCTCCTCAAGTCTAGGCTAATTCGAGTTCTTACCATCCTATGGTCACTGCAGCGCACCTTGCCGAGCACGTCCACATATTGTATGATGCCAGGGTTAGCGCAGATTATGAAGTCTATTTCATTTCTAGTCTCGCCGTTCGGGCTCGTCCACGTCCACTTTCGGCTACCCCACTTGCGGAAGAGGTATTCATTATCCGCATATTATTCTGTTCCGCACACTCTACTAATAACTCTCCCCTGCTATTCCTAGTGCCTATGCCATATTCCTCCACTGCCTTGTCTCCAGCCTGCTTCTTGCCTACCTTGGCATTGAAGTCGCCCATCAGTATGGTGTATTTTGTTTGACTTTACCCATCGCCGATTCCACGTCTTCATAGAAGCTTTCGACTTCCTGGTCATCATGACTGGATGTAGGGGCGTAGACCTGTACGGCCTTCATTTTGTACCTCTTATTAAGTTTTACAACAAGACCTGCGACTTTCTCGTTAATGCTATAGAATTCCTGTATGTAATACGGCTATATTCTTATGAATCAGGAATCCGACTTCTAGTTCTCGTCTCTCCGCTAAGCCCCCGTAGCATAGGACGTGCCCGCTTTTCAGCACTGTATATGCTTCTTTTGGCCTTCTAACTTCACTGAGCCCTATTATATCCCATTTACTGCCCTCTAATTCCTCCAATAGCACTGCTAGACTCACCTCACTAGAATACGTTCTAGCGTTAAACGTTGCCAGGTTCATATTCCAATGGCGGCTTGTCATTGTCGTTGGACAGCTTGAAATCAGAAGTGTCAGGGTGTAAGCGGAGCATATGAAGCTCATCGAGACCCTGACACCTACTGATGATGTCTGCGACGATAGTGGGATTCAGTACTACAAGAACATTGAGTGCCACAGTCCCAATCCCCTTGAGCAGGTGGCGTACACAGTCACTCTCGGCCATCGAGGTGTTCACGCGGTGGCAGAGGGCGAGGACGTCCTCTATGTACGAAGTGTAAGACTCGTCCGAGTGCTGAACAGGCTCAGCAAGTTTCTTCTTGAGGATATCGGAGCGGGCATACGAGTTCGCGAAAATCTCGCGTATGTGGCGTTTAAAGGTGCACTCGTTGTCGATATCGAACTCATGATTGTAAAACCAAGTTTTCGCGACGCCGGTTATGTAGAAGGCGACGTGAGCAAGTTTTGCTGATTCGTGCCTGTGGTTAAAGTCACTCACGCGCTCGTATAGCTCCAACCAGTCTTCAACGTCGTCATCTGGAAGCCCAGCAAACACCGGTGGATCTTTCTGAGGGGTGGTGATTGTCCAAGAAGGGGTTCCCGCAGGAGCAGGCAAGGTGGATGTCGTGGTATTGGTCTGCTGGTCTTGGGACATGGTTCAGAGCAGTTGGCAGAGGCGCTACCCGAGCGGAGCTCCAGGGATGTATCGTAGGTGAAGCTGGAGAGAGACCGGCAGCGCGAGGACGAAGGAACCGGACAGCACACTCCACAACTTGTGGGACGAGGTTTAGGCGGCCACCCTCTTCTTTATTCTCCCGAGTGTGAGCCCCAGCACCAGCCCCCAAAACAGTGATGATGAGTATGTGCCGGTGAGAATATGAAGCGTAAGAATAATGCTCACAATATATATATATATATATATATATATATATATATATATATATATATATATATATATATATATATATTTATTTATTTATTTACCGCACTTGAAGACACTTCGTGTCACGCCGAAAAATCGTTCACTGAAGTGACCGCCTCATATGTGAATTTACAAGCACTCATAGTAAGCGAGAGTTTAATTTCACTGCCTAAGTCCTCTCCTACCACTAAAAATGTCGCGCCTCTCAGTGGTGTAAATTACCTGCGTGTAAGTGTCATATACATCGCTATCACTGATACTGCTTCGCCTTTCTGGCGAAACTGCAGCCTCTCTGTGCCTTTTTTTTTCTTTTTCTGTAAGTCTCAGTATAAGCGCTCCTATGCATGACTGCTGTTGATTCTGATTTCGAGTGAATCCGACTTTGCGTCTTTTCGGTTACCGAGTTAATGATATTGGGTGCCCCAACCATCATGCACCAAGACTTAAGGAAAGAGCAGTTGCGTTACTCAAACAAAGCCTAGTGCAGATTGTTTCCAGTACAGTGGTGTAGCAGCCAGTAATTCTTTCGTTTCTCAACTTTAATTAAACAATTGCAATTATTTATCTAATTCGAGAAGTACTCTCCTAATTATCGAAGTGTCAATGAGGCATGTTGAGCTACCCCTGGGCACCCCGACATGGCATATAACTGCTGTGTTTTCAGGGACGTACTAATTCCGTGCTATTTTTTTTCAACTGGCAAACAAACCTGACCAAATATGAAAAATACCGCGTGACTACCTTCCCCGCCGCATCATATAGCAGCGCCCTCAGATAAGATGATTCATAGCAACTACATTGCCTGTCGCAAACCCGAAGAGACAGCGCATCTCCTTGATAATGGTATGCAACGAGCACCAAGAGCGGGTTTCGCGGCTTCGCAGATATTGCTACCTCTGTACGTCACACTTATTATCCGTCTTTCAAGGCCGACTTATGACATTGGTAACAAAAGCCCCATGATAACGCGGCTAAAGCGCCGCTCTGACCACGAACGAAACGCGAACAGCAATGTAATAGGCATAGCATGTTTCAAAAACCCGGCTTTGTTTGCACGGTGTCGACAGAGTGTGTGCGAGCAGCTATATTTCGTAGCCAAAAACTTGCTTCGGACCAAAGCCAAATTAAAGTGACGGTTTTAGCTAATCTGACGTCCGTCTTGATCATGTAAGCACTCTCGCATAACCCCAAAGAAAGAAATGGAGTGTAGAGAGATTAGGTGACCTAACTAGCCAATTTACAGGCCTTCCAATCTATTACGCATAAAAAGTCGCACCCAGCCAGTTGCCTGCTCGGCTACTGCTCTGTGTGGATGCCCCGTCTTGCTGATGCCCCAGAAATAGAAGACGTGACAGCGGGACTTCGCTGAGAAGCTCATGCGCCACTCCTTCAAAAATTTCGTCCACGTAACTCAGTCTAGCCACTGTGAGGTCGAAGAAGATGCGAGCGGTTATAGCACGGGCGTAAGCTCAGCACCACACGTTTAACGAGAACTGGCACAGCTGCCGCTTTACCCAGTATGGATTGGAGACACTCCAAAAGTGTGCATATGCAAATTTACCCGGGCGTATCTGCGAAATTTGGCTTCTGTGCACGTGATGTTGCTCAAAATTCCCGGCGACGCACCGGCTTTTATGAGGACCGAATTCGAGAAATCTAGGCGATTTTACAGGTCTTTACCTTCCAAGCATTAGTGCGGGTTAAGGTGGTACTGGTGAAGGGTAATCACTTAGAATCCTTAGAATCACTTAGAATCCTCCAAACTGATGGCTTGTGTACCTGGGCGGCCACGTCCCGCACGCCAGCACGAGGGCTTGAGGCCACAAATGGTGGAATATCCGCGCGTAGACCGAACGATGGAATACTCCACCCCTGTTTCTTGAAGCTGCCGGTTTGTCTCAGGTTTTCATTATTTCTGATGACAGGCGATGCGTTTGGTCGACCGCCACACTTCCGTGACGGATATATATTTCAGTCCTCCCTCTCGTTGCAATTTCATGCTCCCAAGCAAGGAGTATATTTTCCTTCTGTTGGCGACATGGCGACTGGTGCGAAATAAAACGAACATTTAAACATTTGAACTGACGTTGTCAATTTGTTTTGGGGTGACAGCGCTTCTGGCAAAAAAACAAAAAAAGCATCCATGCACTTTATCTACGCTAAGAAAACCACTATCGCAGCCTGTTTCAAAATAACACCAAATGCGACGTGTTAATTCGCCCAGGGCGCGCCAGATGAGGTACTGGCTGGATAACAATGTTTATTTTTCTTTATTTCGTCCTGGCTAATTCAGAGGGCGCGTGTTCGAGGGCGCTGCTATATGATGTGGGTGGGAGCGCAGTCACGTGGTATTCTTCACATTTCGCTCGGGTTTATTTATCAATCGTAAAAACTTTGTACGCCATCAGTAGGTTGGCGAAAATACCCCAGTTAAATGTCCCTTGGCTGTGCCTACAAATGCTTCACTGACAAAATGATCATAAGGATAGGTAATTATCTAACTCAGGATGAAGCACTCGAGTTAGATAATTAATTACAATGACCTAATTAAACCTCATTAACGAAAGAATTACTGGGAGCTACTCCGTGTACCGGAAACAATATGCACTACAGTTTCTTCGAATAACACATTGCTCTTTTTTAAATCCTGGTAAATGATAGTTTATTTCGACACCCTGTATATATTTATGACCTCTGTATACACGTGACGATGTTTCCATCCCTAATAAATGTTATAAATGATTGGAAATGCTTTTTTCATGAGTCGTTAGCATTGTTTTCTGGAAAGAGAAGCAATACTGAGACACATGTCATTCACGTGCATTTCACACGCTGTTGATAACTCTGCTGAAGAGATCACTGATGTCTATAGCTTTCTTTTCATGGTCAAAAAAGCGCGCGAACCAATCAGATGCGACGTGAACAAAGAGTAACATATTCATTTTCTAGGCATAGGCTGTCCATACCTTTAGACAGCACTGTTAATTGGCTACCTCCGTCTTTTTCAAAAATATAATGACATTTTTTCTGTGCGTATATTTAAATATATTGCGTATGTCTATGATGTTTACAGGGTCAATTTAAAACAATGTTGACGCGAGAAAATACGGATAATGCAGGCGCCACTGGTGCTACTAATTCGCTTGTGCTCATATTCTCACGATTCGGAGAAACAAAACGAAAGTATGAATTAAAGGCCAACAGCGTCAGCGCCAACAATGATGTAGTAAGACACCGGCCACAATAAAATTTTAGGTGTTAAAAGTTTTGAACATTAAAAGGTTTAGGCAAGTCAAAAGAAACATAAAATGATGTCGGTGAAAAAGTTCTTGCAATGAGACTTTAGTTGTGTTTGTTGTGGGGGAGAGGGGAGGCTTCGGCATCCCCGGGCAGCCCCTCCCCACCCCCGGAAAAGTCCGGTGGGGGCTCGAGCCCCAGAGCGCCCCCCTACACAGCGCATGCATATATATATATATATATATATATATATATATATATATATATATATATATATATAGGCGGTTTCTTCAAAGTTCAGCACGCAGCACCCGACGTAACATACGCAGGAAAGAGACGACGAACTTTTTGGAAGACTTCTTTTCTTAACGTTTTCGACTGGTGGACCTTTTGGCTGGTACTCTGACGAAGGCTGGTCCACAAGCCGAACACGTTAAGTAAAGAAGTCTTCCAATAAGTTCGTCGTCTCTTTACTGCGTGTATACATATATATACATATATATATATATACATATATATATATATATATATACATATATATATATATATATATATATCTATACATATATATATATATATATACATATATATATATATATATATATATATATATATATATATATACACGATTGTCTAAGATCTATTCTGTTTCTCACGTGACCCACACTTCACATAGCCATTTCTATTTCCCTTGGACCCTCCTAAAACTGATGCATTAAAAGTTAGGCAGACTTTCAGGGCGTCTGACTCTTTGGCAGCGGTTAGGAAGCGGTCCACTTGAGAGCATTAATAGAAGACGATGAGGAGTAATCAGGAGAAGATACAGGAGGGAGATTAAAATGGCGGACGGCACTCGTCTCTTTAGATATGTGTCTCAGTGAATAACTTTAGGAACGCTACATATTGGCGCAGTAGCCGAAGTGAACATGTGGGTAACATTCTTCGTCGATCCAACGTCACGACGGGGCATAGCCGTCCTTTAGCCGTTACCACGTGCAAGGTGAGCCAGCGAAGGACCTAGCCCGAGGTGTCACAACGGTCAACCTCGTCGAAGTGGTGCTGGAAGGAGCTTTTATGAGTCGCGAAGAAAATAAGTCGCTGCAATTCATCAGGAATGACACATCTAGCCACCCACTGAAGGAATTGCGGCTGTTATCCTGTTTTCGAAGGCATTCAAATTATCTTGAAAAGTACTAGCAGCTAACCCGGGAAATGACAGAGGCCTTCCACATTAAGAAAAGAGGAGGTAACTTTGTTTTTAATCTCCCCATACAGGTTTTATTGCTCAATACGTGCTACTTAAAAGTGTTTTATGTAGCACCTATTAACGCATTGCCTGTCGCACGGCGATCGAGAATGAGCAGTTACCTCTTAAAAAGTGCATTAGCTTTTCAAATATAACCTTCGTCAGCCACCCCTCTGTCTTGCTACATGATAAGGAATTCAAGTTTCTTGATAGCTGACTTTCTTTAGCTTTTTACGTTGCCTTTGATATGATTTAACCCGTGATCCTTGACACGCATCCGCAGCCGTCCTACTCCGTTCTTGTGAACATATTTCTTTCCTTTAAATAAAATGTTTAAGTTGTGAGTAAGCGCGTCGTCCTGTCCACTCTCTTCGTTCTCGTCTTGGTGCGCTTTTACAGTTTCAAGATGCGAAGAACTCCTGCAGGCGGGATCCGTTAATCTGGACCTGCAGCTGCAGCAAGTTGTGGACTTGTTCCTAGAGCCTTCGCACCCATGGACTGTTAAGCAGGAAACATCGGCAGAGGTAAGCCTTATTTTGAATGTAATCGAGCAACAGCAACCCCAGATGACGCATCAGAGCAAAGTTATGGCAACTCTGCGTAGGTTGCGTAACCTCGATCAGAACATTGTGGAACCGCACATATTCGAGGAAGGCTCCGCGAGTCCCACTACTGGCTCTGGTTTTACGAATATGCAGCTGAAATGAATGGGCGGCTCTCTGACGATGAGAAGGTGCAGAACCTGCGTGGCTACCTCGGTGTCATCGTTAGAAAGTGGTATGACATGCAGCTTTTGTAGAAGGTACCAGCTCGCTGGAACAATTGGAAAATAAGATTTTTAGGGGCTTTCCGTCAAAACGCTGTTGAAAGTAGCGATGCGCCTCTACGCTTCACATACCAATGTGGTTCTTCGCTAGAATACTTAATCGAAAACGTCATTTGTTGTATGATGCGGAACCTAATCTCACATCGTCGGCCGCTATAGCTTTAATTACACAACGGCTACCTATGGATGTAAAAAACTAAATTCAGATAAAAGCGCCGGTAACATTTCAAAACCTTCTGCAGTGCATAAATTCATGTTACCAACAACGGAATTTACGGAAGAACTAAGCGCCTGCCGAACAAGAGATATTACCTAATTCAAGTGAGCTGAAAGCAAAAGATAGCTTCACCGCCAATGAACCGAGGGTTTCTCTACCCAGCCCAAGACATAACCTAAAAGAAAGTTCGTATCCCCCTACCGATCGTGTCGACGGAAGTAGTCAACGTGCCACACTGAGAGATGTTACTGTACCTCAATTGTTGCCACAGAAACAAGTCAGTGTCGATGACAAGCCCCTAATGTATTACACCGTGCGCATAGTGTCCACTTGATTGCTTGACCTCCCTGTCAAGGTCGATGTCACTGAAATGAAAGCCCTTGTTGACTCTGGAGCCTCTTTGTCCATAACGAAAAAGTGTAGTGCACGTCGGCCTCCAGCAGGGCCCTGCGGGTCCAGAGATACGATGGGACTCACGTAATGATTGGGCCTGTGTATTTCTTTAATTTAAAGCTCAGAACACTTAGACAGACGTATTAGTGATGTACGATGTAACTTATGACTTTCTGTCGTTCCGTCCTGATATGAAAAGGTTAAAGATGAAAATCTACTGCGACGACAAGGTCCTAATTGCAGACGCTTCACAAGGAAAAATGAGCTAGAGGCACCTGGACACCTAAATCAAATTTGCTGTGAGCATAACATAAAAACGGAATTACCAGAGCTTTTCTGCAAAGGGAACTACGCCCAGCGATAAAATCTCATACGTTTCGTAGACAAAGCAGTGGTTAGAACTCCGTATAATATGCCACGAAAAAAGACGCTATGGATGAAAGAAGAGCTACGAGAAATAGTGGACGCTGGGATCAGTTGACTGTCGGTGTCGGCATTTGCATCACCTATAACTATTGCTCCGAAAAAAGACGGAACTTTCCGTCATTTGCATAGATTATCAAAATAATAATCAACAAACTGAGCTGATTCCTTACCCAATGCCCAAGATTGACGACATAATTCACGAAAGCAGTGGTTGCCGTTGGTTTTCAAGATTAGGCCTTTGCAGGGGCATTTGGCAAATTCAATTGAGTGAGCAAACGAAAAATTACACTGCGTTCATTACATCATTCAACTACGTTTTAGCTGAAAGAACTCCCCAGCGTGGTTTCAGAAGATCATGAATGAATCCCTGAAGCCATACCTGGGAACGCTCAGCAACGTTTACCTTGATTATATCATTGTTTGTTCTAAAACAAAAGAGGAACATCAGAAAGACCTTTCGCAAGTTTTGCACGCTCTCAGTCTTGCACATCTCAAAGTGAACTTCCGAACAGTGCCTTTTTCCAAGAAAAGGTGGCGTTCCTTGGAAGAAATTTTGAGGGGTCCATGAAAAACAAGGCAAGAATCGGTTGAAAAAATTTCAGAATTGGCGTAGCCCTACGGTGTACACTCACTGCGTGTTTTCCTAGCTCTAGCCGGACACTTAAGACACTCATTAGGACAAGATCTCTCAGACGTTTGACGCAGAAAGGCATACCTTACTAGTGGGATGACGAGTGGTAAATTTCGCACTGTGAATTTGTGAAAATAATATCGTCGGACCCTATCCTGCGGATACCACACTTCTCCTCGCCGTTTGTGCTCAATACAGATGGGTGCTATTATTCGACCGGCGCCGTGCTCTACCAGAAATCATTGGAGTCGACCATACACTGCGACCATACACTGAAGCCAGCTAAAATTTGCTACTCTACTACAGAAAAAGAAACGCTGGCTGTCTTGAAAGCTGTGCAGAATTTTCGAACCTACCTAAAAAGTGCAAAATTCATCATTTTCACAGAAGGGCAGCGGATTGGGCGAGTTGGTTTTCCATGGTAACAATAAAATTCAAACAGCGCTAGACGACAGTCCTGCCGTCTAGCGCTGTTTGAATTTTATTGTTACCATGGAACACCAACTCGCCCAATCCGCTATCAGCGCCGTGTTTGTCTCCTCCTCTTTCTGGTCTGTCGTCTAGCGCTGTCAGCGCCGTGTTTGTCTCCTCCTCTTTCTGGTCCTGTCGTCTAGCGCTGTTTGAATTTTATTGTTATTTTCACAGACTACCGGGCATACAAACAAAACGACAAGTCGCTAGATGGGTAAATTATCTTTAACAGTTTGATTTAGTCATTTCCCAACAACCCAGTCTTCTATTCACTGACATTGATTCTTGTCCAGGTTGCTAGTACCGAACACATTTGACTACCCCCAAAACATTAATCACATGAAGCTAAAAGCTAGGGCACTGAAGAAATGGAGTTTACCGATGTCAAATACCATGTTGCAGCCACAATGGTTCCCATAATACTGCATTTCTAACATGGCACCTATGATCCGCTAGGCATGATGGTTTCTGGCTCACGTACAATAAACGGCTCAAAGGATCTATGTGGCCAAGTATGAAGGATGATACCAGAAAGTACATCTAAATGTTCCATTGGTGCCAGAAGCATAAAATCAAGTTCAGGCAACCCAGAAACATAATTATAATCACAGAGTAGTCAGGTGTACCGTTTCAAGTCGCTCACTTGGGTTTCGCGAAGCTCAGTATAAAAGGTGAAGGTGCCAGGACAACACAAGCTTCCTTGCAGGTTATTGATGAATGTACAAGGATGGTTATCACAATTATGGGTTATGACATGCAAAGTGGGCGGGAGATAAAAGAATGTCAATAAAGTTTTGTTCACCATATCAAACAAGTGCTAATGGCCTCGCCGAACGTGCTATACGAGACACGAAACAATACTGCCTCAAAGCTGCTGTGGGACATCACAACCGTTCTTCAACGATCGGTCTTGGATGTGGCCCTCTTTTCGCAGCTTAAGGGATTGTGCCCCTACTTCCAGCGGGTCGCGAACTGGGCCTTCTTGATAATGTAACGCTTTCTGAGATAGAAAAAGTGCGAAACAAGAGGCATATCAAGATCGATTGAAGAAAAACTTTGACAGGAGACACAGCAGCGACATACCGGAAATACAACCTTCCGACCTCGTTCTATTACGGAACGGCCGTGAGACTTCCAATGGCAAGTTCTATGCACGCTTTGAAGTAATCAAGACTGCCTCGCAGCGTGGTATCCTGAAGATGATCTGGTGCTTGGGAGTCTCCGCGCAAACGAAGTACACCTCCTTCAGTAATGCATTCAAATATTATACCAGGAGGTGTGAACAATGAAGTCCGAGGGAGTGAAGCAGTCTGCTACAAAAGAGTTATAGAAGACGATGAAGAGTGATCACAAGAAGATACTGGAGGGAGGAGCTAAAAATAGCGGACGATACCCGTCTCTTTACATATGTGTTTGAGTGAATCTCAGTAACCCTGCACGTTTTACATGGATTGACTGGATGAAAGGTGTTTGTGTCGCGGATCGATGTTTTAATAAACTGGCGAATGTAGCGAATTTGTTATGAGCTTGTCTTGGCCATGTGCAATGCGATGCGACGACGAAAAGATGTTTATGTTCATTCATGCCGAATGCTCCGAAAATTTCGAATGCTGAAATTCGAGGTAAAGCGAGTATCGAATGGCACAACGTTTTATCGAACATTCGCTCAAGCTTTCTTTAGGACCACTGCTACCACAGCGAGCGGCACGCGCATCAGTTCTTTAATTTCGCACGCTTCAAGTAAAGCCAAGCAAAATTCATTGTACACCGAAAACAGCACCAGGAGAACGACTGAATGGGTTGTTTTGGTAAGTAATAGAAGTTTCTCCCTCGGAAGTCATGCCCCGAAATAAAAAAACTAAATACTTCCCTAAATAAATGATCTTCTATAACTAGTCATAACACAAAACTCTTCCTGGTGGCCGTAAGTTTCATAATCGAGTGTTGTAACAGTTCCGTTTATAACAGTTCCGTTCCGTTGTAACAAGCTGCATAACGTTAGCTGGGACACCCTGTATACTTACGTCATGCACACAGTTTTCTTTGTGGACTGAACGAATTGCCCTTTTTATATTTTGTTAAATGTGGGACAGGTCATAAGTCACGGGTTATATGTAGGAAATGTTTCAAGGGTGTGGAGTAGTTGCAGCTTTTGCAAGAAATAACCCATGGAAGAACTTCGGAGCGTTAAACATTTGTTTGACGTAGAGTGAAGAATTTAGCCCACAGTTCACGAAGTACATTCGTCCCAGAGATAAAATTATTCGAAAATGGGGGGAACGTTATCGACAATGTGCATGTAGAGTTTATTACGTGCGGTGCGAATAAAGCAATATAAAAATTTAAATCATTCCACTCTTTGAAGATGGAATGGCAGCGAAAGCTGACAACAGTCAAAGCTCTCAGACGAAAAGCAAAGTGCTTTCGCTGCCATTCCATCCTCACAGAGTGGAATGGTTGTCATTTGTTGGTTCCGCATCGCGGGAACGTTCTTCGTCGGTGGCCGTTTCGAGCCGGTAACCTTTACACTCTCGTTGCTGTTCCCTTGGGCGCTCCTCGTACGCATGTTGTTTTCGGCTGTACGAACTATACGTTACCGCCCCATCGATAACGCATCTCTTTTTAGCGCCGACACCTCTCCTGCCTATATACAGCGATAACCTTGACAACACGCTATTTTTCACGGTGAGCGCTCTAATGTGTTACGTATTTTGACATCTGCGCCGCCGCACTGCACCCGTAGGTGATCGCACACAAAGCAGACAATGAAACACATTGTGTATGGGTTCATTAGAAATCACTAAGTCTGTTTATGTTCCCGGACCGGAAAAAAAAAACTACGAATTGTTAGTCATATACAGCTTTCGCTGTAAAGATATATATTCATGTTTGAAGCGCTTCAACACGCTGTACGGCCGTTCTCAATGTATCTCAAGGTAATGTAAAAAACGTGCACGTGCCAGGAGGCTCACATGCGACCAATATTACAGAAAAGGTATAGGTTCTGCTTTTTTTACGATTGTTGCTCAATTTTATTGAACCCTTCAATTGAAGTAAATGAGTCACCTTGTGTATATATCGCGGAGATAAGGGGGCAGTTTATGAAGATGGGCATCAATAAATATTCAGAATGTGTCGCTCAGTTGCGGCGCATAATTTTGCCAGTCGTTCTTGGTCCACTATAAAGATTAGGTGAAAATCTTGAGAAAATTACGGCTGATGTGCATGGGAACTTGCGTGTGTGGGTGAGGTACGGTGTTGGCTAGAATTGTATAACGAATATTTGGCAACGTTAGAAAAGGGCAATTTTCCAAACAGGTTTGCCATATGCATGCAACCTTTGAAAGTGTGTGATCTAATTATGACCAACTAAAACTGTTATTGCAACTACTCCAGATAAGCAGCTGGCTGGAAATTGCGCCGCAATTCTGCAAGTTGTCACAAATTTGTTGTCTTCTTTTTTTACTGAGGAGCTCCAACTCGATGAGCATCAGGAGGCTCGCCACCGACCTTCGCCCAAACTCTGTCGTGTGAGTTCGCATTAAGCGTGCGGCGCGTTGTCCCCAGTGGAAACCTTAAGCAAACACGGGACGAGAATGTGCCTGTCTGCGGCAAACCTTTGCGTCGTTGTGCTGCTACGGACTCGCCTTTCTCGTTGATCATGCGGTAGATGATCATCGTGAAGACGACGACCAGGATCAGCGAACAGACCAGGGTCACCACCAGCCGCGCCCGCCGTTCCCTGTGAAAGGAAGGATGCGCCTCATTGGTGACGCAGCCCGACGGCATTCCCGGAACATGGGTAAACGCTTCAGTGGACCACGTAGCACGTCTCCGTATATTTCTCGGCTTCGTTAAAGAGTCTTCCTTTTCCCTAATGTAGAAATTGTTAAACACGTACCGTTCCAAGCCTCGATATTTACCAGCACAGCTAGCTAGCTTTGAACCATGACGACACGTTGACAGGCATGCGCGTGAATATTTTAACACTGTATAAGCAATGGAAATGTGCAATCTGAGAAAAATCATATTCGCCAAATGTATTTACTCGGTCAGCGTCATACTTGAAACACACCATTAAGATCAATTGTTGGCTGGCAGCTAGAGAACCCACGCATTGCTGCATGCAACTTATACGCCAAGGCTCATGGTCACTTTTCCATAGTAACCCCGACCTAGTCTAATATAGAACGCCACAACTAAAATCTATGCTGTGCTACCGCGGATAGAAATACAATTCTTTTTCAACATATTTTGCACTTTATATTATCAACGTATGAAGTCAGGCCATAGAATGTTCCCTAAATATTATGTAATAAGGGATGCCCCCTTTCGATCTCACAAAGCCAAATGTGCCCAGGCCGTATGGCTTCATCTAAAGCACCAAATTATTCATACCTTTTAACGAACTTGTGCAGACCAACTTTGCGTTGGTCCTTCACAACATTTGAAACAGCGTGGTATTGCGTTTTTATACCGGCTCTCACAAAAAAGTTACACAAATAATTTAAAAGTAACAGCGGGCTTCACGCGAACGCCGATCAAATTGTGTTGATGGGCGTTATGTGTGCTAGACACTGGTTAGAACTGAGGTGAAACAGCGCGAAAAGACGAGGACACAAGGAAACAAATACCATAGACAAGCGCTGACTGCAAACTGGAAGTTTATTTGAAATTCACCCGAGATTTATACCTTTTTCAATATAGGCATGCGCACATCAAGCGCAAAAACATCTGCAAATGAAAAACATTTTAATCTTTCTTCCAAAAATGTGATTTCTTTTCCCGACAAGGCAAGAGAGGGAATGCTTACACATTTATGTCCTTCCTTTCTTATATGAAAGGCCTCTACTATTTCCCTTTCCTTCTCACCCTTTCCTTTCCCTATGAATTTTGTCTTTTCAAATATGCGGGTGCATTGACACTTGTTACAGGGTCCAGTTATTGACTCCCATAGCCATTCTTTAGGTTAGAGCTGTGCTGACGAGCTCTTTTATTGGAGCCCTGTCCCGTTTGACCTATATAAGATTTGCCACAACTGAGCGGTATTTGATAGATGACGTTGCGCCTGCACTCAGTGAAACGAGTTTTATGATTTGTGGTGCACATGTGCCTTTCACGCTGGTTCAGGCGATTAAATATCGAGGACAACTTACACGGTGCACTGAAAACCAAATTAATATTATGTCTATTGGAAACTTTCTTCAGATTGTGCGACAACTTGTGTAGGTATGGCACCACGTGCGCTTGGCTTTTGTCTAGACGCTGACACTTCATGTTGTGGAAATAGGCATGTGCTCATATTTTTAAATCAGTTGTTGACAAAACGATAAAGTGTCGATGAAAAGGTTTTAGATAACAATATAGCGACGTCTCTCCTTTGTATATACGTAGCAATATGCGCTTTTCCTGTGGCACACAGCATGCCTCGCATCGTCGAGAACAATGTAGTGACGTCTCTTCCTTGCATGTGCAGCAGTATGGCCTTGCCCTGTGGCACAGCATGCATCGCATCGTCGAGAAGAATGTAGCGACGTCTCTTCTTTGCATGTGCAGCAATATGAACTAGCTCTGTGGCACAGCATCCATCGCATCGTCGAAGACAACGTAGTGGCGTCTGTTCTTTGCCTATGTACAGCAATATGCGCTTGCCCTGTGGCACAGTATGCCTCGCATCGTCGAGAACTATGTAGCGGCGTCTCTTCTTTCAATGTGCAGCAATGTGCGCTCTCTTATTTGCATGTGCAGCAATGTGCGCTTGCCCTTTGGCGCAGCAGGCCTCGCATCGTCGAGAAAAATATAGCGGCGTCTCTACTTTGCATGTGAAGAAATATGCGCTTGCCCTTCGGCACAGCAGGCCTCGCAACGTCGAGAACAATGTGCGGCGCCTCCTCTTTGCATGTGTAACAATAGGCTTAAGGCGATGTTGGTAAATGATCTGGGTTGAAATGTTTCTTTTGCTCCGATACTGTTCATACGTAATTTTATCCCCATTTTCTTGAGTTTTTTCCCCTGTAAGCATTGTGTACTCGCCCTGCTGTCCTAAGCATTCGACGATGTGTCTGCCGCTTGTGGCATAAAGCCAATATTGGCAAGCACCGTTTTAACTATCGCGTTCTTTGCTTCTTTTTATGTCCCTGTTTTGCATTCTTACATTTATATGACCTTTGTTTTTATTATCTACCTTGTATACGGTCCCCCCTTATGTAATACCCCGACAGGGGCCTTTAAGGGACAATAAATGTTCATAATATGCGCTTTTCCTTTAGCACAGCATGTCTCGAATCGTCGCGAACAATGTAGCCGCGTCCCTTGTTTGTATATGAAGCAATTTGCGCTTCCCCTGTAGCACAGCATGCCAGGCATCGTCGAGAACAATGTAGCGGCGTCTGTTCTTTGCATGTCGAGCAATATGTGCTTTCCCTGTGGCACAGCATCCCTTGCGTCGTCGAGAACAATGTAGCGGCGTCTCTACTTTGCATGTGCAGCAATGTGCGCTAGCTCTGTGGCACAGCATCCATCGCATCGTCGAAGACAATGTAGTGGCGTCTGTTCTTTGCCTATGTACAGCAATGTGCGCTTGCCCTGTGGCACAGTATGCCTCGCATCGTCGAGAACAATGTAGCGGCGTCTCTTCTTTCAATGTGCAGCAATGTGCGCTCTCTTATTTGCATGTAAAGCAATGTGCGCTTGCCCTTTGGCACAGCAGGCCTCGCATCGTCGAGAACAATGTGCAGCGTCTCCTCTTTGCATGTGTTGCAATAGGCTTAAGGCGATGTTGTTAAATGATCTGGGTTGACATGTTTCTTTTTCTCCGATTAGTGTTTATATGTAATTTTATCCCCTTTTTCTTGAGTTTTTTCCCCTGTAAGCATTGTGTACTCGCCCTGCTGCCCTAAGCATTCGCCGACGTGGGTGGCGCTTCTGGCATAAAGCCAATATTGACAAGCGCCGTTTAACCTATCGCGTTCTTTGCTTCTTTTTATGTCCCCGTGTTGCATTGTTAAATTTTTATGACTTTTGCTTTTATTATCTTCTTGTATACGCTCCCCCCTTATGTAATGCCCCGACAGGGGCCTTTAAGGGACAATAAATGACCATAATATGCGCTTTTCCTTTAGCACAGCATGCCAGACATCGTCGAGAATAATGTAGTGGCGTCTGTTCTTTGCATGTGTAACAATATGTACTGTCCCTGTGGGGCAGCACGCCTCGCGTCGTCGCGAACAATGTAGTGGGTCTCTTGTTTGCCTGCGTAACAATATGCGCTTGCCATGTGGCACAGCATACCTCGCGTCGTCGTGAACAATGTAGTGGCGTCTCTACTTTGCATGTGCAGCAATGTGCGCTTGCCCTGGGGCACAGCATGCCTCGCGTCGTCGTGAACAATATAGCGACGTCTCTACTTTGCATGTGTAGAAATATGCGCTTGTCCTGTGGCACAGCACGCATCGCATCGTCGAGAACAATGTAGCGGCGTCTCTTCTTTGCATGTGCAGCAATGTGCGCTTTCGCTGTGGCACAGCATGCCTCGCATCATCGAGAACAATGTAGCGGGGTCTGTTCTTTGCATGTGGAGCAATATGTGCATTCCCTGTGGCACAGCATCCCTTTCATCGTCGAGGACAGTGTAGTGGCGTCTTTTGTTTGCATGTGCAGCAATGTGCGTTTTACCTATGGCACAGCATGCCTCGCATCTTGGCGAACAATGTAGCGGCGTCTGTTCTTTGCGTGTGTAACAATATGCGCTTACCCATTGACACAGCATACCTCGCATCGTCGAGAATAATGTAGCGGCAGCTCTTGTTTGCATGTGCAGCACTGTGCGCTTGCCCTGTGCAGGGTGTCTACCAACCGGGAAAACCGGGAAAACCGGGAATTCTCAGGGATTTTCAGTAGTCTGGAAAAACTCAGGGAAAACTCAGGGAATTTGTGCCTCTATCAGGGAAAATTAGGTGTAATTTTATTGAAAGGGTCGAAAGTCGTGGTAATGCTGGCTCGAGTAACAGACAGGAATCGTAATGAATCGTCTTTGACGTCCTGTCGTCGGCTGGAGGTGCTACCAGTGTACAGTCAACGGGCGACTTTCCGGATCCCCGATAATTTGGACGGCTTCGCGGCACCACCACGTGCTGCATAGAGTCAATTTGTATCAGAACGTCTGAAATTTCGGATGCAACAACTCTTCGCCGTCCGATTTTCCGGATGTTTTGCCGTGACGGCAGGTCCGAAACGGCATTAACGCCACCACTGCTGCCATTTTGATTACCTCGCCGCCTCAAATCGGTGCTCTCGCACGCAGATCCGCTGGCAGCCGTAGCCACCGCTACGGCAACGCTAGGCCTAGCTGCTTCGACGTTCGCTATGAAGCTTCTTGACGTTGGGTGCCGTGTTTTTTATTCAAAGAATTCACTGCTGTCAGCAATGGCACGCACTCCGCCTTTGCGGTCTTCGCGATTGGCTTAGAAGTTTGGAAAGCACGGTGCGTTGCATAATGTCAGATCCCGAAAGTCAGCTTCTCCTTTGTACAGATATGTTACTTGGTGAAGCATACGCAAACGTATTGCAGTGAAGCATAACAAGCGTGCGAAGGGGCTATTGCCGCGGGACACAGTATGTATGCCTTAATTAGGCACGCGTGCACCCGGTATTTCCTGTCAGAGCACGAGCACCGATATGCCTAATACGTGTACAGACAGGCCTTCAGAGCGTTTTCGAATGTGCCTGTGGCGGTTTGAGCCTTTAAGGGCAGTAATGGACGTGCATTTATTTTTTTCCAACTGGGCAAGTTTTCGGACGTTTTCGCGGTCCATAAGGAGTTCGAAAACTCGGACGTGGACTGTGACTTTGACCAAGAAGATGCTTCAAATGGTCCGTGGGGCGAACGAGTAGTGGAAGGAGTACAAGTACAGAAAGGGCCAACACATTGAGGCATGAACGGGAACGGAAGCGTGCTGCCGCCGTTTTGAAGGAGCTTTAGCTCAAAAAACAAAGTGTTAGCTGATGCCGAGATGCATGTGTCCCTCATCCAAGCCAAAATAAACTCTTTAAATAGGTGAAACACAACACTGAGGCGTGGTGCGCGAGCTGAGAGTATGTCAGAACAGTTGAGGTTGACTTACGAGCTGTTGAGAGGGAATCTCAATTGTGACAAAGTTCGGGCCTCATACCACTGAGCTTGCTATCAGTTGATGCAAATAGCGCATATTCGAAAATATTTGCTTTTGTATGCATGTCCTTTTTTATTCGTATTTGAAAATGACCGACTCGATTTGCAATTTTTTTCGAAGAAATTTTATTTGCTGTGCATTTTACTAACTTCTCCCTTCTCTTCTCTTTTCGAATAACACAAATCCTTAGTATTCAAATTGGATTAAGTCGTTCTTTAAAATTTTTTATTTCATATGCTTACTAGAGAGTGACAGCACCGTGCGATATGGTTTCAGCTTGGCTTGACAAAAAACATAGCTGTGCATCACTCAGGGAATTTCGCAAAGGCACTCAGGGAAAACCTGGAAAACTCAGAGAATTTGGAAATGTTAACTTGGTAGACACCCTGCTGTGGCACTGCATCCTCGCATCGTCGAAGACAATGTAGCGGCGTCTTTTGTTTGCATGTGCAGCAATGTGCGTTTTACCTATGGCACAGCATGCCTCGCATCTTGGCGAACAATGTAGCGGCGTCTGTTCTTTGCGTGTGTAACAATATGCGCTTACCCATTGACACAGCATGCCTCGCATCGTCGAGAACAATATAGTCGCGTCTGTTCTTTGCATGTGCAGCAATATAAAGCTTTCCCTGTGGCACAGCATGCATCGCATCTTCGCGAACAAGGCGTCTCGTTGCATGTGTAACAATATGCACATTCCCTTTGGCGCAGCATGCCTCGCATCGGCGAGAACAATGTAGCGGCGTCTCTTCTTTGCATGTGTAGCAATGTGCGCTAGCTCTGTGGCACAGCATCCATCGCATCGTCGAAGACAATGTAGTGGCGTCTGTTCTTTGCTTATGTACAGCATTGTGCGCTTGCCCAGTGGCACAGTATGCCTCGCATCGTCGAGAACAATGTAGCGGCGTCCCTTCTTTCAATGTGCAGCAATGTACGCTCTCTTATTTGCATGTGTAGCAATGTGCGCTTGCCGTTTGGCACAGCAGGCCTCTCATCGTCGAGAAAAACATAGCGGCGTCTCTACTTTCCATGCGTAGAAATATGCGCTTGCGCTTTGGCACAGCAGGACTCGCATCGTCGAGAACAATGTGCGGCGTCTCCTCTTTGCATGTGTAGCAATAGGCTTAAGACGATGTTGTTAATGATCTGGGTTGACATGTTTCTTTTGCTCCGATTAGTGTTCATATGTAATTTTATCCCCTTTTTCTTGAGTTTTTTCCCCTGTAAGTATTGTGTACTCGCCCTCCTGCCCTAAGCATTCGCCGACGTGTGTGGCGCTTGTGGCATAAAGCCAATATTGACAAGCACCGTTTAACCTATCGCGTTCTTTGCTTCTTTTTATGTCCCTGTGTTGCATTGTTAAATTTTTATGAGTTTTGTTTTTATTATTTTGTATACGCTCCCCCCTTATGTAATACCCCGACAGGGGCCTTTAAGGGACAATAAATGATCATAATATGCGCTTTTCCTTTAGCCCAGCATGCCTCGAATCGTCGCGAACAATGTAGCCGCGTCCCTTGTTTTCATGTGTAGCAATTTGCGCTTGCCCTGCGGCACAGCATGCCAGCCATCGTCGAGAATAATGTAGCGGGGTCTGTTCTTTGCATGTGTAACAATATGCACTTTCCCTGTGGGGCAGCACGCCTCGCATCGTCGCGAACAATGTAGCGGGTCTCTTGTTTGCCTGCGTAACAATATGCGCTTGCCCTGTGGCACAGCATCCCTTGCATCGTCGAGGACAATGTAGCGGCGTCTCTAGTTTGCATTGCAGCAATGCGCGCTTGCCCTGTGGCACAGCATCCCTCGCATCATCGTGGACAATGTAGCAGCGTCTGTTCTTTGCGTGTGTAACAATATGCGCTTACCCATTGACGTAGCATACCTCGCATCGTCGAGAATAATATAGCGGCGTCTCTTGTTTGCATGTGCAGCAATGTGCGCTTACCCTGTCACTAAGCATGCCTCGCATCGTCGAGAACAATATAACCGCGCCTGTTCTTTGCATGTGCAGCAATATGCGCTTTCCCTGTGGTACAGCGTGCCTCGCATCTTCGCGAACAATGTAGCGGCGTCGGTTCTTTGCATGTGTAGCAATAGGCGCTTTCCCTGTGGCACAGCATGCCTTGCATCGTCGCGAGCAATGTAGCGGCGTCTCTACTTTGCATGTGAAAAATATGCGCTTGCACTGTGGCACAGCATAGCATGCATCGTCGAGAACAATGTAGCGGCGTCTGTTCTTTGCATGTGTAGCAATATGCGCTTTCCCTGTGGTACAGCATGCCCCGCATCGTCGCGAACAATGTAGCAGCGTCTCTGGTTTGCATGTGTAGCAATATGCGCTTATCCTGTGGGAAAGCATGGCTGGCATCGTCGAGAACAATATAGCGGCGTCTCCTCTTTGCAGGTGTAGCAATAGGCTTAAGGCGATGGTAAATCATCTGGGTTGACATGTTTCTTTTCCTCCGATTTGTGTTCATATGTAATTTTAACAGTTTTTCTTGAGTTTTTTCCCCTGTAAGCATTGTGTACTCGCCCTGCTGCCCTAACCGCTCGCCGACGTGTGTGGCACTTGTGGCATAAAGCCAATATTGACAAGCACCGCTTTAACTATCGCGTTCTTTGCTTCTTTTTATGTCCCTGTGTTGCATTGTTACATTTTTATGACCTTTGTTTTTATTATCTACCTTGTATACGCTCCCCCCTTATGTAATACGCCGACAGGGGCCTTTAAGGGACAATACATTATGATATGTAGTGGGTAATATGCATGTGGCGCGGTGCGGACTGCCACCGCTGCGGCGCGAGAACCGAGCTTGGGCTGCTGATGCGAACGGTTAGGACTCGCGATCAAGAGCTACTTGCGATCCCGCGTACGAGCGGCAATAAACCCCCTTTCAATTGGTGGAGCTGCGGGGTAGACCTCGGAAACTGGAACTCCGAAGCGGGACGCTACCGACTGCTGCGACCATGCCTAACGAAACCACCCAGGAAGATGCACCACAGCGTCCGGCGTTCATCGTTTCCGGTTTGTGGCGCCAGCGTGATCCTGCCATCTTTAGCGGCACCGATGATGATGACCCGGAGGATTGGTTGACATCTTACGAATGGGTGAGCCAGCACAACAAGTGGGATGACGTCACCAAGTTGCACAACGTGCTGTTTTACTTAGCCGGTGTCGCGAAGCTCTGGTTCCGAAACTACGAACACGATTTTGCAGCATGGAGCGCATTCAAAACAAGTTTCGCAGATGTGTTCGGGCGCCCCGCTGTGCGCAAGCTTCGCGCAGAACAACGCTTACGGGGGCATGCGCAACATCACGGTGAAACTTTCACAAGTTACATCGAAGATGTCATTGACCTGTGTAAGCGCGTGAATCCGTCAATGTCAGAACAGGACAAGATAAAACACATTATGAAAGGCATTGATGAGGACGCCTTTCAAATGTTGTTAGCGAAGGATCCGCGTACCATGGCCGAAGATATCAATTTGTGCCAAAGTTTTGACGAGCAACGGAAACAACGCATCTTAGCTCGGCGCCCACCGCCTACGGAAGATTCGTTAGCAGCAATAATTATTGGCGACAACCACACAACTTAGCTGACGCAAATAAAAGCGCGAGGACGTTGCACGACAGCTCTCGATTTTGCCGACCACGGAGAAGCCTTCTAAATGTTTCGCTCCAGCGATCCGACAGATAATTCAAGAGCAAGTGACCGAAGGTCTTCCACCTTCGTGGCAGGCAGCTCCCGTGGCCGCGCCTCTGACGTATGCTAAAGCCGTTGCACGGGCGCCTCGCTCGCCGGTGTTCTCTCCTCCGCCTTCGCCTCGCCAGCCGGCGGATCCCTTTTTCAGTGCACAGCAGCAGGGTACAAATCCAACAACCGCCCATTATGCTATGCCTGCGGTACCCCAGGTCATGTAATGGGCTTCTGCCGCCGGCGCTTGGCGGCCTTCGTGGGCAGCCCGCGACGACCCAGCTCCGACTTCCGACCTTTCCGTATGCCTCAACAACCACCGCCGGCAACGGCCATGTTTACACCCGCTGACATCTTCATTCACCGCCAGCCTATATTGTTGCCTTTTGCCCTCCTCACTGTTCACCATGGTGCTGCAGAAATACTGATTTCAAACCCAAATTCGTACACTTTGGCTTTGCACTGTGGCGAGACTATTGGTACCATCGAGTCTGTGGACGCTGACGTTATTGTGCATTTCCCTATTGCCGACGACGTAGATACTGCCAACGTAACAGCACTGACACCCTATGTGCCATCTAACCGAATACCACCGTATGTTTTTTTGTCGCTCCATTGCCGATGACCTCGAGCCGACACAACGTGAGCGGCTAATAACTCTTTTAAATGATTTTCACGCCTTTTTTGACTGGAACCAAGCATCATTAGGCCGCACAAGTACCGTCTCTCACCACATTGATACGGGACAGCACGCACCATTACGCCAGCGTCCGTGCCGCGTGTCATCCACCGAGCGTGGTGTCATCGCCGAGCAAGTTGAAGACATGCTTGACCGTGGTGTTATCAAGCCATCCTGCAGCCCTTGGTCGTCGCCCGTAGTACTCATTAAGAAAAAAGATGGCTCGATTCGTTTCTGTGTGGACTATCGTCGCCTCAACAAGATTACACGAAAAGATGTCTATCCTCTACCGCGCATAGATGACGCCCTGGATTGTCTACATGGTGCTGAATTCTTTTCTTCTTTGGACTTGGGATCGGGCTATTGGCAAGTGCCAGTGGATGAATCCGACCGTTCGAAGACAGCTTTCATTACTCCTGATGGCCTGTATGAGTTTACACTAATGCCATTCTGCCTCTGCAATGCGCGCGCGAAGTTCGAAAGGATGATGGATAATATTCTGCTAGGCCTCAAATGGAAGACGTGCCTGTGTTATATTTATACGACGTGGTAGTTTTCTCCCTCATTTCACCAGTCACCTCTCTCGTCTACGCGAAGTCCTTACTTGCCTTGCCACCGCCGGCCTTCAACTTAACCTGAAAAAGTGCCGCTTCGGAGCCCGCCAGCTGACCATACTTGGCTATGTCGTTTGCAAAGACGGCATCCTTCCCGACCCTGACAAACTTTGTGCTGTCGCAGAATTTCCGCGGCCGACTACACTGAAAGTACTCCGTAGTTTTGTCGGCCTTTGCTCTTATTTTCGACGGTTTGTGCGACATTTTGCCTGCATCATCGCCCCCTGACGAAGCTCCTGGCTGGCCCTGTTGACCTTCGCGATTGGACTCCGGCATGTGACCAAGCCTTCACCACTTTGCGTCGTCTGCTTACCTCACCGCTGTTCTGCGCCACTATGACCCGACTGTACCGACCGAAGTTCATACGGACACCAGAGGCGTTCGTCTTGGAGCCGTCCTTGTGCAACGCAAGCATGGCTTTCCGGAATATTTGGTTGCGTATGCAAGTCGTGCCCTCACGAAGGCAGAAACCAATTATTCTGTCACAGAAAAAGAATGTTTGGCAATAGTTTGGGCGTTAAACAAATTTCGCCCTTACTTGTATGGCCACCCGTTCAATGTTGTGACAGACCACCACGCGCTCTGCTGGCTTGCGTCACTGAAAGACCCGTCAGGCCGTCTTGGACGTTGGGCTCTTCGACTCCAAGAATTTGACATTCGCGTTATCTATCGATCCGGGCGCCAAAATTCTGATGGAGATGCACTATCCCGATCGCCCATGCGGTCCGACGAAACGCCACCCTCATCCATAAAGTGCCCGGTTGCTACACTTGCTGTTACTGACATGCCGTCTGAACAGAGGAAAGATCCGCGGATTGTGTCTCTCATTGACATTCTTCACAGTTCTTCAACGGCTACATGCCCTCGAGCCCTTCGTCACCAAGTCACTCATTTCGTGCTATGGGACGCCATCTTGTACCGCCGAAACTATCAGCCGGACGGTCGCAAATGGCTGCTAGTCATCCCTCGCCATTTGCGCTCCGACATATGCACGTATTTCCACGCCGACAAGCAACAAACTCATGCTGGCGTCCTGAAAACCTACGAGCGGCTCCGCCAGCGCGACTATTGGCGCGGCATGTATTCTTACGTCCGCAAATACATTCGGTCATGTGTAGCCTGTTAGCGACGCAAGACATCTCCTCATACGACAGGCCCTCTGCAACCTTTACCGTGTCCTGCACGTCCTTTTGATTGGATTGGCATTGACCATTATGGGCCTCTTCCATGCACTGCTAAAGGAAATCGTTGGATAATTGTCGCAGTAGACCACCTCACAAGATATGCCGAAACTGCTGCACTTGCTTCGGCTGCTGCTCGCGACGTCGCCGCATTCATGTTAAAGCTTGGCGCACTGCGAGAACTGCTCAGCGACCGAGGCCGTGTCTTCTTGTCCGAAGCTATTAATGAGCTACTCGCCGCTTGCCGCACTATTCACCGCACCACTACGGCGTATCACCCACAGACTAACGGTCTAACGGAACGGTTCTACCGCACTCTTGGTGACATACTCCCCATGTACGTTGCGTCTGATCATTCCATTTGGGACGATGTCCTCCTTTTTGTGACGTACGCGTATAATACCGCCGTTCAGGCTACCACAGGCTTCTCCGTTTTTCCTTCTTTATGGACGTGAACCATTCACTACCCTCGACACCGTGCTACCATATCATCCGGATGCCTCTTAATTCACCCCTCTTTCCGAAGTTGCTCGCCATGCTGAAGAGTGCCGCCAACTGGCTCGCTCGTTCACGTCGGCTACCCAAGGAATTCACAAAGGTCGCCACGACAACGGGCAGCCCACACAGTCCATCGCCGGGGACTCTCACGTCTGGCTTCAGCTGCCCTTCCAATCTCCAGGCCTTAGCACAAAGCTTCATCCGAAATATCAAGGCCCGTACCGGGTCGTCGCGTGCACATCGTCTGTGAATTATGTGGTCGAACCGGTGACGCCATCTTCGGACAAACGTCGCCGTGGCCGCGAGACGGTTCACGTCAGCCGCCTGAAGCCGTACCACGACGCCCTTATCGTGTCACCACCTTAGGTCGCCAGGATGGCTCCTCCTCGCCGCGGGGGCAATCGTAGTGGGTAATATGCATGTGGCGCTGTGCGGACTGCCACCGCTGCGGCGCGAGACCCGAGCTCGGGCTGCTGATGCGAACGGTTAGGACTCGCGATCAAGAGCTACTTGCGATCCCGCGTACGAGCTGCAATAAACCCCTTTCAAATATTATGCGCTTTCCCTTTAGCACAGCATGCCGCGCATCGTCACGAACAATGTAGCTGCGTCTCTAGTTTGCATGTGTAGCAAAATGCGCTTACCCTGTGGCTCAGCATGCCTCGCATCGTCGAGAACAATATAGCGGCGCCTGTTAATTGCATGTGTAGCAATATGCGCTTTCCCTGTGGCACGGAATGCCTCGCATCGACGCGAACAATGTAGCGACGTCTCTTGTTTGCATGTATAGGAATATGCGCTTACCCTGTGAGATAGCATGCCTAGCATCCTCGAGAACAATATAGCGACGTCTGTTCTTTGCGTGTGTAGCAATATGCGCTTTCCATGTGGCACAGCATGCCTCACATCGTCGAGAACAATGTAGCGGCGTCTCTTACTTGCATGTGTAACAATACACGCTTTCCCTGTGGCACACAGCATGCCACGCATCGTCGATAACAAAGTAGCTTCGTCTCTTGTTTGCATGTGTATCAATATGCGCTTTCCCTGTGGCACAGCATGCCTCGCATCTTCGCGAACAATGTACCGGCGTCTCTTGTTTGCATGTGTAGCAATATGCGCTTGCCCTGTGGCACAGCATGCCTCACATCGTCGAGATCAATGTACCGGCGTCTCTTGTTTGTATGTGTATCAATATGCGCTTTTCCTGTGGCACAGCATGCCTCGCATCTTCGCGAACAATGTACCGGCGTCTCTTGTTTGTATGTGTATCAATATGCGCTTTTCCTGTGGCACAGCATGCCTCGCATCTTCGCGAACAATGTACCGACGTCTCCTGTTTGCATGTGTATCAATATGCGCTTGCCCTGTGGCACAGCATGCCTCGCATCGTCGAGAACAATGTACCGGCGTCTCTTGTTTGCATACGTATCAATATGCGCTTTCCCTGTGGCACAGCATGCCTCACATCGTCGAAAACAATGTACCGGCGTCTCTTGTTTGTATGTGTATCAATATGCGCTTTTCCTGTGGCACAGCATGCCTCGCATTGTCGAGAACAATGAAGCAGCGTCTGTGCTTTGCATGAGTAGCAATAGGCGCTTGCCCTGTGACACAGCATGCCTCGCGTCGTCGAGATCAATGTAGCATCCACGATCGCGCCCTTTCCGTGTGAGCATTGACGCCGCGGTGCTCGTTGTGCTTGTACGCGGCTTATTTTCTTTGCATGTGTAGCAAGATTCGCTTTCCCTGTAGCACAGCATGCGTCGCACATTCAAGAACACGGTAGCGTCCACTATCGCGCGCTTTCCGTTTGGGCATCGACGCTGCGGTGCACACTATGCTTGTACGCGGCGTCTGTTTTTTGCATGTGTAGTAATAATCGCTTTCCCAGTGGCACAGCATGCATCACAGCGTCGAGCACAAGCTAATGTCCTCTCTATCGCGTCCTTGCTCTTTGGGCACCGCCGGCGCGGTATTCCCTATGCCTGTACGCGGCGTCTCTTCTTTGCATGTATAGTAATATTCGCTTTCCCTGTGGCACAGCATGCATCGCACCTTCAAGAGCACGGTAGTGTCCACTATCGCACCCTTTCCGCTTGGGCACCGACGCCACCGTGCTCGCTGGGCATGTACGCGGTGTCTATTCTTTGCATGCGTAGTAATATTCGCTTTCCCAGTGGCGCAACATGCATGCACACCGTCGAGAACAAGGTAGTGTGCTCTATCGCGCCCTTTCCGCTTGGGCACCGCCGGCGCGGGACTCGCTATGCCTGCACGGGGCGTCTCTTCTTTGCATGTATAGTAATATTCGCTTTCCCTGTGGCACAGCATGCATCGCACCTTCAAGAGCACGGTAGTGTCCACTATCGCACCCTTTCCGCTTGGGCACCGACGCCACCGTGCTCGCTGGGCATGTACGCGGTGTCTATTCTTTGCATGCGTAGTAATATTCGCTTTCCCAGTGGCGCAACATGCATGCACACCGTCGAGAACAAGGTAGTGTGCTCTATCGCGCCCTTTCCGCTTGGGCACCGCCGGCGCGGGACTCGCTATGCCTGCACGGGGCGTCTCTTCTTTGCATGTATAGTAATATTCGCTTTCCCTGTGGCACAGCATGCATCGCACCTTCAAGAGCACGGTAGTGTCCACTATCGCACCCTTTCCGTTTGGGCACCGACGCCACCGTGCTCGCTGGGCATGTACGCGGTGTCTATTCTTTGCATGCGTAGTAATATTCGCTTTCCCAGTGGCGCAACATGCATGCACACCGTCGAGAACAAGGTAGTGTGCTCTATCGCGCCCTTTCCGCTTGGGCACCGCCGGCGCGGGACTCGCTATGCCTGCACGGGGCGTCTCTTCTTTGCATGTATAGTAATATTCGCTTTCCCTGTGGCACAGCATGCATCGCACCTTCAAGAGCACGGTAGTGTCCACTATCGCACCCTTTCCGTTTGGGCACCGACGCCACCGTGCTCGCTGGGCATGTACGCGGTGTCTATTCTTTGCATGCGTAGTAATATTCGCTTTCCCAGTGGCGCAACATGCATGCACACCGTCGAGAACAAGGTAGTGTGCTCTATCGCGCCCTTTCCGCTTGGGCACCGCCGGCGCGGGACTCGCTATGCCTGCACGGGGCGTCTCTTCCTTGCATGTATAGCAATATTCGCTTTCCCTGTGGCACAGCATGCATCGCACCGTCGAGAAAAAGGCAGCGTCCACCATTGCGCCCTTGCCGTATGGGCACCGGTGAGGCGGTGCTAGCTGTGCTTGTACGCATCGTCTCTTCTTTGCATATGTAGCAATATTCGCTTTCCCTGTTGCACAGCATGCATTGCACCGTCGAGAACAAGGTAAATTGCACTATCGCGCCCTTTCCATTTGCGCCCAGACACCGCGGTGCTCGCTGTGCTTGTACGCGCCGCCTCTTCTTTGCATGTGTAGCAATATTCGCTCTCCCTGTGGCAAAGCATGCATCGCACCATCGAGAGCAATGTAGTGGCGACATTCACGCCCTTTTCGTTTGGGCACCGACGCCGTGGTCCTCACTGTGCTTTTACGCGGCGTCTTTTCTTTGCATGCATAGCAACATTCGCTTTCCCTGTTGCACAGCATGCATCGCACCTTCAAGAACACGGTAGCGTCCATTGTCGCGCCCTTTCCGTTTAGGCATCGACGCTGGGGTGCTCACTGTGCTTGTACGCTGCCTCTATTGTTTGCACATGTATCAATATTCACATTCTCTGTGCCACACCATGCATCGCACCGACGAGAAGGTAGCGTCCGCTATCGTGCTTTTCGCGTATGGGCACCAACGCCATGGTCCTCGCTGTGCTTGTACGCGGCGTCTCTTCTTTGCATGTGTAGCAACATTCGCTTTCCCTATGGCACAGCATACATCGCGCCGTCGAGAAAAAGGTAGCGTCCACTATCGCGCCCTTTCTTTTGGGCAACGACGCCGCCGTGCTCGCTAAGCCTGTACGCCACTCCTCTTCTTTGCAAGTGTAGCAATATTCGCTTTCCCTGTGGCAGAGCATGGATAGCACCGTCGAGAGCAATATAGCGTCCACGATCGAGCCCTTCCCGTTGGAGCACCGACGCCGCGGTCCTCACTGTGCTTGTACGTGGCGTCTTTTCCTTGCATGTGTAGCAATATGCGCCTTCCCTGTGGCACAGCATGAATTGCACCACCGAGGACAAGGTAGCGTCCACCATTGTGCCGGTTCCATTTGGGCACCGACGCCGCGGTCCTTACTGACCTAGTACGCAGCGTCTCTTCTTTGCATGTGTAGCAATATTTGCTTTCCGCGTGGCACAGCATGCATCGCACCGTCGAGAACAAGGTAGCGTCCAGGATCGTAACCTTTCTGTTTGGATAGAAATGCCGCGCTGCTCATTGCGCTTGTACGCGGCGTCTCATCTGTGCATGATTTGGAATATTTGATTTCCCTGTGCACTGCATGCATCGCACAGTCGAGGACAACGTAGCGTCCGCTATCCTGCATTTTCTGTATGGGCACCGATGACGCGGTTATAGCTGTGCTTGTACGCGCCGCCTCTTCTTTGCACGTGTAGCAATTTTCGCTTTCCCTGTGGCAAAGCATGCATCGCGCCATCGAGGACAAGGTAGCGTCCACCATCAAGCCCTTTCCGTTTGGGCACCGACGCCATGGTACTCGTTGTGCTTGTACGCGGCGTCTCTTCTTTGCATGTGTAGCAAAATTGGCTTTTCATATGGCACAGCATACATAGCGCTGTCAAGAAGAATGTGGCCTCGACGGTCGCGCGCTTTCCCTTAGGGCATCGACTCCGCGGTGCTGGCTGTGCTTGTACGCGGCGTCTCTTCTTTGCATGTGCGGCAATATTCGCTTTCCCTGTGGCACAGCATGAGCAGCACCGTCGGGAAGGATGTGGCCTCGACGGTCGCGCCCTAACCCGTTTGGGCATCGACGCCGCGGTGCTGACTGTGCTTGTAAGAGGCGTATCTTATTTCAATGTGTTGTAATATTCGTTTTCCCTGTGCACTGCCTGCATCGCACCCTCTTGATCAAGGTAGCGTCCACTATCGCACCCTTCCCGTTTGGGCATCTACGCCGCGGTCCTCACTGTGCTTGTACGCGGCGTCCCTTCTTTGCCTGTGTAGAAATATTTGTTTTCCCAGCGGCACACATTGCATCGCACGGTCGAGAACAAGGCAGCGTCCCCTATCGTGCCCTTCCCGTTTGGGCATCGACGCCGCGGTGCTGACTGTGCTTGTACGAGGCGTATCTTATTTCAATGTGTTGGAATATTCGTTTTGCCTGTGCACAGCCCGCATCGCATCCTCTAGATCAAGGTAGCGTCTACTATCATGCCCGTCCGTTTGGGCACCGACGGCGCGGTGCTCACCGTGCTTGTACGCGGCGTCTTTTCTTTGCATGTGTAGCAATATTCGCTTTCCCTTTGGAACAACATGCGTCGTACCGTCGAGAGCAAGTTCGCGGTCATATGCGAGCGCGCTGAAAGGCCCCAGCCCCACACCCAAGCGTCCGGTACCAGCCCCTTGAACCTCCCGCCGTCAGGAGACACGGGACAATGCTGCCCCCCCTGGCCAGACTACAGTGGATCAGCTGGTAGCAAACCTGCTGGTTACCATGCAAGCAGTCGGCGCTATGCTGCCAGCTGACCACCCGCTACGACCCATCTGCCTGCAGGCAGTGGCTTTACAACAGCCACCGAACCATCATGGCCAGTCCCACTGCTGATTGTCGGCCGCGCATCCTGCAGTGGAACTGCAACTCCCTGCGGCGAAGGCACGCCGAGTTGGCCGAGCAGCTGCCTCTGCACGACTACGACGTCCTCGCCTTCCAGGAAACGTATGCGCGTGCAGAGGAGGTCTCGCTGCCCGGCTACATCGGATACAGCAGCCCCACAGAGTGCCGACGCGACGACTGCGATGCTGCGCCCTGCACCGACGCGGCGCATCCGCCTGGCTCCCCTCGCGCAGCGGTGTATGTGCGTGCCTCTCTCCCGCACGCCCTCATCGCCACGGAACATCTGCGCTGTGCAGTGGGCGAGTGCGTGGCCGTTACCGTCCGTGTGCGCGGCACCGATACGTCGGTCGCGAGTGTGTACGTGCGACCCGCTCTGCAGTGGGACATGACATTCCTGTCGCGCCTCGCCGCTTCGCTCGCGCGTGACTGTGTGGTGTGCGGCGATTTCAACGCGCATCATGGGTACTGGGGCTCTGCGAAGACCACCATCCGGGGGAAGAACTTGATGGGCGCGGCCGCTGCGGCGGGCCTTGCCGTCATCAACAGCGGCCAGCCCACCTTCGCCCGTCGCAGCGGGACCGCCACAGTGATCGATCTCGCGCTTGTTTCGGAGCGCTGCTGATACGAGTGGCAGCGTGCACCGGACACCGCGGGATCCGACCACTTCCCCATCTTCCTCTCCCCCGTGCGGCCGAATCACGGCGCCACGCGTGGGTGCACGGTCGTGCGCTGGCCCATGTTCCGCGATTTCTGTGCCCAAACACCGCGCGGCGACGATTTCTTCGCGCACATCGCAGAGTGCGCGAATCGCGCTTCGGCGCGTGTTGCCGTACCTGCCGGTTCCCCTTGCCCGGACATCAAGCTCCTCAATGTGCGCGCCTCTCGCCGCCGCGCTCAGCGGAGAGCGATGCGAACCGGAGCCGAGGCGGACTGGACTTTGTACAACCGCCTGGACGCTGTGTGCAGACGACACGCCCGTCAGCTGCGCCGCTCTTGGGCCGGCCTCTGCTCGTCGCTCGCCCAGCCGTGCAACGAGCGCCGTGGATGGCGAGTCCTCCGGGCCCTCCTGAACCCGAAGGCACCGCGGTTCCCGGTGCTAGCCATCGCCATAGCGCGCGGGATCAGCGAGCTGGAGCTCGCAGAGCTTCTAGCGAACGCTTTTGCTGCCTCCCCTCCTGCTTCCAGCGCGCCCCCGGCTGTGTTACAGGCGCTGTACGCTGCGGTGTTCGTGCGGGGCGAAGCTCACACAAACCACGCACAGGCAATCACAAGCCTGTGCGAGAGTGACTTCACTCATCACGAGCTGCAGTGGGCCCTGTCGCGCGGCCGGCGCCGCCGCAGCGCGCCTGGGGCGGACGGGATAACGCTGCAGATGCTGCAAAACCTGGACAAGCCGCAGCGCCGCCTCCTGCTCGACGCTTACAACGACGTCCTGCACAGCGGCTCCCTCCCGGATTCGTGGCGACATGCTGTAATCGTCCCCGTGCTGAAACGCGGCAAGCCACCTCACAGCCCTGCCTCATACCGGCCGATCTCCCTCACGTCTATCCCGGGCAAGACGATGGAGGCGATGGCTCTGTCCCGGCTCCAGTGGATTGCGGATGCCCGCGGTGCTCTACCTCCCGAGCAGTGCGGCTTCCGCGCTCGCCGCTCCACGGCGGATTGCATCGCTGTCGTCGTCGGCACCCTCGAGCAGGCCAGGCTCGACAGGGAGACTGCCTCCTTGCTGCTCCTCGATGTCCAGAGCGCATTCGACTGCCTCCCTCACGACACCATCCTCTCGGCCGTGCGGGCGCTCGGTGTGGAGGGCAGGCTCTTTGCTTACATCGAGGCCTTCCTCGCCGGGAGAACATCAGCTGTCCGAGTCGGGGGCACGGTCGGCTCGCCCCGTCCTGTGAGCTGCGGTGTGCCTCAGGGAAGCGTGTTGAGCCCGTTTTTGTTCAACCTTGCCCTCGCGCCCATCATCGAGTGCATTCCCAAAACGGGCCGCTTCCCTGTGCGTGCTGTGCTCTACGCAGACGACATCGCGCTTCTCGTGCACGGGCCGACCTCTGCGACGGGGGAGATGCGCTACCGGCTTCAGGAGGCGCTGGACGGCGTCGCGAACTTCCTGCGCGCCATCGGCTTGCGGCTGTCGTCGACGAAATCCGAGGCTATCCTGATCCGCCCCTGCGGTGTTCGCCGCCGCACCGGCTGCGTGCTCGTCGAAGGAGTGCCCCTGCCCTGGCGCCCGACAGTGCGGTACCTGGGGCTCACGATAGACAACCGCCTCACGTGGTTCGCTGCTGTGCGCCGGCTGCGCGCTGAGATGCGCCGAGTGGAGAGTGCGGTGCGCTGCCTTCTCGCCCGTGGCGACGGCTGCCCGGCCTCGTTCGCGGCGGCGCTCTACTCTGCGGTGGCACTGCCGAAAGTGTTGTACGCGCTACCACTGTGTCGTCAGGCCCCGCACACTCTCAAGTTCAACAAATGGCCACAGAGGGCGAAAAACTCGACCGCGCGCTGCTGCTAACAAAACCAGCATAGTAATATCACTTCGGGATGCTTACGTTAGTTTGAACATTTTCCGCTAGAGGCGCCGTAATAAGTGCAATATTTTTTTGCAAGCTTTCTCCTACAATTACCGAAGCACGTTTATTACATGAAAAAGAGGGCGAAATTATCATTGCTAATTTGATATTGTATTCTTTGTAAGTAAGTTTATTGTTTCTTTGTCATTATAAACGCAAATAGCGTTCAGCATCATCGATCTTTCACGTGACCTCTGGCCTGGATTTAAAATTTTTACCGGTATTTTCGAGTGCATGGCGGCACGGATTCATTCGTTCGTGCGCTCAGGCTGGTTGCTTCTTTTTCGCTAAAACTAGTTTATTGCGCTTCGATGTCACGCGTTATTTAACCTGGGGTGAAGTGACGTGTTTGCAAGCGGACATGTAAGCCCGAAAGTTGGGTATCGGTCGTGAGCCATTCGGAACACGTCTGCATCGAAACGGGAGCTGGATTCTGGTGCGGCTGACAACGGCAATAAGGGTGAGTCGTTTAACACCGCTGCTTGAATCGTTATATAATATTCGTCTCATTAACTTACAGGCGGAGACAAGTTAACGAACTGGATCCTGCACAGCATATAACAGTCGGGATCCTCCGTTGCTGTTTCCTAAATAAACCGTTACTTGCGAGGCTGTCGTTATACACACACAATCGGGAAAGAAAGAGCGATATCGGAACGCGCGCCTCATTTTTCATCTTATTGTAGCCGTGGCCATAGGTGACTGGGTAGCCTTAACAATATACATATAAAGCTTATTTTCGAGTCCGCCGGCAACTTTTTTCGTCCACAAAATCGAATAATCCGTTGGTAAAATGATGTGAAAGTACAGAATTTAATGTATTAAACAGTTGCAAGCGTGATAATTCACTCATATTTCGTACTTGTTGGTTCCAAATGTTCTTGCTGTTCAGTTTGGTTTACCGTAGGGCATTTATTTTTGCAGTAGTGCAGCAGTGCATCACGTTCGTGCAGAATCAGTTCTAATAGCTTCATGACTTTCATGTATTTGCTTGTGGAACCAGCATTGTGATCTCTTCCAGTATATAAATGAACGCACAAATGTTCTCATTTGTGATCTTAATAATACCTAAACTGTTTACATGCATTGTATTAATAGGCAGGCATAAATTTATGGACGATAGCAATATTTAACGTGCTGCTTAAGCGCCCTAGAACAGACATGGTATATTTGCATGTGTTCTGTAGTCGCAAACCATCACAATATATATGTCACACCTTTTTGCATTTCATATTGCAAAATTGTGCTTTTTTCAATTTCTGATTCAGTCAAAATTTCTGTTCCAGACATGCAGTAATGAGGATGGCACCAGTATAAAGCAACACACTCCACACACTAAACAGAAGCTGCTGCCTGCTACAACAAGGCCATTGTGTGGACATTGGCTGCTACTACAAGGTAAACAACATGTGGTTCAGAAATAAGTATGCCTGATATGTGCTGTATTGTCTTGCTAGTCTTGAGATACATGTCATTTGTTTGCAGCAGAAATGAATGTTTGCTCATGTATATGGTTCAGTATAATTGGTTCGAACATAAAAGAAAACACACATGAGTTTGGCTAATCTGTGCTGTATCTCGTGTGTCACCGTTCTGCCCCAACAGAGTCCATGCCAAGCATACCTTGGTCATCACAGGAGCTCCTATCCACACCAACAGAAAGGGGCTGGAGCTGAATTTGCAAGGCTTTTACACCACGAACAAAGAAGCGCATGCAGAAGAACTTACATGAGATATCAAGTCTGCAGAGCACTGTGTCAAGACTGAAAAGAGCTTCAGCCACCATTCCACCAGCGCAGACAAATTGGCTGAGTCATCCAGGTAACTCATAAAGGACTTTATGGAAATTCTTCGTCTTCAGATGCACCTGCAACTTCTGATCAAGCACGGACGACGTTGGCCAAAAGAGTTCCATCAGTTTGCCCTTAATCAGCTTCCTGGCCATGTCAATTCCATTTGTGCCAAGTGTAATTTTTCTTCTATAAATGCAAGCTTTTTCATTGCCCATTCTCGTTAGAGATCATTCATCCTCATCCAAACATAAAGGTCAACCGATTCTTCGCTGATACTTAATACCAGTCACTGTCTAGTAGCATAACATATCTGTAGCAGTACCTTTTAGTGCATGTTGTCATGCACAATTCCTCTCCTGAAATAGCTGATGCAACATCGACATGTTTCTTGCATTAACCTACGCACTGTTTGCTATGCACCATTTTACTTTTCTTGATGTTTTTGGCCTTCAATGCTTGCAGAGCAGGGTGGCTTCTCTCTTGAATGCAAGCTTTCTCATTTTCCATATTCCTAGTCTCGTTGATGGTTGCTCTCCTTCCTTGATAGCCTGGGTCTTTGAGCAAGCTACACTGAATGATAGATTGCAGAATCTGGTTTTGCTGCCCCACTTGGTTGTGGTCGCCGTGTTACATTTCTCGGATGTGGGGGCCTGCTCAGTTACATTGGTAAGCAGTCTCTCGAGGTAAGCATTTGTTCCTGCAGTCCGCACAGCGACATAGACTCCCAGTGTACACACACCATAACTGGTGCTCCCCGTTCATTTTTTCCTGCTGCAGCCATGGGCAAATTGTGCTTGTGGCCTACCTCGGCCATGATTTGCTCAAAACTGAGACCAGCATATGGGCTTACATGGTTCGAAGTGTATGAAGTTGATAGCTGTACGGGGGGAAATGCCTGCAAAAATGGCTGCCAAAGGTGATGCCCACGAAAGCGACTTGTCCATATTGAGACAAAGTGGGGCGCCAAATGTGAGCCACACATTAGTGGCCCTGGACAGAAAAGAAACATGCAGGTTGGAAAGGAGTTAACGCTAAAATGCCGGATAGTCCATTTCGCTGTGTTGGTTGTGGCAGCAGATGCCTGCGTCACCTGATTTCTTCGCAATGGAAGTTGCTCATCTTCAACGGCAACTGTTGGTTCAAACAGGTGCGACGCTCTGTCCAATCTGTTTGTACTGCTGTTTGTCGCTCGTTACCAGACCACCACATGCGACGAAGGCAAGCATTATGCCTGTAAGTAGGCGGCTGAATGTATCCTAAGAGACCCGTGTATGTGAATGCTCACTGTTGCCATATGGTTTGTAGCCAATGTATAACGTATTCTCTGAACACTATGTGGTGAATGATTGCCGTTTATTTTTGCTGTTATCTCACTTGGTTACGGTCGCCGTGTTATGCTTATCGGATGTGACGGCCTGGTCAGTTGCACTGGAAAGCAGTTCCTCGAAGTAAGCATTTGCTCTTGCAATCTGCACAGCGACATAGACTGCCAATTTACACACCGTGATTCGGGCTCCCCGTTCACGTCCAGCCTTTCCTGCTACAGCCATGGGCAAGTTGTGCCTGTTGCCTTTCTCGGCCGCGATTAAGCACGAACGGAGAGCGGCATACGTGCTTACATGGTCCGACGTGCGTGAAGTTGGGTGCAAAGGCCCGCAAAAGTGGCTGATGAAGGTGATGCCCACGAAAGCGACTTGTCCATATTGAGACAATGTGGGACACCAAGTGCGAGCCACACATTAGCGGCCTCCGAAAGAAAAGTAACGTGCAGGTTGGAAAGGAGTTAAGGCTAAAATGCCGGGTAGTCCATGTCGCTGTGTTGGCTGCGGCAGCAGATGCCTGGTCCACCCGATTGTTTCGCAGTGCAAGTTGCTCATCTTTAACGGCGACTGCCGCTGCAAACAGGCGGGACACTGACCAATCTGCATGAGCCGCTGGTTGTCGCTCGTTACTAGACCGCCATGTGCGACGACGACGGTGAGCCGTTTACGAGCTCGCGTCAAAGATTCCAGTGTATCTCGACATACAAATTTTATTTCTGCTATTGCACGAGAATGTACATACACTGCTTGTCTTCTGCCAATAAAGTCGCACGTTCTGTTCACTCACTTGTGGCTTGTTTGTATGGGCGTCAGTAGAGGCTCTTTGGTCTCCTGGCAATTAGAACGCACCGGCTACGCGGCAGCCGAGGCGAGTACGGCGCGTACGAGCGGATACAAGCGTACACGACCGGCAAAAAGCGGCCATATTGAATAATGCTCTAAAAAAAATGCGCATTTCCGCTTCCTGTTTTAGCAGCGTCATCTGGCGTCCACCTAGGTAAGTTCCATGCGCTGCCGCTGCTTATTTTCGAACCACTGCGGAAGGTACAGTTTCCCTTCTCTAAATTGTTCTTTATTCTATGGTGTCATGTCAGTGCCCGGCTGTGGAAGCTCATCGACAGCGACCACCGCCGAGTGCTTCGCATGTGCCACGGCCTCCCTCGCTCATCGCGGGTTGCGGAGACGCTCGCGGAAACTGGCGCGTGGCCCGTCTCTTTGACGGCTGACCTGCGTGCCCTCGGTCACCTCGAGCGCCTCTCCTGTGCCCCGGACGCAGGACCGATCCTGTCCCTCATCCGTTGCCTGCCCCAGTCACGAGTGGGAACAGTGTGCGAACTGTACGACAGCCTGGTGGTCGACCCTCCGCCCGTACCGCCGACCTGGCCACCGCCACACCAGCGCACGCCACTTCACGTGTGTCTCGACATCCCGGGCGTCCGCTCCAAACATCGCACGCCTCTCTGCGCTGTACAGCAGGAGGCTGCTGCCAGGATCGAGGACGACCTGGGAGGAATGACGCACTTGTATGCCGATGGCTCCGTCCTCAGCGACGGCTCGGCGGCTGCCGCCTGTGTTGCTCCCGAACTTGGCATCACGAAGCAGTGCCGGCTCTACTACCGGGCTTCCTCTACCACGGCGGAGATAGCTGGACTTCACCTCGCTGCGGACATCCTCGAGGAGTCGCCGCACATCACCAGCGCGGCGATTCTCTGCGACTCGAGATCCGCGCTGCAGCAGCTGCTACTCGACGAGCGCGCGCCGCCCCTTGCACAGCGCCTTGCCGTCCGTCTGCACGCACTGCAGGGGCGATGCAACCTACGCCTGCAGTGGATCCCCTCGCACGTCGGAGTCGCGGGCAACGAGACAGCGGACCAGCTGGCCAGACGCGCACACGACCCGTCGAGCGCGCTGACAGACCGGGTGAGCTCGCTGGATACAGCGCGACTCCACTTCAGACGGGAGCTCGCGCTCCGCCTGGCTCCGCCATCCCGACGATCGAGTTGCGCAGGGTAAAATCCCTTGATAATGTGAAAGTAGCGACACTCTTTGAACTCTGCCGCCGCCGCGCGACCTCCTCGCCTCCTCCTCGCCCCTTGCGCGTTCCCCCGCGGCAACCAGTTTTGCCCCCGTTTTTCTGCGCGACGATTGGTCTCCCAGCCGTTGCCCTTGGAAACGCGCAGATCTTGAGTTTTGCTTGTGTTTTTCTTTTTTGTTCGCGCCATTTTCCTCCTGAGCACAGCTGGCTCGGTGCTTTAGCTCGGCGTAGCGAACGTTGTACGCTGTGTTTCTGGTCTATGTGCTAGCGCTATGCCGGGCTGCTGCGCATATAACTGCAGCAAGAAGCCTGAAGATGGTTATGCCGTTTTTATGATACCACAACGAAAGCGTGACGGCTTGCGTAGGAAGCAGTGGCTGCATGACATTGGCCGAAAGAACTTTGTTCCGACAAAGAACACCGTTGTTTGCGAGCTGAGGAGTCTTTCTTATAGCTTGTAGCAAAGAATCCCGTAATGCTGCATTTTTTTTTTCATTCTTCCGGCCTGCTCATCAGCGTTTTTGTTGCGGTTGTGCTCAGTATGCTTAATATTCTGGGAAGGCTCCATCACTTCGCACGTCGCTAACTGTTGCTATTCAGTCGGAAGTGCAGTATTATGATTCTGCTTTGCGCCCTGAAAAAATTAGTGGCAAGTATACCCGTAGTATTGCAGGTGATGAGCGTTAACTAGTCAAAATTGAGTTTTTTTTTTAGTTTTAAGGCGAAAGCCTTTAGATGTTTATGTTTCGAGGTCGCGTTGTAAACTGGAAGTATCACGTGACCCAAGAAAGGCCAGAGGGGACCCAAAGCATGTCCACCCCTGTATAAGAGAATGATTACCCAAGTTAATGAATCATTAGTGGTTGACATAAGGTGGATTAGGGACGATTAAGGTTGATTAGAGAGTATTAAAGACGATTACGGTGGATTAGAATGCATAATGAAGGATTAAGATGCATGAATAAAGATTAAGGTGCGTGGAGGAGGATTAAGGCGGATTGTGGTGGATTAAGGTTGTGGTCTTCACCCGCGACGCTCACGGCGCGCACGCTCCGATTCCGCGCGCGCCGGACGACCACCGCGGGTTCGAGCACTCCGAGCCGCCATGCGTGCAGGGCACCACGCGCCCGCGCCTGCTCCGGCCCGCTCCGTGTGCCGACGCGCAGCTGCGCGCGTACGCGCCCCGCCAGCCCCAGCGTAGGGGAAGGCGAGACCGCGCGCGCAGCAAGGGAGAGCCTAGGCAAAGCTCTCGAGAAGCCAGAAAGTACATTTATTAAACTGGGAGTCAATACAAAAACACGTTTTAACGTCACGTCCGAATATGAATCTAATTACACAAAACATGGCCGAATGGTCGCCGGTGGCCGCTAATGGCGCACCGCGACAGAGACATAACAAAGAAACGAGGAACAAAGAACCCCAGCAGTAAGAAGTTGCCTATCCTTCGGTCAGCGCCTGCCATCGCGCCCCCCACAGCAGAGAAAAGGGAAATAGAAACGACAGACGAACAGACGGGGGCACGATCGGCAGACGCTGCCTCAGGACATCGAGACGACGGAAGAGTGCCCGCGCGCCCGCCGAGGCCGGGACCCCGACGAGCCGAAGTAACCACCGGCCGGCGGCGGACAAAGGGGGCCGCCGCCGGCAGAGAGGAACACGTACGCACCTTCAGACGCCCCGATGTGGTCTCCCCGGGCCCCCGTCTTGCGCGCGCTTACCCGGAGTGCACGCAAGCAGGGCCCGAATCCCGCCAAAATGTCGGCCAATGGGGAAAGCCTGTTGACCTTCCCGTGGGCGGGATGACAGCAGAGTGACAGTGTTTTATGACCCGCTGCCACCCCGTCCAAGCAAGGAGGAGAGGGACACGGAGCCCCCGGCAACACGACGCAATGGCTCCACACAACCACCGCGAGAGCCCGAAAAACGCCGCGAGAGCCAGAAACCCCACAAGGTGAAGTGTTGATGAAAGGGTATTAAGACCGATTAGGATGGATTAGGGTGCATGAACAAGGATTAGGGAGGATTAACGTGGATAAAGGGAGATTAAGGTGAATTAGGGTTGAGAAAGGAGGATTAAGACCGATTTGGATGGACTAGGGTAGATTAAGTTTTATTAGGGACCATGGAGCTGGATTAGGCTTTATAGAGGCGGATTAGGATGTATTAAGGTAGATTGGGACCATTAAGTAGGGTTAAGTGGGATTAAGGTGCGTGAATAAGGATTAAGACGAATGAAGGAGGATTAGGGCGGTATATGATAGATTAGGGTTCATAAAGGAGGATTAAGACCGCATAGGGTAGGCTAAGGTGCATTAGGGGCGATGTAGGTTGATTAGGTTGTATTAAGGTGGATTGGGAGCTTTAAGGTGGATGAAGGAGCATTAAGGTGGATTAGGGTGGACTAAGGTGAATTGGGGTTCATTGAGTATTCAGACCGATTAGTCTACCACAATCCTCCTAATGCGCATTCATCGACCTCAATCCTCCTTCATTCACTTTAATCCACCATTTTGCACGAAAGTCCTCCGTAATGCACCCTAATCCACCTTCATCGCCCTTAATCTACTCTAACCCTCCTTAATGCACTTCAATCTTTCTCAATCAACCGTAATGCTTCCTCATTAACTTTAATCCACCCTAGCCCACCATAATCATGTTTAATGCACCTTAATCCCTCTTAATCCTCCTTTATCCTTCTTCATGCACTTTAATCCACCATAATTCACTATAATCGTCCTGAATGCACATCAACGCACCTTCATCCACCCTAATTAACCTCAACGACCTTAATCCCACATAGTCCTCCTCTGTGCACCTTAATCCATCTCCATTCATCCTAATGCACCTTCATTGAATTTAATCCACCTTAATCCTCCTTAATACACCCGAATTCATCTTAATCCAATCACTAATCAATCATTACTTTGCTAATCATTAATCATCTCTTATACGCGGCTGCACATGCTTTGGTTCGCTTCCCGCCTTCCTTTGGTCACGTGATATTTTCTGTAGCTCACAACGGGACCTTGAAACAGAGGTCTAAGGCTTTCGCTTAATAAGCCACACACAAAGGGATGTGTCACAAGCAATACTAGATCAGACGCACGAAGTAAAGCATCTGATCATGTGGCAGAAAAATTGTCTGGAGTATAGAACTCGCCTCAAAGCTCCCTTTACATCGGTATACCCCGTTCATACGGCTTTAAGAAAAAACCAACCTTCTCATACACGTTGCCTCCAGCATTATCGATGCTGTTATTAGCATTTCCCAAAATTTTCAACCCCACTGGGGCGCGCACCTGGCCCAAAATAACACACGCCTCCATAGAATCCTGCGGCCCGTCCGCGGGAGCCCAGGAGGAATAGCGCGCCGTGCGCAGCCGGCGGGCGAGGAGAATCGAGGAGGAAAGCGCCGTGAGGAGGAGAGTGTCGCTACTTTCAAATTATCAAGAGCTTTTAGCGCAGGGTAGGGTGCCTCGATCGAGGCACCCTAGTGCAGGGTAGGGTGCCTCGATGTCCTCCTCGCCCGCCGCTCCGTTCAGGGTGAAGACAAGTGCGTCGTCTGCTATGGCGTCCGCCATGTTCTTGCCCGCTGCGAGCGGCACGTTGTTGGCGCGCGTGTGGATGAGCGGTTTGACGGAAGCAGTGCGCTTTTTTGATTACTTCGATGACGAGTTTCTCTACTATTAAGAAATATTTTTGCACCGAAAAAATATGTGCGCATTCCCTAAGGCCCCTCTTTTATTCCAGCTCAACTTCGTGTTTCTATGTTTCGTGTTTTAATGCTGTCGTCTGGAAGTACCCTCGTAAAACGCGTTGCAACCACTGATCAGCGGCCTGGCGTGTTTTGTTTACGAACTGTAAATACAGAAATTAAGTTGCGCGGCAATCACTTTGTTTCACAGTGGGAAATGATGCGTTTAACACAAGCGTTCACAGAGGAATGCAAAAATTGCTACGCTGCCAGCATTTCTGTTCTTCGCGAAGAGTTAGGCCGTGAACCTGTGTTGCTTGTCAGCACGTTGGTATGCAGCCCTGGAAATTCCTATGGCGTAAGAAGATGCCGGTGGTAAAGAAAAGAGGTCAATAAGTGACGAGTAGATACGTGATTTCGGTCACGACGTTTGGGTCGCCATGCAGGTTTTTATTGTGTCAGCTGCCAGGAGGTGTCAATTGCCACAGGTCTTTCGTATATCTCAGACCAACGACCAGAAACTACAAAGAAGCCTTGAATTAACTTGAACAAAATAAATTAGAATGTCAGCTTGCAGCTCAGCTCGATAAGTTGGAAAATAAAGCGGAAATCTTGTACAGACACAAGGTGAAAAATCAGCACGCACAGCAAAGTAAGAATAAACACATGAACGAAAACTATATTAAAAGAGTAACAGAAATGAAACGAAAGTTTTTGAATTCTGGCGATATGCATTAAAATTTAATTTCAGTGTTCACTGTAGGCTCACTCCTGTACACGTATTGCTTGCATGCCCGTCAAGTCCCGTGGCCGCGGCTTGACGCAGGTGCACACGCAGCCTCAGTCTCGCGTAGTTTGACACAAGGAGATTTTTCATTGTTTCTTTGTGTTCCTGACAGGCGCCCGTTACGCCGCACCGCAACATCTTTGTCAAGTATGCGGTTACAGCTTTCAAAGGAGATTTCATAGTGAAAACCCTTTCCGTCCAGGTGGTGATACCATTAAAATGTTCCTCGCAAGATTTGAGAACTAGCATGACTGCATCGCTTGGGTAATGAAGTTTGCTGCCTTCAGTGATGTATTCCTTGAGGGACGTCAAGTACGCATGCTCACTGCTGCTTGAGCCTAACAACGCAGGCTTGCACTGCTCGCAGTGGCGAATAGATTTGAGGATCCCTTTTATAAGAAGCCCACCGATATGAAACAAAATCTTGCACTCAGCTGATGTTAGCTCTTCGACAAACGGGATCTCCGCGTCGTCGATAGCTTCAATCTCGGCTTCCGCTTCTTCTTGCATACCTGCCGACAGCAGGTCGATCAGGTACTGTGCGTCATCGACATCGTAGCTAGTCGTTGGCGGTGTGTGGAAGAATTGGCTCACACAAACACCTTGAGTGATTACTGCACAATGGTACGCAGCAGCCGGGAATTTTGCGCCGACGACACCCAGCGAACTCGTCGCAGCAACGTCCTACCACCTGCACCGTGCAGCGCGCGCGTCGGGCATGAACATGGCGGCGGTGGCTAGAACGAACCGGTTCTGGCGGCACCGGCGCCGTCAAAGAATGTCTCCACCTTGAACGGAGCGGTGGGCGAGGAGGACATCGAGGCACCCTAGTGCAGGGGCGTCCACCGCGCCATCTCCCGCAGACCGGATTCACTAGGCGCGAGCGCGCCTTCCTTCTCGCCCTTCGGACCGGTTCTGTGTGGTGGCCCGCCGAGCGGCGGCATCGACTGCGTGGAGCCCCCTCTCCCCTTTGCGGCGACTGCGGCGCGATCGAGACACTCCAGCACCTGCTATGTGAGTGTCCCAACATTTCGCTCGCGCGCGTCCCTTGCCCGTGTTTACCGTGGGCACGGCCTGCCGTGCAACACCGTGACTGAACTCCTGCACCCCTCGGGCTGCCCTTCACGACACAGGACACTGCTACGTGCGCTCCTGACATTCGCCGAGGCTGTCGGCCTCGCCGACCGCCTTTAGCTCCATCACATTTCCGCGGCGTGCTGCTGTTTGTGGTGCTCTTTCTCTCCCCCTACTTTCATTCCCTACCCCCTGTGCAGCGCGGTTGAGGTGTCCTCTGCTGAGAGACAGTTACTGCGCTGCACTTCACCCCAACCTTTCCTTCCCATCTTCAAGAATCTCCTTCTCTCGAGAGAGAGCAAGTTAGCGTCCTCTATAACGCCCTTTCAGTTTGGCCACCGACGCCGCGTTGGTCACTGTGCTTGTACGCGGCGTCTCTTATTTGCACGTGTAGCGATGCTAGCTTTCCCTGTGGCACAGCAGGCATGGCACAGTTAGAACAAGGTAGCGTCCGCTATCAAGCCCTTTCTGTTTGGGCACCGACGCCGCGGTGCTGACTGTGCTTGTCCGCGGCGTCTTTTTTTTTTTTTTTGCATGTGTAGCAATATTGACTTTCCCTGTGGCACTGCATGCATCGCAACGTCGACAACAAGGTAAACTGCACTATCGCGCCATTTCCATTTGCGCCCCGACGCCGCGGTGCTCACCGTGCTTGTATGCGGCGTCTTTTCCTTGCATGTGTAGCAATATGCGCTTTCCCTATGGCACGCATGCATCGCACCGTCGAGAAAAAGGCAGCGTCCACTATCCCGCCCTTACCATTTGGGCACCGATGCCGCGGGGCTCACTGTGCTTATACGCGGAGTCTTTTCTTTGCACGTGTGGCAACATTCGCTGTCCCTGTTGCACAGCATGCAACGCACCGTCGAGAACAAGGTAAATTCCACTATCGCGCCGTTTCCATTTCCGCCCCGACGCCGCGGTGCTCGCTGTGCTTGTACGCGGCGTCTCTTCTTTGCACGTGTAGCAATATTCACTTTCCCTCTGACACAGCATGTATAGCACCGTCGAGAACACTGTAGCGTCCACGGTCGCGCCCTTCCGTTTGGGCACCGACGCCACGCTGCTCGCTGTGGTTGTACGCGGCGTCTCTTTGGATGTGTAGCAATATTCGCTTTCCCTGTGGCACAGCATGCATAGCAACGTCGAGAGCAAGGTAGCGTCCTCTATTGCGCCCTTACCGTTTGGGCACCGATGATACGGTGCTCACTCTGCTTGTACGCGGCGTCTATTCTTTGCATGTGTAGCAATATTCTCTTTCCCTGTGGCACTGCTGCATCGCACCGTCGAGAACAAGGTAACGTCAGATATCGCGCACTTTTTATTTGGCCACCGACGTCGAAGTGGTCACTGCGCTTGTACTCAGCGTCACTTCTTTGCATGTGCACCAATATTCGCTTTCCCTGTGGAACAGCATGCATCGCACAGTCGAGAATAAGGTAGCGTCCACTATCGCTCCCTTTCCGTTTGGGCACCGACACCGCGGTGCTCACTGTGCTTGTACGCGGCGTCTCTTTGCATGTGTAGCAATATTGGCTTTCCCTGTTGCACAGCATGCATAGCAACGTCGAGATCAAGGTAGCGTCCACTATCGCGCCCTTTCCCGTTTTGGCACCGACGCCGTGGTACTCGTTATGCTTGTACGCGGCGTCTCTTCCTTACAAGGGTAACAATATTCGCTTTCGCTGTGGAACAGCATGCATCGCACAGTCGAGAATAAGGTAGCGTCCACTATCGCTCCCTTTCCGTTTGGGCACGGACACCGCGGTGCTCACTGTGCTTGTACGCGGCGTCTCTTTGCATGTGTAGCAATATTGGCTTTCCCTGTTGCACAGCATGCATAGCAACGTCGAGATCAAGGTAGCGTCCACTATCGCGCCCTTTCCCGTTTTGGCACCGACGCCGTGGTACTCGTTATGCTTGTACGCGGCGTCTCTTCCTTACAAGGGTAGCAATATTCGCTTTCGCTGTGGAACAGCATGCATCGCACAGTCGAGAATAAGGTAGCGTCCACTATCGCTCCCTTTCCGTTTGGGCACCGACGCCGCGGTGCTCACTGTGCGTGTACGGGGCGTCTCTTCTTTGCAAATGTAGCAATATTCGCTTTCGCTGTGGAACAGCATGCATCGCACAGTCGAGAATAAGGTAACGTCCACTATCGCGCCCTTTCCGTTGGGGCATCGACGACGCGGTGTTAGATGTGCGTTTACGCGGCGTCTCTTCCTTGCATGTGTTGCAATATTAGCTTTCCCTGTGGCACAGCATGCGTCGCACCGGCGAGAAAAAGGTAGCGTCCGCTACCACGCCCTTACCGTTTGGGCACCGACGCCGCGGTGCTCACTGTGATTGTACGCGGCCTCTCTTCTTTGCAAGTGTAGAGATATTTGTTTTACCTGTGGCACACATTGCATCGCACCGTCGAGAAGAAGGCGGCGTCCCCTATCGCGCCCTATCCGTTTGGGCATCGACGACGCGGTGTTAGATGTGCTTGTACGCGGCGTCTCGTCTTTGCATGTGTAGCAATAATCGCTTTCGCTGTGGCACAGCATGCATCCACGATCGCGTCTTTTCCGTTTCGGCATCGACGCCACAGTGCTCGATGTAATCGGTGAACCAAGAATGGTGTCCATCATGCGCTGGAAAGTAGCAGGCACGTTGCAGAGGTAGAACAGCATCACAGTAAATTAATATGGCTCATCAGGTGTTACAAAGGCTGTTCTTTGGCGATCGGCCTCTGCCATTGGCGCTTGCCAGTACCGGCCGGGAGCGCAGATCCAGCGAGGAAAAGAATGCCGCTCACTCTAGAATATCTCTGGCATCGTCGATGCACGCAGAAGATAGACATCCTTGCGCGTTATTCGGTTAAGGTGGCGATAGTCGACGCAGAGCCGTATGGAGCCATCTTTTTTTTAACGAGGTCAACCGGAGATGCCCGGGGACTTCTAAGAGGGCTGGTTCGTTGCACGCTCCCACATGTCGTCAACGTCTGGTCGGTTTTCCCGTGTTCAGCGGCCGACACACGATACGGACGCTGCCGCAATGGTGTTTGTTGGCCGGTGTCGATACGGTGAACGGCTGCGGACGCTCGGCCCAATGATGGTTGGTCAATGTCAAATGAGGCACGAAAACGCTGGAGAAACTTGATAATTTCTTTGTGCTGCGCACGTTTGACTTCCGTGTCGACGACATGAGCGAATACGTCTACATGGGCATCGGTCGCGGCGGTAGTAGTGACGGCACAAATCGGAAGTGATTCCATGTCACCAAACATGGTAGCCGGGAGAACGCAATCGAAAGCTTCAGAGGTACCCAGGCACTCGCCGCGTTGTAAGGACGATGGACAGGCGGACGGATTGCACACGTAGAGGGCACCAGAACGGTTGGAAAAAGTTCCGACAGCAAACGGAAGCAGAAAGTTCCCACGGCGTGCTAAAGTGGCCGACGGCGTAAACAGAATAGATGAGTTCGCAGCAGAGTTACATAACGCAGAGGTGACAACAACTTTAGGAGAGTAGTGGTCGTCAAGGCCAAAGCACGGCACTGATAACGTAAGTTCGGCGCGAGCGCAGTCGACAAGAGCTTGATTGGCTGATAGGGAATCCCATCCAAGAATAACGTCGCGCAAGGTACGAGAAGACACTGAATGACGACACGGGCTGTGCCCGACGCTGTAGGCTGCATACGATGCGAGGTTGCCGAACGCAGAGACACAGAGGTAAGAGGAGTGGTCACTTTGTTCAAATTGCGGCAAAATTTCTCAATAATGATAGAACCGGCGGGCGAGTGTCAATAAGTGCATGTACGGTGACGCCGTCTTCGGACAGATTAAATTCGGTCGCAGGGGAAGAATGAAGCCTTGAGATGTTCGACGGAAACGCAGTTGTTGCCTCTGGAACTGCGACTGTTAGTTTTCCTCGCGGGCTGCAGGGCTGGGTTGGCGAACCATGGGGGAAATAGATCGGCGACGTGCGGAACGCGACAGGCGTCAATCCAAGGGTGGGCTAGTGTAAGACGAGCCCAGAGGAAGGTCATGACGTGGAAGTCGAGCAGGCCTGTGCCACTGTCAGGTAAATGGACGCTGCAACGGCGGCATAATCGTGCTACGTGGCCCGGAAAACGCCAGGAATAGCATATCGGCCGGTTATCAGGTGTTCGCCAAGGGTTGACAACAGGGGCTCCAGCGGCCGAGTAAGGTAGGAGAATCGGAAGTGAAGGTGGCGGCGGCACATAAAAGGTGCCAGTGGCCCTGTAAGCGTTAGGAGTCGGAGGAGCGTAAGGCCGAGTGACAGCGTCAGCGTAAGTTAGCGCTCCAGCAGCAGGCCGCGGAGGAGGATCAGGTCGCAGCGCCGCGGAAACTTGCGTCTGAATTACGTGACGAAGCGAAGGAGCCAAGGTTATCGACCACTCGGGTGTGTTATTTGCCAGAGAGCGTTAGCGCGTGACTTCCTGGCTGATGAGCTGCTTTATCTCCGGCATTAAAGCACAGATTTCTGCAGCGTTGCGGTCTCAATCCAAGGGAGATAAATCCGCGGTGTCCCGCTAAACAGCGCGTGTTGAGGCCCGCTGCTCGCGCAGCTCATCGTACTGCTGGTAGAGCAGTATGACCTCGGCAGTCGTCCGGGGACTCTTCGCGAAAAGCAGCGGAAGGCATGGTCGCCGATGCCTTTTATGACGTGCTTGATCTTGTTAGCTTCGTCCATAGATGAGTTGATTCGCTTGCAGAGCTAGTGCACGTCTTCAATTTAACTGGTGAAGGTCTCGTCAAGGCGTTGAGCTCGACCAAGCAAGCACTGCCCAGCTCGAAGCTGGGGAACGGCGGGACTGTCGCAGATCTCTGCAGAAGTTGTCGTGAAAGAACACCAGGTGGCGAGATTGGATTCATGATTGCGGAACCATAGATTTGCCGCGACAGTAAGGTAAAAGATCACAGGGACCTTGGCGCGGTCGTCCCACTTATTAGAGGCGCTTACACGGTCATATTCGGCGAGCCAGTCCTCCATGTCGTGGTCGTCTGTGCCGCTAAATATAGCAGGATCGCGCTGCCAGACGACGCCGGGTGCGCGGGAGCAGCAGCATGGGACGGTCCTGGATCATCCATTTGAATAGCTGGTGGTAGCGTCTGACTGCAGAGTAGCAGTATGTAGAAGGGAAATCCAGCGCGTCCACCATATCCAATGGCGGTGTTCGCCTAGCAGCACAAGTTCTAGGTCTGCAGCGGTGGGCTGAAGTAAGTCGGCGTTGTAGCGAAACGGGCAGGCAAACGCTTCTCGTCGTCTTCCTCTTTTCACCAGCATTATTCTCTCTACCCAGTGCCTACAGCACATTATACTATATATATATATATATATATATATATATATATATATATATATATATCACTAAATGTTATACACGTTTGATTAAGCATTACGATACATTCATAAAGATCGCACATATTTAGCGCATGTTCACATAACAACGTTACGAACAATGCGCTTTCGCAGAATGCGTTGGGGAACTCTAAACCTAAACCCCGGACGAAAGGGTCGGACTACTTGGCGTAGTAACACACATGCATAGGCTCCACCCACCTAGCCTCGGCCGTGGATGTATAGTGCAGGCTCGTAATGGCACACCTCACCACATCACACAACTGGAAGCCATAATGTGTACTGCAGCTGCACTCCGTAGTCGGGGATGCGCCACATGCTAATTCGACACGAAGCCAAACCAGGTGTGCAATGTTCAAACACCAGGCTATACCGCGTTGGAGCATCCGCTGCGCTGTGACTACTAAAGCGCTCCCTGTCAGCACTCCTTAATGTAAGCTTCGCGGCTCTTATCTCCGTCGCACAAGTTGATTGGAGCACTGCCGAAGGTACCAGGCGTACACAGGTACTATCCTAGCGCTGCTTTACATAGATGCGGGCGTAACTGGCTGATTATTGGTATAGACTTGAAATTTTTATTTTTGATGGCTACATGATACGGTACATCATTACGTGACATGTTAGGGCCTGTGCGCTGGCACGTCGTATACCACGCATTACTGTGGCAGTTACCACCAATATCCGTAATAGCCACCCTAACCGTGATTGCGCAGCCAACATGGCAGCACCCATTCCGCCCATACCGCCCACTTCGACCCGAATTCCTGCTTGTTACTGGCTCTCAGCCCGGTCAGAAAAAAAGAAGCGGCAAAATCAGTCATTGCTAAGTCTCATATCAAGCTGAGGTCGAATCATTAGGCCTGTTTTGTCGTAATTATTGAGATCGGCTGTTTGTTTCCACGCTACTAGGACTACGGACACGGCACCGAGCCGTAAAACTGGATTTAGGTCTAGCTAGCAGATGGCACCACCGCATTAGGATTGGTGATGCGTTGACGATGCCGAACGCAATAAAAGCCTGATTGTGCACTGCATCATTAATTTACTATCCCGCTCTGGCATGATACGTGTTGACCTTAACGAGCAAACGCCAAGTAGTTGCCGAGCAGACGGTGTGGCGCAGGCGTACATTTGTAAGGGCATTCGCACGTAGTACTTGCTAAGGAGGCTGCAAGGCAACTGCAGCGAAAGCGTACAGGTAAAGCGAAGCCCTGCCGTCGCATGCATGTAAACGCAGCTTGTGGTTGCGGGGTTAAAACATTTTCTGCGTCAGTCAACCAATCATGGAGCATGTAACAGGATGGCAAGCAGACTTTGAGTAGACGACGTGGAGCGGATGAGCACATGTCGAGGGGCACTCGGCCTTCTAACGGCTAAGAATTCGTGATGCTTCCACAGTGCGGGAACCCGGCAGATATTTTACTCCTTGGCGCGACGTCACATCCGTTACATCCGCTACGTAGTCAATCGTCGACCCCGTTATAAAATACTTTCGCATTAACAACATACAAATTTAGTATACGCGTAGATGAATCTGACATGTGTCACACGAATGTCTGTAAAAACCGCAAGAAAACCTAATAACAGCTATTCAGAGCATGCACAGTTTTCTAAACTTAAAAATCAGAACTTTTTAAGCGCTAACATTAAACAGCAGAGAAAGGCTTAAGTCATGCAGCCATGCGGCTGGACGTAGCGTTAGGTATTGCAGCTTGGCGGATGTCTGCCATGCACCAATAGTACAAAACGGGATGGAATACCATGCAACGAATATACAAGACAAAAATTGATGCACATCAAACATGCTGCGGGAAAGAAATGCACGTGAAGCTTGTGTGATGCGACGCTGTTAATGCTAAATTGTGGTCGTTAGGCACAATCCTGCTCACGTGAGATGCAACGTGGTGTCCATGGCCGACAAAGTCCCAAGAACGTGCGGCGGTGCCGACATACAAGTAGTTGGTTTAATAAATGGCAAAAGCTGAAACGGCATTTAGTCCTTTCAGTTATCGTGTGTCCTCGGCAACGTGCGATTACGCACACCGTGTTGTAGCTTACAAGGCGGAAGTACTTTCGGTGGCGCAGTGACAAAAGATTGTGTGCCTACTATTTCTGCGAAACGGCTGAGCCCGATTGGGACTAGATAATCCTCGACACGTAGGCATTTCTTTAATATGGGAGCAAAACATGTGGCTGCTTTTGGTTCTCGTATCTGCCACTACACCAGCATTTCTTAGAATCAATTTCAATTCAAAGGATAAGCTGAACAGCAGTGCTGCGTAACTTGCCTTTCGTACACGATGGCGTGCACATGAAAGGCGGTGCGCGATAACATGGGCTCGCGTTGGACAATGACGCGCGCTACACAAGCCAGGCGGTGTTTCATGTTTCTGCATTACGCTACATCCATATGGATCGAGAGAAAAGTTTATAACAGCTGTGTCTTACCAGTACTCACGTACGGGGCAGAAACCTGGAGGCTTACGAAAAGGGTTCTACTTAAATTGAGGACGACGCAACGAGCTATGGAATGAAGAATGATAGGTGTAACGTTAAGGGATAAGGAAAGAGCAGATTGGGTGAGGGAACGAACGCGAGTTAATGATATCTTAGTTGAAATCAAGAAAAAGAAATTGCCATGGACAGGACACGTAATGAGGAGGGAAGATAACCGATGGTCATTAAGAGTTACGGAATAGATTCCAAGGGAAGGAAAGCGTAGTGGAGGGCGGCAGAAAGTTAGGTGGGCGGATGAGATTAAGAAGTTTGCAGGGACAACATGGCCACAATTAGTACATGACCGGGGTAGTTGGAGAAGTATGGGAGAGGCCTTTGCCCTGCAGTGGGCATAACCAGGCTGATGATGATGATATTGTCACGTGGTGGTGACGGTGAAGAAAAGCAGCAATACGGTGGAATACAAAACTAGCTTTTATTGGGCGAACCTGTACCCACAAAAACAGGCTACACTTATAACACAACGATAGCGGCGAACACGGTCGGCGATCGTCGGAAATCTGATCAGCGAGTCAAGCGCGTCGGCTTTTGTACAGCAGTCGTCGAATGTTCCAGACTAATCGTTCGGACCTGCGTACCTTCCACAAAGTTCTACACCATTCGCGTCACACAATGAAATCAGATAACACAACGTTCGGCGACAACAGATAGCCGGGTAGAAGTATCGATAACTTTCCAGAAAGTTCGGATACATGCAGGCGCGTCCCGCGCTGTGCGATTACATTTGTTAGGTGGCGAAACGTGGTCGCCCGATAAAGATAAGTACACGTGTCAATACCCCCCTCTTAAAAAAGCATCAAACCGATGCTGCATACAAACGAAATAAGGAAAAACACCCGTAGCAAAGAAAACAACAAAATAAGGAAGTTCGTCAGCGTCCGTAAAAGCGTTTCAGACGCACCACGAGGACCACTTCAGATCGTGCGCGGCGCCGCTGTGAATGCGAAATTCCGTCTGGCACGACCTCATAGTCCAGTGCGCCAATATGTCGAATGACCTTGTAGGGTCCGAAATAGCGGCGCAATAGTTTCTCACTCAGTCCTCGTCGGCTTATCGGTGTCCAAACCCAAACACGGTCGCCGGGCTGGTACTCGACGAAGCGTCGTCGGAGGTTGTAGTGTCGGCTGTCGGTCCATTGTTGGTTCTTGATCCGCAGGCGGGCGAGCTGTCGGGCTTCTTCGGCGCGCTGGAGATAGCTAGCGACGTCATGATTCTCTTCGTCAGTGACGTGGGGCAGCATGGCGTCGAGCGTCGTCGTCGGGTTCCTGCCGTAAACCAGCTTAAACGGCGTGATCTGTGTTGTTTCTTGCACCGCCGTGTTATAAGCGAAGGTTACATACGGCAGGACCGCGTCCCACGTCTTGTGCTCGACGTCGACGTACATTGCTAGCATGTCGGCGAGGGTCTTGTTCAGGCGCTCCGTGAGACCATTCGTCTGCGGATGGTAGGCAGTTGTCCTCCTGTGGCTTCTCTGGCTGTACTGCAGAATGGCCTGGGTGAGCTCTGCTGTAAAAGCCATTCCTCTGTCGGTGATGAGGACTTCTGGAGCAGCATGTCGCAGCAGGATGTTCTCGACGAAAAATTTCGCCACTTCGGCTGCGCTGCCTTTTGGTAGAGCTTTAGTTTCAGGAAAGCGGGTGAGATAGTCCGTCGCCACGACGATCCACTTATTCCCGGATGTTGACATCGGAAACGGCCCCAACAAATCCATCCCAATCTGCTGGAATGGTCGGCGAGGAGGTTCGATCGGCTGTAGTAATCCTGCTGGCCTTGTCGGTGGTGTCTTGCGTCGTTGACAGTCTCGGCATGTCGTGACATAACGGGTGACGTCGGCGGTCAGACGCGGCCAGTAATACCTTTCCTGTATTCGCGACAGCGTCCGAGAGAACCCGAGGTGCCCAGCGGTTGGATCGTCGTGTAGGGCGTGCAGTATTTCGGGACGCTGCGCTGACGGTACAACAAGAAGGTAGCTGGCGCGGACTGGTGAGAAGTTCTTCTTCACGAGCAGGTTGTTTTGTAGCGTGAACGAAGACAACCCGCGCTTAAATGCCCTAGGGACAACGTCGGTGTTCCCTTCCAGATACTCGACGAGGCCTTTTAGCTCCGGGTCTGCTCGTTGCTGTTTGGTGAAGTCTTCCGCGCTTATTATTCCAAGGAAGGCGTCTTCGTCCTCGTCGTCTTGCGGCGGTGGATCGATGGGGGCGCGTGATAAGCAGTCGGCGTCGGAGTGTTTTCTTCCGGACTTGTATATTACCGTGACGTCATATTCTTGTAGTCTGAGGCTCCACCGCGCCAGCCGTCCTGAAGGGTCCTTTAAGTTAGCTAGCCAACACAACGCGTGGTGGTCGCTGACGACTTTGAATGGCCTGCCATAGAGGTAAGGGCGGAATATAGCTGTAGCCCAAATGATGGCGAGGCATTCCTTTTCAGTCGTACAATAATTGCTTTCTGCTTTTCACAGCGACCGGCTAGCATACGATATCACCCGTTGAAGTCCTTCTTTCCTCTGGACTAGGACGGCACCGAGGCCTAGGCTACTGGCGTCAGTGTGGATTTCGGTATCGGCGTACTCGTCGAAGTGCGCAAGTACGGGCGGCGACTGCATGCGTCGTTTTAGTTCTTGAAATGCGTCGGCCTGCGGCGTTTCCCATTTGAACTCGACGTCACATTTAGTTAGCTGTGTCAGCGGCTCAGCGATGCGTGAAAAGTCCTTGACAAATCGCCTGTAGTAGGCACACATGCCAAGAAATTTACGCACTGCCTTCTTGTCGGTGGGCTGTGGGAACTTTGCGATGGCAGCTGTCTTCTGCGGGTCAGGGCGGACTCCAGACTTGCTGATGACGTGTACTAGGAACAGAAGCTCATCGTAAGCGAAGCGGCACTTTTCTGGTTTCAGAGTGAGCCCTGATGACTTGATGGCCTCAAGTACTGTGGCAAGCCGCCTAAGGTGATCGTCGAAATTGCCGGCGAATACAACGACGTCATCCAAGTAAACGAGACAGGTCTGCCACTTCAATCCTGCTAAAACCGTGTCCATCACGCGCTGGAAGGTTGCAGGCGCCGAGCACAGTCCAAATGGCATAACCTTGAGCTCGTAAAGGCCGTCTGGAGTGACGAAGGCCGTGTTTTCGCGATCTCCTTCGTCGACTTCTATTTGCCAATAGCCAGACTTGAGGTCCATTGACGAGAAGTATTTAGCGTTGCAGAGCCGATCCAGTGCATCGTCTATCCGTGGGAGGGGGTATACGTCCTTCTTCGTGATCTTGTTCAGACGACGATAATCGACGCAGAAACGCAGGCTTCCGTCCTTTTTTTTTCACCAAGATTACAGGAGATGCCCATGGGCTTTTGGACGGCTGGATGATGTCGTCGCGCAGCATTTCGTCGACTTGGTGCCTTATAGCTTCACGTTTTCGCGTCGAAACTCGGTATGGGCTCTGGCGGAGAGGTCGAGCGCCCTCTTCGGTTATTATGCGATGCTTTGCGACTGGGGTTCGTCGAATCCTTGATAACGTCGAAAAGCACTCTTTGTATCGTCGAAGTAGACTTCTGAGCTGTTGTTGCTTAATCGTGGGGAGACTTGGATTTATGTCGAAGTCTGGCTCGGGAACTACGGTCGTCGGGGTAGATGCGGCAGAATCCGAGAGGACAAACGCATTGCTGTTTTCCAGAAGTTCCTCGATGTATGCGATCGTCGTGCCCTTGTTGATGTGCTTGAACTCCTGGCTGAAGTTTGTCAGCAACACTTTCGTGTGTCCTCCGTGCAGTCGAGCGATCCCTCTTGCGACGCAAATTTCACGATCTAGCAGTAGACGTTGGTCGCCTTCGATGACGCCTTCTACGTCAGCGGGTGTTTCGGTGCCGACCGAAATAAAAATGCTGGAGCGAGGCGGGATGCTCACTTGATGTTCGAGCACACTCAAGGCGTGGTGACTACGAGGGCTCTCCGGCGGTATCGCATGATCTTCCGACAGCGTTATTGACTTCGACTTCAGGTCGATGACTGCGCCGTGTTGGTTGAGGACGTCCATGCCGAGAATGACGTCTCGTGAACACTGTTGGAGGATAACGAAGGTGACAGGGTAAGTCCGGTCGTGGATGGTAATTCTTGCCGTGCACATTCCTGTCGGCGTAATCAGGTGTCCTCCAGCGGTCCGAATTTGAGGGCCTTCCCATGCAGTCTTAACCTTCTTCAACTGGACGGCGATGTGTCCACTCATGACTGAGTAATCGGCGCCTGTGTCGACTAAGGCGGTGACTGCGTGGCCGTCTAGAAGCACGTCGAGGTCGGTGGTTCTTTGTCTTGCGTTGCAGTTGGGTCTTGGCGTCAGATCACGGCTGCGTCGTGTTGAACTGAAGCTGGAACGTGGCGTCGTCAAGTCGTCTTTCGTCGGTGTAGTCTTGGCTTCCTGACTTCGTCGGGACGGCGGCGTGTCGTTATTATGTCGTCGTCTTCGCTGACCGGGCTGGGCCAGTGTATGGTCGCGCTGCGGCGACAGGTAGCGGCCTGGTGACGGCGAACGGGACGGTCGTTGAGGGCTCCACTGAGTAGCGGCGAGGTAGTCGGCGATGTCACGAGGGCGTTCACCTTCCCGAGGGCGCGGCGCATCGACGGCGAACCCTCGCAATCCAAGGTTGCGGTATGGCCGGCTTCGCCGCAGTGGTAGCAGTGCTCGCATAGCTGCGCTGGGCGACGGGTGTGCGTGCTGGCGGCGGCGGTGGTGGACGACGGAATTGCGGCGTTACAGGGCCCTGGCGCGGTCGTGGAGGAGAACCTTGACGGCGTACGACGGCGGCGTAGGTCATCGCTTCGGGCTGGGGTTGCGGTAATTGAGGTTGCACCTCCGGATCTCCAAGCGACCGCTGAACCTCATCTTTGACGATGTCAGCGATCGAGGCCATTTGAGGCTGCGACGACGGGAAGATCTTCTGAAGCTCCTCTCGTACGACTGCTCTGATAGTCTCGCGTAGATCGTCGGTAGCCAGTGATTGAACCCCGTCGTAGTTTGTAGAGTTCGTGCGGCGATCGAATTGCCGGTTTCGGATCTCGAGTGTCTTCTCAATGTTCGTCGCTTCACGAAGAAACTCTTCGACGGTCTTCGGTGGGCTTCTTACCATCCCGGCGAAAAGTTCCTCCTTTACACCACGCATCAGTAGGCGGACCTTCTCCTCGGCCATATCCGGGTCGGCGTGGCGGAACAAACGGCTCATTTCTTCCGTGAAGATGGCAACGTTCTCGTTTGGCAGCTGCACTCGGGCGTCCAGCATAGCTTCAGCCCTTTCCTTGCGCACGACACTTGTAAAGGTGCGTAGGAAGCCGCTACGGAACAGGTCCCACGTTGTCAAGGTCGATTCCCTGTTCTCAAACCAAGTTCTGACGGTGTCTTCTAAGGCGAAGTAGACATGCCGCAGCTTCTCGTCGGAGTCCCAGTTGTTGAATGTTGCGATTCGTTCGTAGGTCTCCAGCCATGATTCCGGGTCTTCAGTCGCTGCTCCATGGAAGGTTGGTGGGTCCCGAGGTTGTTGTAGGATAACGGGGGACGCTGGGGCAGCCATTGGGGTTGTCTTGACCACGATCTTCGTTGTCGTCTCAGGTAGAAGTCCGTGCTCTGGGGGCAGTCCTTGCAGTCTGCGGCTAGCACGCTGTCCTCGGGCTTCGGGCTTGAATCGCGGCTTTGCGGGGGCGTTCGGTACATGAACGCACAAGCACCTCCACCAGATGGCACGTGGTAGTGACGGTGACGAAAAGCAGCAATACGGTGGAATATAAAACTAGCTTTTATTGGGCGAACCTGTGCCCACAAAAACAGACTACACTTATAGCACAACGATAGCGGCGAACACGGTCGGCGATCGTCGGAAATCTGATCAGCGAGCCAAGCGCGTCGGCTTTTATACAGCAGTCGTCGAATGTTCCAGACTAATCGTTCGGACCTGCGTACCTTCCACAAAGTTCTACACCATTCGCGTCACACTATTAAATCAGATAACACAACGTTCGGCGACAACAGATAGCCGGGTAGAAGTGTCGATAACTTTCCAGAAACTTGCAGGCGCGGATACATGCAGGCGCGTCCCGCGCTGTGCGATTACATTTGTTAGGTGGCGAAACGTGGTCGCCCGATAAAGATAAGTACACGTGTCAATATGCATCGTACATATTTAGCGCACGTTCACATTGCAACTTTACGACCAATGCGCCTTCGGGGAATGCGTTAGTGAAATGGAAACCTAAACGCTGGGCGAAAGGGTAGGACTACTTGGCGTAGTAACACACATGCATAGGCTCCGCCCACCTAACCTCGGCCGTGCTGCCACAGAAAGTTGTCACCACATATGGACAAACTTGACGGACCACACACTCCAGCAACCAAACCTTCAGAGGTTTCGCGTGACAGCCCGTGTGCCTCAAAGAGCGTCCTTTCGCGCAACTGGGTTGCGCTAAAGCTTTTGGTGCCAGCTGCTCAGCATCTTCGGATGAGTCGATCCAGCCGCCTACCACCTCGAAATCAATCCCATGAGCCGAAGAAAGCTATTTGCTTCAAACCATTTTCACCCGAAAGGCTCAGCATTAAAAGCGATAAGGGGGTTTAGCATTGCTCTGAAGCTCTTTGAACGGGGCTCTAACAATAGGCGGGGGTGACATGTCGGCGCAAGGCAGCACTCAAGATTAATTGCAGCTTGGCCGCAAAACAGCGCCCTAGCAGCCCTCCCAACGCTGGCGTGATAAGGAACGCCGCCAGCGGCGTTGCATGCACTGCATTTCGATGATGCGTGAGATGAGACCGCAACTGCCAGCGTTCGTGTAGTGAAGTTGTTGGCTTATTAACGCGACAGCGTTAAGGGCCCTGTGTCACAGAAATCCCGGCGTCAGCGTCCGGCGCCGTACATTGCTTTGACAAAAAGAATTTCGAGCCTAATTCCGAACCACGCATACACAACCAAACGCATACCCAACGCATACCAAACTTGCTCATACCTTGTCTTTCAGTTTTGAGAACTGCAGCCCGCATGCAAATGTAACGAAAAAGAAAAAAAAAGACACTGACAGCACACATCGTTAGGTTAGCTCTTCTCAGACTGAAATATTAAAAGTTCGAAACAATAACAGGAGATCAACCCACGCAAGAGGCCGCGTTTCCACCAGAAAGCTTGCCTTTGTGCATAGCGTTCGCCGCCAGCGTTTCCCGGTAAACGGTACGGTTCCATAAGCTGCAGTTGCCGGGAAGCATGAAAAGCAGTCAGGGGTATTGTAATGCTATTTCGCTACCAGCACTGCGTGCACCCCGGTGTTAAATGTACATTGCATGCTTGTGTGTAGCACTGATGTTTGTGCGTACAACGCTGGTACCACCTACGCAACACAGAACGCTACCTTGCTCCACCGCAGAGTATACGAGCGGAACACGATTTTGCGTGAACTTTGCGTCGCAATTTTCCTGACAGCCAAGCCTACTGCGCGTCTTTGGTGCCTCTGTAGGCCTAGCCCTTCACACGTGAACCAAGACAAGGCACCATCGACACTGCGACAGCACAATGATGTCCGGGGCGAAGGCGCGGCGATTGTCGACATAAATATTGCTGGCTCTCCTTTACTCGAGAGTAGCAGTATGCATGAAATGCATACCGGCATACCGGCAAATCAGATTGGTTGGATGGAGGTTATACTGGCTGCAATCTTGAAAATAGATGTAGTGCATGTTCGCATGGCACACCTCACCACGTCACATCCCAGAAAGCCATACTGTATACTGGTCGGTATGAACGCTGCCCAGCTAAATAAATAAAACCGCTGAATGCGGCACGACAGGCAACGAACAATTCCAGGGAGGCAGAGCGCACTGCCTAGCTAGAAGAAGAAAATCGGTTGAAGGAAGCGCCTCGCAGAGCTTTGCCATATCTCGAGGTGACGCAAAACCCGCGCCGCAAAACCCACGGACCATTGGCATTCAAAGGAACGAAGGCAATCCTGTCTCAGCGCCTAAATGTCACAATTAAGTGTTCGGTGCCTTGTATCTATCTTTTGAATGCTTCTATTGGAAATGGTAGAATAAAACCTCAGCGTAGTAGAAGCTGTAGTTGGAGTGATATTGTGAGCAAACATTAGGAAGAACAATTAAACAATATTTTTTTCATCTTGTTTTGGACACTAGCTAGCGCATGAAATGCTGCCCTGTACAAAGTGTTGGAGACCAGAGACTGAATTTCTTCGATTCTAACTAGTTGCCCGGATGTTCTCATTTGTCTGACCGTACAACGGCTCCACCTTTCAGCCCGAGGTTGCTCGAAGGTCACCGACAACGACAGCTAAGTGCATTTCATGCTTAAATGTCGAAGGACGCCTAAGCACTTCTTATAAACGGTGAATGCGAAAACCATCAAGTAGTAGCAGCCTGCGGTAACAACGCCATATGTCACCGACGTCCTGCTCGATGAGAAGCCAAGGAAGCGCGCCACGACCCGCGAGTGCTTCGTCGACCAAGACATGCATCACACTGCGGCTCAACATCACTGTTTCGTCTAGGCGCGCTAGTCACGTGGTGTCACAGGCAATGGGAACACAGGTGCTGTTTCGCTGCTACAGGTGCTGCCAGCTTTTTCGCTCAATGGGCAGTATGATGCTTTCGCATCCAAAACTTCGCAGGTGTAGGACATCCAAGCTACTTACGCATCAAAGACAGCGAAGCTGCATTATGGAGCTCGAACACGCTTCGCAAGTCCTATACGGATTTATTTTGCCACAACCCGAAATCTAAAGAAGACGTTCGAAACGCCTCGCTATGTCAGGTGCAATCCCCTTCAATATAAAGAAGCCTTTTCAAGTGCTTCACAATATACTTCGTACAGGGACTTGCATTTTTCCTTTATTATCATAAAGAAATGATACCGCACGCATGCACTCATCAGAAGAAAGTTATAGTGCTACAACAAAGAGAGACCATGGCTCTTCCTGGCGCTATGGACCTCAACCAGAATATGCTCAGGCAACCGTGAACCAACCGCGGCCGACCGGCTCGACGTCAGTTTGCGCCTACGGGAGTGCAGACGCCAAGGTCTTATCCAAAAGACCCAGAACGGATACCCACTAAACATTTGCAATTTGAACCCCTCTTAGCTCATCTCCGGCGCGGAGCGAGCGATCCGCGCCTTGCGAAACAAAATTACAGATTGCTGGCTTAAATAAGTCCCGCGAAGAAGTTTTTGTCAATGCGAGTGACGTATATGCAAGTCAACCTTCTGTGACTTCTGTCAACCAAAGGACCACGCAGGATTCCGTAAAGGCTACTCAACAATACACCATATTCACACTATAAATAAGGTGATACAAAAATGTGCGGAATACAAGCAATCCTTATATATAGCTTTCATTAATTACGAGAAAGCGTTTGATGCAGTTGAAACCTCAGCAGTCATGGAGGCATTACGGAATCAGGGTGTAGACGAGCCGTATGTAAAAATGATAGATATCTATAGCGCTTCTACAGCCACCGTAGTCCTCCATAAAGAAAGCAACAAAATCCCAATAAAGAAAGGCGTCAGGCAGGGAGATACGATCTCTCCAATGCTATTCACAGCATGTTTACAGGAGGTATTCAGAGACCCGGATTGCGAAGAATTGGGGATAAATGTTAATGGAGAACACCTTAGTAACTTGCGATTCGCTGATGATATTGCCTTCCTTAGCAACTCGGGGGTCCAATTGCAATGCATGCTCACTGACCTGGAGGGGCAAAGCAGAAGGGTGGACCTAAAAATTATTCTGCAGAAAAATTAAGTAATGTTTAAGTCTCAGAAGAGAAGAGCAGTTTACGATAGGTAGCGAGGCACAGGAAGTAGTAAGGGAACATATCTACTTAGGGCAGGTATTGACCGCAGATCCGGGTCATGAGCCTGAAATAATCAGAAGAATAAGAATGGGCTGGGGCGCGTTTGGCATGCATTCTCAGATCATGAACAGCAGGTTGCCGTTATCCCTCAAGAGAAAAGTGTACCACAGCTGTGTCTTACCACTACTCACGTACGGGGCAGAAACCTGCAGGCTTACGAAAAGGGTTCTACTTAAATTGAGGACGACGCGACGAGCTATGGAAAGAATGATAGGTGTAATGTTAAGGGATAAGAAAATAGCAGATTGGGTGAGGGAACAAACGCGAGTTAATGAGACGTTAATGACACCTTAGTTGAAATCAAGAAAAATAAATTGACATAAGCAGGACATGTAATCAGGAGGGAAGATAACCGATGGTCATTAAGGGTTACGGACTGGATTCCAAGGGAAGGGAAGCGTAGCAGGGGACGGCAGAAAGTTAGGTGGGCGGATGAGATTAAGAAGTTTGGAGGCACAACATGGCCACAATTAGTACATCACCGGGGCAGTTGGAGATGTATGGGAGAGGCCTTTGCACTGCAGTGGGCGTAACCAGGCTGATGATGATGATGATATGCAAGTTAACTCATTTTGTAACCATCAATAATTATGTTTGCAAGCGAAACCGGGTTTCCTACGCTGACTACATTCTAGGTTGTTCTTTGATTGACATTTTTTCCCGACCATGCCGCGATACGCCGGTCTTGACCGATGCCTTTCAGCGTCGCCTCACGACCGCCGCACTGAAACTCCCCTTAAAAAGCTTCATTGTAGAACTTAAGTCTCGTAGGGGAAGGCAAGGTCTTAAAAGATGAAAGCTGTGTCTCTCCTGAAGTCGTATTCCCGCATCAATATTAGGCAATTGGTTTCGTGCTACACATTCAGCCCGATAACGAAGCGCAACTCAGCCACATCTGATGCTGTTTTCGTTTATACGAATGAAGCCCCTCAAAAATTAATGGTGAGTTAGCTGTAAATGCGAGAGAAATGTGTCGCACCTTTTCAGGGCGCGCATCCATGATTCACCACAGTGTGAAGTGTCGAGGAGCTCACTCGACACACGTCCTGCATCTTCGAGGATACAGTATATACCATTGTTAGCAAATGAAACAGGTCCCTGACCAAAGTCAAAATAAAAATAAATGACGTTTATGGCTCAGATTATGAACATCGGGATCCAAGCGGATCCCGAAACGTCTTTGTATTTCTATTTTCGCCTTGATCAGTGACCTATTTCTCTTTCTGGCAGTGCTTTTACTTAACCAGACGGTATTGCCTCGAACTTTTCGCTACAATTGTATATATATATATATATATATATATATATATATATATATATATATATATATATATATATATATATATATATATATATATAAATATATATATATATATATATATATATATATTGAGGAGTTCGAATTCGAATGAGAAGTTGGAATTCTCGCGTTCTTTTTTTTTTTTTTGAGGGGGGGGGGGGGGAGGGGAAACTTGCATTCACCTCCTCCAGTACACTACACCTCCAGGCTTGGAGTGTCGCATGACACCGGCAGAAACGCCTACAGCAAGTGGCGCTTTACTAAGACAGGTACAACCAAAGTAAGAAGACCCAATAAGCTTCAAGAATACACTGGCTCAAAACAAAAGGGATTGACCTTCCTGGTGCAGTATTCGGCCGCTGTCTCCCAAATGACGCATTCGAGTAACCAGTGGCCCTCAGTCCCCAGCATCTGCGGAGCAACTGACCAAGGCAGTGGTCAGACACGTAACGCAGCAGAGGGTGCTAAGAAGCTCTGGACCCGGACAGGCCACCAGTGGAACCTGACCCTTGCAACGTTTAACACCCCAACCCTCTCGAGTGCAGCTAGCCTAGCCGGACTCTTTGAGGAAGTATCACGCATTGTTTGTGATATTATTTGCCTTTGTGAGGTTAGCAGAACTGGTGAGGCTTATATAGTGCTGATGTATGACCACGTCCTGCGCTATAGAGGGCTACCAGATAAGCAGTTCGGAGTAGGATTCCTAATCCATAAGGACATAGCGGGCAACGTTGACGCATTCTACAGCATTATTGAGAGGGCAGCAGTATTTGTAATCAAACTTAATAAGAGGCATAAATTAAAGGTAGGAGAAACCTACGCTCCAACATCCAGTAACGATGATGATGAAGTAGATGAGTTTTACGAAGATGCTAAATTAATGATGCGAAAACTGCAAACTCAGTATACTGTAGTCGGGCGACTTTAACGCAAAAGTGGGGAAAAAGTAGGCTGGCGAACAGGCAAGTGGCAACTATGGCGTGGATTCTAGGAGCACTCGAGGAGAGATGTTGGTAGAATTCGCGCAAAGGAATAAGCTGCGAATAATGAACACCTTCTTCAGGAAGCAGTAGACCTGGAAAAGCCCTGATGGTGAAAGTAGAAATGAAATTGATTTCATACTTTTTGCCGATCCTTGCATAATGCAGGATGTAAACGTGTTAGGTGGGCTAAAGTGAAGTGATCATAGGTAAGCGAAGGCTAGGATTCACCTCAATTTGAAGAAAGCAACAGTAAAATTGGTCAGGAAGAAACAGCCCAACCTAGACGCAGTAAGCGTATAAGCAGACGATTATGGGTTGGCACTTGCAAGCAGATATGCAGCCTCAGATCATAGAGATGAAGATGGCATAGAGGCAATGAATGAAGCCGTAACTGGGCTGGCTTCAGAAGCAGCAATTGAAGTGGGAGGTAAGGCACCAAGACAACCAGTGGGTAAGCTCTCCAAATTAACAAATGACCCAATAAATAAGGGTCAATACGTGAAAGTGTCCAACTGAAGAGATCAGATAGAATTAGCGCAACTCTCAAAACCGATCAACAAGGACAAAATAAGGGACATCCGAAATTATGACGTGAGCAAAATTAAAGAAGCAGTAAAAAATGGACGCAGCCTTAAGTCAGTGAGAAGGAAACTTGGTATCGGACAAACCAAGATGGATGCACTGAAAGATAATCAGGGTAATCACATAAGCAACGTTGAAGATATAGTAAAAAAATTGGCTGCGGATTAGCTAAGGTTAAGCCTGGATATCTCGAAGCGAAGAGGTTCAGTGATGCTTACGGTTTAGCTTATGGTTATGCTTTATGATTTAACCTATGGTTACGCTTACGGTTTAACTTATGGATATGCTTTAGTTAGCTTATAGTTTTGCTATACGTGCGCCTTGTGTAGTTAAGCAAATTGTTTATCAATGAGATATACCATAAGTAATGCAGCATTATTAAACTTGTTTATTCATCATTGTTGGGAACATTTTCTTGCGATTTCTGCACAGCCATAAACACAGCTCTCTGTATCGGTAGTATCACTCCCTTCTCCTTCCATGCTGAATGCGCACGCCACTTCTCGGGCAAGCGGTTATATAGTCGGCCTCCGCGATAAACACGGGCTCGTGGCGAACGTCAAACGACGACGCATCGCGCGCGGCAGTGGCCACCTGCGCCGCGCGTGACGCCACGCGCGGTAGCGGCGAACGGTCAGCCGACGTCGCCGGCGGCGGGCGCCTGCTGCGCCGACTGCGAACACGCTTACGGAGCCGACATGCGCCGGCTCCTGCGAAGCGCGGTGTTCACTAGCGTAGTGAAGCTTTTCGCTTCAAAACATCGGAAGAATTCAACACGGACCTTTACAGTACCCAAAGCAGCCAAGATACCTCCATTCAACGTAGTAATGAACAGGTTACAGAGGCTCATTCTATAATCAGCGATGAAGCTAGAAAGGCCTTGCAAACATGCAACGGGGAAGAGCGGCAGGAGAAAATGAACTGCCAGTCTACTTAATCAAAGCTGGAGGAGACAATCTTTCAAAAACTAGCGGCTCTTTATACGAATATTCTATCGGCTCCAAAGGTCTCAGAGAACTGGAAGAATGCCAACGTTATACTAATACGCAAGAAGGGAGACGTTAAAGAATTGAAAAATTATAGGCCCGTTACCTTACTTCCAGTATTATATAAAATATTCACCAAGATAATCTCCAATGGTATAAGGGCAACATTGGACTTTAGTCGACCAAGAGAACAGGAAGTTTGCAGGAAGGGATACACTATAGTGGATCTCATCCATGTCATCAATCAGGTAATCGAGAAATCCGCAGAGTACAATCAACCTCTCTATATGGCTTTCATAGATTACGAAAAGGCATTTAATTCTGAAGATATACCAGCAGTCATAGATGCATTAAGTAATCAAGGAGCACAGGACGCTTACGTAAATACCTTACAAAGTGTATACAGAGATTCCACAGCTACGTTAATTTTCCGCAATAAATGTAGCAAGATAGCTATAAAGAAAGGGTACAGAAAAGGAGACACGATGTCTCCAAAGCTATTCACTGCTAGCTTGGAAGAAGTATTCGAGTTAATAAACTGGGAAGTCTTAGAAGTAAGGATCAACGGTGAATATCGCAGCAAACAGATCTGCAAATGGCAGTGTCCTGTTCAGCAATACTTGGGACGAGTTACCACAAATGATTGAGGACCTTAACAGAGAGAGTATAAGAGGGGTTAAAAATTAATATGCCGAGGACAAAGATAATGATCAATAGCCTGGCATGAGAACAAGAGACCAGGATCGCCAGTCAGTCTCTACCGACTGTGAAGGAGTAAGTTCACCTTGGTGAATTACTTACGGAGGACCCTGATTATGAGACGGAAATTACCGTACGAATAAAAATGGATTGGTGCGCGTTCGGCAGATATTGTCAGCTCCTGTCTGGAAGCTTACCATTAAAGTTGAAAATGGAGGTGTACAGTCAGTACATTTTACCGGTGCTGAAATATGGGGCAGATACTTGGAGTCTGATAAAGAAGCTCGAAAACGAGTTAAGGACCGCGCAAATATCGATGGAACGAAGAATGTTAGGCGTAACGTTAAGAGACAGGAAACAGGTAGAGAGCGGTTTGGACCAGACAGCAAACAGGAATAGTCGATATATGAATTGATATTAGGAGAAAGAAATGGAGTTGGGCAGGTCATATAATGCGTAGGTTGGATAACTGGTGGACCATCAGCGTTATAGAATGGGTGGAAAGAGAAGGGAAGTGCAGTCGAGGACGGCATAAGGCTAGGTGGCGTGATGAAATTAAGAAATTCGCAGGCGCTAGCTGGAATCGGTTGGCGCAGGGCAGGGGTAATTAGAGATCGCAGGGAGAGGCCTTCGCCCAGCAATGGACATCAAATAGCCTGATATATATATATCAGGCTATTATAATATATATATATATATATATATATATATTGTCACGTGGTCGTGACGTCAAAGAACACAGTAGCAATACTGTGAAACACAAAACTAACTTTTATTGGGCGAACCTGTGCCCACAAAAGAGGCTACACTTTTAGCACAACGATAGCGGCGAACACGGTCGGCGATCGTCGAAAATCTGACCAGCGGGTCAAGCGCGTCGGCTTTTATACATCAGTCGTCGAATGTTCCAGAGTAATCGCTGGGACCCGCGTGCCTTCCACAAAGTTCTACATTATTCGCGTCGCGCACACATGCGATCAGATTACACAAAGTTCGGTCAAAGACAGCGGATAGAAGCATTGGTAACTTTCCAGAAACTTCGGATACATGCAGGTGCGTCCCACGCTGTGCGATTACATTTGTTAGGCGGCGAAACGTTGTTGCCCGATAAAGATAAGTACACTTGTCAATATATATATATATATATATATACATATATATATATATATATATATATATATATATATATATATATATATATATATATATATATATATATATATAGATATTGCTACGGCATGAGCCGGGCGAGCAGAAGAGAAAGAAGACGTTAGCTGGTGCAGCCTCGGGACGCCATCTTGTCTTCACCATCAATCTCGTCCCTTAAATTAAGCCGGTTTAACATTAACCGTAACAGTTTTGTGGTGGATTTGCGGGGTACTTCGACCAAGACGACGGAGCTGCTGCAACAAGTGCCACGCCGGAGCCGACGCCTCGCTCGACTGCCTCCAACACCACTTGAGATCCCGATGTCCCACAGCGGCAACCAGCAGCCTTCTCTGGCTGCTCCAGTGCGAACAACCGGCGCCTGGATGCATCAAATGGAGCCCCGCCCTTTCTCGGGAAAATTCGGCGAGGACGTGGAGGAATGGCTAACCCACTACCAGCGTGTGAGCAAGTACAACGGCTGGAACTTCACGGCTCAGCTCGACAATGTGGTTCTGTTCCTCACAGACACTGCGCTAGTGTGGTTCGAGAACCATGAAGATACCTGCACAACGTGGGACAGCTTCGTTACTCATCTCACAGAGTGCTTCGGCGATTTCACCACGAAAAGGAAGCGGGCGAAGCAGACATTGCTGCGGCACGCTCAAGTCCCAGGTGAGACCTGTACTACGTACATAGAGGCAATCCTGAAGCTTTGCAGAACGGTCAGTCCTCGAATGTCCGAAGAGGATAAGGTTGGACACCTTCTCAAAGGCATAGCCGAGGAGGTTTACGTTTACTTAATCGGAAAGGAGAGTCTCGCCTCGGTCGCCGACCTCATCAAGCATTGCCGCACATTTGAGGCCTTGAAGCTGCGCCGTATCACGCCAAAGTTCGGCAGGTTAGCAAATGTCACAACGGTGGCAAGCGTTGACGAAAATGACAACTACAGTTTTCAATTTGACCTTGCGGCAACTATAAGGCAAATTGTCCGCGAAGAACTTGAACGACACAGAAAAGGGGCGGATGTCGGACAGCTTGGCTACGCTTCCAACCAACCTCAAGAACGTGCTTCTGCTGTGTCCGCATTGTCTGCCATGCCAGGCGTTGCACATTGTCGAGTGGATCAGCTGCGACAGCACCGACGTACTTTTCCCGGCGATCGACGCACGATCAACGAACTCGTCGAGCTACCACCACGAATCTGAATTCGGAAGATCGCGTTTATTATTCGCAGCGTCCCAGGGTTGACCCCGAGGCTTACAACGTAGGTCGCACATCGCCTGTGTGTTACAGCTGTGGCGCCTCAGGACAAATTGCTCGTTTTTGTGGCCGGCGCCGACAGGCAACAACATATGGCCCACCACCAACTTGGCCTAATTCTGAACGTGACAGTTATGACGACCGTTGGCCGACAGATCCTGATACTGCAAACACCAGAGGCGCGCCACCCCGGAATACCTTCCGTCAATGTAGTAGAAGGAGTGGCTTGCCAGCTTCAGACCGCAGCCTGACGCCCCCAACCAGTCGCCAACGCCGTTCACCGTCACCACGGCGACTTGCTACGTCACCACCGCCGTCGGGAAACTAGCAGGCGCGGCCGATGGAGGTAAGGTCGCCGGACAGTCTGCGTCTCTGCGAAATACTCATCTGCCTATTATTATGGTGAAGAACAAAGTGCGGGTATTAATTGATAGTATACCTGCAACAGCATTAGTGGATCCTGGTGCTACCGTTTCCGTCATGAGTGTGACTTTCAAAGAGCGGCTGGGTCGGAAAGTTATGTTCCCGTGGAATGGTGATGTGATGTTTCGTGGTGTCAGTGGATAGTGCCTAGTTCCCCTTGGTATTTGTGTTGCAAGTGTTTTGCTCGGAGGAGAAGATCTTAAAACAGAATTTCTCGTACTACCGCGGTGCACTCATGATGTGATTCTCGGGATTGACTTTCTTCAGGATTGTGGTGCATCCGTTAACTGTGGCACAAACGAAATTGCGTTGAATAGCGCGCTTCTCGCCACCCTTGCTGACACCTCCTTACCAGTGAAAAACTATTGTGTTGCTTCGAACGATTTGCTACTACCGCCTTGGTCGCTGTCACATATTCCTGTCAACTTCACTGCTGCCGACCTTTCATCGTTTGACGCGCAAGTCCAGCCACTTACGTCGAGCTGCGCAAAGGGAGATGTACTTGTACCGCGCTCTGTCGTGAGAGTAGTGAATGGCGCCTCAAATTTGTGGGCTTTCAATTGTTCTTGCGCCCCTGCTGTTCTTCCGCGTGATATGAAGCTCGCTGAATTTGACGAGATTACTTACAGCTCCATTACAGTTCTAAGCGAGGAGAAGCAGTCTCATACTAGCGATCCTCACCAAAGCACTTCTGAAGAGCAGATCTTACGGATGATCAACAAGGCGCTGCCCTCACATGAGAGCCACGCTCTCGCACTAGTTTTGTGGGCACATCTTTCTGTATTCGATTTCACACAAGACGACAAGCAGGCTTCACTTCCGCGTTCTCGTGCTCGCCACAGAATTGACACCGGATCTGCGCACCCCATTCGGCAAAAGCCTTACCGCGTTTCTTCAACAGAGAGGACAGTTATTGCTGAACAGGTGAAAGACATGCTGCGGAAAAGTGTTGTTCAAGAGTCCTCTAGTCCGTGGGCAGCACCAGTAATCTTAGTAAAGAAGAAGGATGGATCGTGGCGGTATTGCGTTGATTACAGGAAATTGAATGCGGATACCGAAAAGGATGTGTATCCACTTCCTAGAATTGATGAGGTGATCGATTGTTTACATTCCGCTGCCTACTTTTCATCACTGGATTTGCGACCAGGGTATTGGCAGATACACAGGCACCCAGACGATAAGGAGAAAGCGGCCTTCGTGACACTAGACGGTCTTTAGGAATTGAACGTTATGCCGCTCGGCCTTTGTAACGCGCCAGCAACATTCGAACGATTCATGGATACTATCCTCCGAGGACTTAAATGGGAAATTTCTTTGTGCTACCTCGACGATGTGATGATTTTTGGCAGCACATTGAGCGAGCATAACAGCCGTCTCAGCCTTGTTCTGGATTGTGTCAAACAAGCAGCCTTGATCCTAAATTCCAAGAAATGTCGTTTCGGGGAAACCGAGACGTTAGTACTTGGGCATCTGGTCGACAAAAACGGTGTGAGGCCAGATCCACGGAAGATTGAAGCAGTCAGCTCCTTCGAAGCACCGAAGTCAGTGCGGGAGTTGAGGAATTTCTTGGCCCTGTGCTCGTATTTTCGTCGCTTCGTCCCAAGATTTGCCGACGTGGTGTAGCCCCTAACATTACTCCGAAAAGCCGTTCCTTTCAACTGGACATCGGCTTGCGACGACGCGTTCCGCCAGCTAAAGTTTCTACTGATGTCAGGGCCCATATTGCGTCACTTCGATGCATCCGCACCTACGGAAGTGCACGCTGATGCCAGTGGCACCGGCATCGGTGCCGTACTAGTGCAACGTCATCAAGGAGCTGAACACGTTGTGGCTTATCCTAGTCGCTCCTTGACTAAGGCGGAACGCAATTACACTGCGACCGAGCAAGAATTCTTGGCAGCTGTTTTCGCTGTCCACAATTTTGGCCCTATATCTACGGACGCCCGTTCACTATCATTACTGACCACCACGCGTTATGCTGGTTAATGAATCTCCGTGACCCGAGTGGACGACTGGCACATTGGGCTCTTCGACTGCAGGAGTACGGCTTCGATATTTCCTACAAGTCCGGGCGTCGCCACGCAGATGCGGACTGTCTCTCCCGCCTTCCTCTGACGACGACGGAGTGTGACGAAGACAATTTTGATGACTGTTTTGCTCCCATTTCTTCTACATTCCCAGACTCGATTACTTTCAAAGCAGAGCAGGAAAATGATATTAGTTTGGAACCTCTATTTGTAGCCGCATGGCGTCCTGGAGCCACCGGTCGATTTTGTGTCCGTGACGGCCTGCTTTACAAGAGCAATTATTCGGCTAAATGCGCACGCTTCCTTCTGGTGGTGCCGCAGAGTCTGCGAACGGACATACTGAGAGCCATGCACGACGATGTGACCTCTGGCCATCTAGGATTCATCAGAACTTTGAACCGGACACAGGAGCGTTTTTACTGGGCCAGAATGCACGACACAGTCAAGCACTACGTCGCCAGTTGCAAACAATGTCAACTCTACAAGCGCCCTACGACCGCTCCGCCAGGTCTTCTCCAACCTCTGCCGCCGCCTCGCCTGCCATTTGAACAAGTGGGTATCGATCTTCTGGGCCCATTTCCCCGATCATCTAACGACAACCGATGGGTGATCGTATGTGTCGACCATCTGACCCGTTACGGGGAAACGGCAGCTGCGTCTGTTGCGACGTTTTTGCTTCGATTCATTATTCTTCGACATGGTCCCCCCGGTCATCATTAGCGATCGCGGTCGTCAGTTCGTTGCGGACGCCGTAGAAGAACTGCTTCGTCTCTGCAGTTCGCAGTTCCATCATTCAACGCCTTACCACCCTCAGACAAATGGGCTTGTAGAAAGTACGAACAGAACTCTAACTAACATGCTGGCCACGTACGTATCTTCCGATCACAAGGACTGGGATGACGTACTCCCCTTCATCACCTATGCTTATAATACTGCAAAGCATGAGACCAGCGATTACAGTCCTTTTTATCTCCTTTACGCACATTCACCGCTAAGCTGCATTGACAATATACAACCGTTTGACATTCACAGCGAGTACTCTGTTGCCAAGACGCTTTGTCTTGCCGAAGAAGCCCGGCGTATCGCTCGTCTTTGTACTGTGGCATCGCAACACCAATCGAAAGAGCGCTATGACAGCCGACACCAGTCTGTCTCGTACGCTACAGGAGACTTTGTGTGGTTGTGGACTCCGGAACGTAAACGTGGCTTATGCGAAAAGTTTTTACCCCAGTACACGGGCCCATTCGTCATTGTAGATCGCTTGAGTGACTTGACGTACGTGGTGGCACGCTTGACGTCCGCTGGTCGTCGGTCTAGCCGGACCCAGTTAGTACATGTTACCCGTCTCAAGCGGTTTCACCCTACGCTTTCCCAGTGATTTGGACTTGCCCAGCGGGCTTTGTCTGGCAACCGGGAATTGCTACGGCATGAGCAGGGCGAGCAGAGGAGAAAGAAGACGTTAGCTGGTGCAGCCTCGGGACTCCATCTTGACTTCACCATCAATCTCGTCCCTCAAATAAAGCCGGTTTAACATTAACCGTAACAATATATATATATATATATATATATATATATATATATATATATATATATATATATATATATATATATATATATATATATGTGTGTGTGTGTGTGTGTGTGTGGCTGAAATTGAAATGTAACAAATAATTAAGCAAAAGGAAATGAAAGTGGACAAAATGATCACTTGTCGCCAGTGGGAACCGAACTCACAACCTCGACATTACGCTTGCGTTGCAATACCAATTGTGCTACATTGACGGCTACGTAAACTTGACCTCAAGGGAAATTAATATTTTCTGAAAAGAATAGTTAAGGAAAATTAGGGTTGATCCCACTTTCATTGGAATCGTTAGAACACGAAAGTAAAACGTGTCTTCGCAGAAACTGCTGTATGTTTGTTCCGTTATCCCACGGTCCGCTGCTGCAAAAGGCGCAAGATTTGCGGGCCGGCGACCGTGTTGCAGGTTGGCTTGGTGAGCGGCGCACAGCTGCCGAGTTGCTTCGGCGACGGCACGAGCATTTTGTTCAGACTCCGTAGTGTCTTGGGTAGCCAGTTGAGTTGCGACACAATAAGCTTCAGGAATGCGTATGGCAGAGCTTGCAGCTGCGCGGCGAACGCTCGAAGGCGTTGTGCTTCACGTTGGCGTTCTGCTTCATGATGGCACGAATCTCGCCGGACCAAAGCGAGATTCGCCGTCGACACCGTTGCCTTTCGGTGCCGCTTAGCACAGCACTTATCTTAGTTGGTGCCACCGCAACCAATGCAGTAGGTGGAGTATATGAATTGCTCATGAAGGTTGAAGCTGCACTCCGTAGACGACGAGGCGCCACATGCTAATTCGACACGAAGCCAAACCATGTATGCAATGATCCAACACCAGGCTATACCGCGTTGCAGCATCCACTGCGCTGTGACTACTGAAGTGCTCTCTGTCGGCACACGTTAATGTCAAGCTACACGGCTCCTATAATATTTGGGGTTTTACGTGCCAAAACCACTTTCTGATTATGAGGCACGCCGTAGTGGAGGACTCCGGAAATTTTGACCACCTGGGGTTCTTTAACGTGCACCTAAATCTAAGCACACGGGTGTTTTCGCATTTCGCCCCCATCGAAATGCGGCCGCCGTGGCCGGGATTCGATCCCGCGACCTCGTGCTCAGCAGCCCAACACCATAGCCACTGAGCAACCACGGCGGGTTACACGGCTCCTATCTCCGTCACACAAGCTGATTGGAGCACTCCCGAAGGTACCAGGCGTACACAGGTAATATCCTTGCGCTGCTTTACATAGTTGCAGGAATAACTGGCTGATTAATTGGGTATACACTGGATAGTTCTACTTTTGATGGCTACTTGATATGGTACATCAATACGTGACATGTTAGGGCCTGTGCGCTGGCACGTCGTATACCGCAGATTACTATTGCAGTTACCACAATTATCCGTAATAGCCACCCTAACCGTGATTACGCAGCCAACATGGCAGCACCCATTCAGCCCAGACCGCCCGCGTCGACCCGAATTCATGCTTGTTACTGGCTATCAGTCCAGTCAGAAAGAAAGAAGCGGCAAAATCAGTCATTGCTAAGTCTCATATCAAGCTGAGGTCGAATCATTAGGCATGTTTTGTCGTAATTATTGAGATCGGCTGTTTGTTTCCACGCTACTAGGACTACGGACACGGCACCGAGCCGTAAAACTGGATTTATGTCTACTTAGCAGATGGCACCACCGCATTAGCATTGGTGATGCGTTGACGATGACGAACGCTATAAGAGCCTAATTGTCCAGTGCAACATTAATTTACTATCCCGCTCTGGCATGATACGTGTTGACCTTAACGAGCAAACGCCAAGTAGTTGCCGAGCAGACGGTGTGGCGCAGGCGTACATGTGTAAGCGCATTCGCACGTACTACTTGCTAAGGAGGCTAACTGCGGCGAAAGCGTACAGGTAAAGCGAAGCCCTGCTGTCGCATGCATGTAAGCGCAGCTTGTGGTTACGGGGTTAAAACATTTTCTGCGTCAATCAACCAATCATGGAGCATGTAACAGGACGGCAAGCAGACGCTGAGCAGATGACGTGGAGCGGATGGGCACATCTCCAGTGGCATTCGGCCTTCTATGGGCTAAGAATTCGTGATGCTTCCACAGTGCGGCAACCCGGCAGCCATTTTACTCCTTGGCGCGACGCCATAGCCGTTACATCCGCTACGTAGTGAATAGTCGACCCCGGTATGAAACGCTTTCGTATTAAAAACAGACAAATTTAATATATAGGTAGATGGATCTGACATGTGTCACACGAGTGTCTGTAAAAACCGCAAGAAAACCTATTAAGAGCTACGCAGAGCATGCACAGTTTTCTAAACTTCGAAATCAGAAATTTTTAAGCGCTAAGGTTAAACAGCAGAAAAAGGGCTAAGTTATGCAGCCATGCGGATGGGCGAAGCGTTAGGTATTGCAGCTTGGTACATGGCTGCCATGCACCAATAATACAAAACGGAACGGAAGACCATGCAAAGAATATACCAGGCAATAATGCAAGCGCATAAAACGTGCTGCGGGAAAGAAATGCACGTGAAGCTTGTGTGATGCGACGCTGTCAATGCTAAATTGTGGTCGTTAGGCACAATCGTGCTCACGTGAGATGCAACGTGGTGTCCATGGCCGACAGAGTCCCAAGAACGTGCGGTGGTGCCGACATACAAGTAGTCGGTTTAATTAATGGCAACAGTTGAAACGCCGTTTAGTCCTTTCAGTTTTCGTGCGTCCTCGGCAACGTGCGATTACGCACATCGTGTTGTAGCTTACAAGGCGGAAGTACTTTCGGTGCCGTAGTGACAAGAGATTGTGAGTCTGCTATTTCTGCGAAACGGTTGAGCCTGATTGGGACTTGATAAACCTCGACACGTAGGCATTTCTTTAATATGGGGCGAAACATGCGGCTGCTTTTGGTTCTCGTATCCGCAACTACACCACCATTTCTTAGAAGCAATTTCACATCAAAGGATAAGCTGAACAGCAGTGCTGCGTAACTTGCCTTTCGTACACGATATAGTGCGCATGAAAGGCGGTGCGCGATAACATGGGCTCGCGTTCGACAATGACCCGCTGTACAGAAGCCAGGTGGAGTTTCTAGAAATCATGTTTCCGCATAAAATAACGCTATAATGCACAATATAATCGAATATGCCAAACATTCACACTAATGATTGAAGTAAATCCTGCAAAGAAGAATAATTTAATCAACGAATCAAGCACGTCATAGCAATCGCCTCACGTCATCGTAATGTGCCATCTGAATATGGCTTCATGCTTGCTTGCAACGACAGCGGTTGATCATCACGCAATGAGGTATCTCACGCAAAAGTAATTGCTCCATACCCCGTGGGTTTCGTAACAAAAAATACGTATCCCGCGCACTGTAGGAATCAGTGCAAGCTAAGCTTTTGTAGTTTTTTTTTTGTGAAAGACACTGTTCATATTTAGCAACCCCCATTTGCAAGTGTAAAGAATATGGCCTTGCTAGACGTTTTCCCACCTGGAAGCACCTCACTAAACAAAGACTTCTGTCGTTCGAACAAGCGCGTTCCACACAAGACGACTAAGGAACTTTGTAACGACGGGGGTATGACGACGGCGGCGTGACCAATCACATGGTGACAGTGGGATCATGAAATTGGAATGATGACGATGAGATCAATGTGATAGAACGACCCTGAAGAACGGCATGAAGACGGCAGTGTGACGACGACGCAATGATGACGATGGAATGATAAAAAAGGAAAGAGGTATGGCGACAATAGACGTGTGACGCTGAAATGACGACGACCATATGACGAAGACGGCGTGACGGCAACATGGAAATACGTGAATAATGATGGTAGAAACGACGACGGAAAGACTGCTGCGGTATCATGGAGGCTGTACAATTCAGAATGCATGACGGTGACTGCATGACGACAACGCAGTAACGACGATGGCGAGACGACGGCAAAATGAAGATGGCTGCACCATGATAATGAAATAACGACATCGTGGGCCGTATTCTGAAACGATCCACTTCGGCATTACTATCCCGTCGACGACAGTCACATTCAATAAATTAACGAGCGGCTTACCTGTGACATGGGCATGCGCTACCAACAAGTGCTCTCGAACGCTTCACAACGCGCCCGAGAGCGCACCGTGCTAGTGCAGAACTGCTCGGCTGTGTTTTTTCAAGTGTAATGACCGCAGTACGGGTTCTGCGCACTCACTATAATTGGTTACGGCCGCATTAGATCAAGTAAATTGGAAAAGGAATTGTGAAATGTTTCATTTTATTGAATAAATTGTGCTATAACTCAAGCGGTTGCGAAATACATTTTTGATAATGTTATCATGCGACACACTGTTTCTGCGTCTGTGCGTCAGCCATCGTGCACCGCCAAACCGGCACCGTCTGGCCTCTCTCAACTACTCTTCACCACGAACCGGACATCACCAACACACAAACAGCGCGTTGCTCATGGTGGCGCTGCCTGCTGTTCCAAGACACTGTCAACGAAACACATCACTTTCACAAGGCAAACAATGCCGTAGCCGATCAACAGTCAAGAAACACCGCTGCGCAGAACTACGTCCAGACCGCCATCAAAAAATACTATAATCTTATCATCATCAGCGTCGCTACGCCCACTTCTCGAACTACCCAGTTCATGTACTAATTGTGGCCATGTTGTCCCTGCAATCTTCTTAATCTCATCCGTCCACCTAACTTTCTGCCGCCCCCTGCTACGCTTCCCTTCTCTTGGAATCCAATCCCTAAACCTAATAAGAATAATAATAATATTTGGGGTTTTACGTGCCAAAACCCCTTTCTGATTATGAGGCACGCCGTAGTGGAGGACTCCGGAAATTTTGACCACCTGGGGTTCTTTAACGTGCACCTAAATCTAAGCACACGGGTGTTTTCGCATTTCGCCCCCATCGAAATGCGGCCGCCGTGGCCGGGATTCAAACCTAAATGACAATCGATTATCTTCATTCCTTATTACATGCCCTGCCCATGCCCATTTCTTTTTCTTTATTTCAAGTAAGATGTCATTAAACCGGGTTTGATCCCTCAACTAATCGGCTCTCTTCTTATCCCCTCTTAACGTTACACCCATCATTCTTCTTTCTATAGCTCGTTGCGTCCTCCTCAATTTAAGTAGAACCCTTTTCGGGAGCCTCCAGGTTTCTGCCCTGTAGGTGAGTACTCGTAAGACAGCTGTTATACACTTTTCTTTTGAGGGATAATGGCAACCTGCTGCCAAACGCACCCCAGCCCATTCTTATTCTTCTGATTGTTTCAGCCTCATGATCCAGATCCGCGGTCACTACCTTTCCTAAGTAGATATATTCCCTTACTACATTCAGTGCCTTGCCACCTATCGTAAACTGCTGTTCTCTTCCGAGGCTGATAAACATTGTTTCAGTTTTCTGTAGATTAATTTTTAGACCCACCCTTCTGCTTTGCCTGTCCATGTCAGTGAGCATGGATTGCAACTGGTTTCCTGAGTTACTAAACAAGGCAATATCATCAGAGAATCGCAAGTCACTAAGGTATTCTCCATTAACTCTTATCCCCAATTCTTGACAACCCAGGTCTCCGGATACCTCTTGTAAACACGCTGTGAATAGCATTGGACAGATCGTATCTCCCTGCCTGACGCCCTTCATTATTGGGATTTTGTTGCTTTATGAAGGACTACGGTGGCTGTAGAGCCGCTATAGAGATCTATCATTATTCTTACATACGGCTCGTCTACACCCTGATTCCGTAATACCTGCGTGACTGCTGAGGTTTCGACTGAATCAAACGCTTTCTCGTAGTCAATGAAAGGTATACATAACGGTTGGTAATATTCCGCACATTTCAAGATCAGAAACTGTCAACTCTTTTATGTATACTACACTGCACCACCAACCAACCACGAAAAGACGTGTTCGTTTACTCTTGGGAGCACCCAACAACACTCTGACGTCAAATTGATTAGAGCGCAACTACTAGATGGCACTATTTACGGTTTTGCTAAAAAAAAAAGCCAGTCCGCGCGCGCAGTTGGCGGAGGTATGGCAAAAGTGATAGTATCACCTAAGTGGATGATTAGGGAGCATACAGCCCCATAATTGCGACGCCGCGATGACCTTGCGGCAACAACGGCACGACCACAGCATCAGGAAGCTATGACGACTTGCGGAATGACAACGGGTGCATAATCATGAAGCATGAAGATGGTGGAATGACGAAGACAGCATCAAAAGAAAGAATGATCACAATGGAATTAGGACAATGAAAGCATGTCCGTGGTGTCGGTCGCTCACTGGTTCACGACCGCCGCCGGCACCCGCAAAGGGGGTCCCGACCAAACCGCCGATCTTAATATAAGTTATAAAAAGAACATAGTATGCCTGTTGTTGATTAGTACGGCTGATCTAGTACTACGGCTGACTGTTGACGAATTGCTAAAATCACTGACTCGCTTTTGAGAACATAAGAGAGAGTGTGTTAGGTGGCATTGGTGCTCTACGTTTGTGGCTTACTGTATTTGCTCGGGATAAAAGTGACCTCTGATGTAGAAGTGTGATATAGCTTGATGGAGTCGTAAACATGTAAAAAAGCACTGGTCGAGGGTCTCCCAGATATCATGTTTGTGTGGACAACAAGTTATCGGGTGTACGCTAAAATGACAGAACGAATACTGAGAGAAAAGTAAGGTGTCTCAGGCAAGTGTATAGAGTGATCACAAGGGAAATATCACGGGTTTGTTTGGGAGTTATTATACACATAGTGTTCTATAGAGTCGTTGCCTACCCGAAGGCCCGAATTCCTTTGTATACCGCTCGCCTGTGCTTTTATTTTCTTTGAATTCTTTTGCAGGCAGGCAAATAATGTTCCTGAACTTAGCGTCCTTATTTCTGAAACTCCCAAATACGCACTACGCTAAGCAATACTACTTTCATTGAAAACCTACAGGGGCTTATCCTTCCTTCAAAACAATTCATAATATAACTTCACAACACTTCCTTCTGAAAACTACAGTGACGAATGTTTGATGATACACCCTAAGCGATTCTAAGTTTTTAAGTACTTATAAACTTGTAATCCTACCATGTGCACAAGTCGTCTACGTTATTAAACGTTTCCCATACCTGTATTTCAGGTCAGCTCAATCTAGTCATACGTCAGATTCACGTACAGGACAGTCATCTCCCGATTATAAAGACGCTAAGCAAGCAGGAAGATTACTCGACGTGTAAGCGATGTTTATTGCACAACAGCGAACTCCCATATCAAATACTATTTTAAATGCTTGCGTACAACGAAATTACGTGTACTTCTCTACTTACGGAGGCTCTATCGACTCGGCAGAACCTAGAGAAGAATAGAGTGGCGTGAGTAATCGCGATATCACAACATAGAGCATTTTCTTGCGATGGTCACACATCTCAATCAAAACAACAATTACACTAGATATAGCCCAAGAGCCAGTAACTATCCCTAACACAAGCTCCAGCCCTCTCCCCCACCGCCCAAAAAAACGTTAAGAATGACGGTATGGTCAAATTATCCATCGCTTCGTACTCTTTTGGGCAAAGCAAATTATTTATGAATTATTTGTTGGTACTGCTACATATACCACCGACTGAAAGTATAACCGATTATGCCCCCTTACTCTCCCACAATGTAAATGCCACCTAGTGCAGTCCTCGCTTCGAATTACTGCTTTGAGAAACCCTTTTCTACTTTGATTGGACCGTATTTTTTAACAATGGAAAAACATTTGCCGCCCTAGAACTGATATGGCTCGTGTTTCTCAACATGACATGCGGCAGAAGTCATGCTATTTCGAAAGAACAACAACCAAATGGGAGACTGAGGTTGCTCGCAAAGCACCGTAAACCACGGCTTCCTGAGCCTAAAGCATCACGGGGAGTACAGTAACCACGGACGCATCAGCGACCGAGCGAGTTCCAAGCCGGCTGCAAGAATCGGAGGCAGTTTCTGTATTTGAATGCAGATCTGTTTGGTGGTGTGTCTTTAAAAAGGGTTGCAAGAATACATTTTTCCAACATGAAAACACAGGCAGTAGTTTACCAAGAAATCACCGGTATTTTTAAGGCAGAAAATTGGGCTGGTTGCTGTTGATGCATTTGCTGGGATATGGTTATTAACGCAAAGAAGACTAACGGACTGACTGATAAGACCGTCCTGTCCCACCGTATTTCCGTTAGTCTTGTTTGCGCTAGTAACCATGCCACCGCAAATGCATCGGTATTTCGTACGCATTTAAAAGGAGCACACAGTTAAGCACGTCCAATCATAAACTTCCCGTGCCTTCCTAATGAACGACGCCTATTGGTATTCAACACTGTCTGAGTGGCACTTTAGAGACGCATTGTCCTACAAAAATATGTGCACATTCTACTACACACATTCTACACATTCTACATTCTACAGATAGATTCTATTCTTTATCCTCCACTGTTTAATGGCGGCTCGGCGATAACCTGGGGAGCGCCGATGAGAGTTGCACCTACACTGTAAACGAAAATAAACCCATCTGGGAGTTTTTAGCACGCGATTTTAACAGGACCTAAAGCACCCCCATCCTCGAATATTTACTCCGATGTATAGGAGCAATACGGCGGCATTCCGGCGTTTCACTCCATTGGCTAGCTGGCGAAATGACACGATTTTACTCCGTTTCAAAATCCTGTGAAAGCTCCGACAGGGAGATTGAAAAACTCCCTCCTCCGAAACAGGTTGGTCACGGGGTGCTTCCCATCAGGCTGTGCGCCGCGCCAGCGAGCGGGCGTGTTCGGCGGAGCCGGCAGTACTCATGGCTGACGGTTTGTTTACATCTGTGAAATCGCGTTCCGTGACAGCTTTTCGTCAATTCGCATCCCGTATTTCCTTCCAGAAATTGTTATAGGCGTGCCTGAGGCTCATTGTATCTCAGCATCAAGTACGTTAGCTGTGATCCCTTTGCTTGCTAACAACGATTAATGCAAGCCCAACGCTTCGTATTGCAGAAAAAGGCTCACAATGCGAACGGAAATAACTCCCAGGTGGAAGTCATGTAGCGACATCCCTCTTGGGAGTTTATTATGCTCCGTATGATCGGAGTAGAATTTTTACTCCGTGCAAGCGCAATTTACGGGTAGAACCATCGGAGTTTTTTTACCTTTTCTAATTTCTTTGTTTGCACTCAACGGAGTTTTTTCGAGGTGCCGCGGGAGTATAAAAAGAAGTATCGTGTTAGTTTGCGCGAAGATTTCTATATGCAGAGGCTACTAGTCAAATTTCTAAATATGCACACAAGACCACGTCAAATTAAACAAAACCAGTCAATGAAAGCACATAAATCATGACATACATAACCATTTGAGAACCGCCCAATGGAGAACTTTGAAATACATACAACGTACACGCGACACACAAGAAGCAACGCTACCAGTATATATAGCCACGATACGGTGTGCCCCGCAACTGCCTAGCGAGCAGCTGTACTGTTTTCAAAATTATGGCTCACATGCTCGTTTATACTAGACCTGGCTCTCTGAAGTTAACAGAAAACCTTAATCAAATGAAACTGTCGATTCAGAATACCTTGAAAAAGGTAATGGCGTAATTTTTCAAAATTAAAATGCTATACTTAGGTGCTGAAGCGACTTCGCACACTGCCGGCGCTCGCAGCCAAAAAGTGGTGCGTTGGTTACAGTAAGCAAGAAAAATGTAAGAGCGTGGGCTTCATGGCAAAATTAATTTTGTTCGAAATAGTGGTAGCTTAGCAAGAATTTATTACGTGTATGACCCGCAGCCGTCGACGTAACACCGAGAAGTGCGTAGTCATACATTTTCTAGACCGCACTATTGCTCAGCGTCCAAGCAATGTCTCTCGTTTGGAAAAAGGAGCTACATCGCTGATCTGTCGAGCGAATCCTCACACTCGGAGACAGCAGGCATGCTTCCAAATCAGTGTCTGGGATAGAGCATAATGTTAATGCAATATCGGAAGCAACGACGGACCAAAACCAAAATGCACGATAACAATTTCATTCACATCGCTACGTAAGCACTTTTATTTACAGTAAACGCATACCAATGTCCTACCGTTTTTCTTGGGCGGTCATATCCGTACACAGGTATACACAAAAACAGTTGCTCGCACTCCGGTCTTTCTGACTGACAACATAGCACCGCAACGAACTGGGAGTATGCCATTCATGTGCGACTGGCACGGATGTCGACGCTCGAACAGTCGCTGCTGTTGCCGTTGCTACATGGTCCTTTCAAACATTGCACCGGACGTTGTCAGTATGTACTCAGGAGGACATAAATATCGCATTTCGCGTACTGAAGAACAAAAACCATGGTCACACAGCGCAAAAACACAGTCAGAAACCTGTGCAGGCATCACGCGCCAGTGAGAAAACCTCTGTGTAAATACACAAGCCTTTTTGCGCACTTGGAAACGTCGCGCTTGCATTCATCGTTATCAGCAAAGTGATCACAGTTAATGTACTTGAAGCTGAGTTGCAATGAATGAGCTTCAGGAAATTCAAGAACAGGTGTCACGGAACGCCCCTTCCCAGATGTAAGCCATGAGCACTGCCGACTCTGCCGAACGCGGCCCGTCGCTGGCGCGGCGCTCAGCCTCATGGAAAGCGCCACCGGACCAACCTGTTTCAGCGGGGGGAGTTTTCTTAACCCTGTCGGAGTTTTATAGGAGAACTATATTCTGAAGCGGAGTAAAATTGCGTCATGTCGCCTTAATCCTTCTGCAGCTAGCCAACGGAGTGAAACGAGGGAATCCCGCTGTATTGATCCCATATACCGGAGTAAATATGCGACAATGGGTAGGTTTTAGGTTACATCACCTGTTAAAAATTCCTAGGTGGGTTTATTTTCGTTTATATAGACGTCGGCCTTTCAAACGTTGCACCGGCCCTTGTCACCATGTACCCACAAGGACATAAAGGTCGCATTGCACGTACTGAAGAACACAAGCCACGGTCACGCAGCACGAAAATAGTTAGAAACCTGTGCCGACATCATGAGTCAGCAGCTTCGAGGTATACCTAAGCCTTTTTCCGCACTTGAAACGTTGCTCTTGCATTCATCGTTGTCAGCAAATTGATCACAGCTAACGTACATCAAGCTGAGATGCAGTCAGCTTAAGGCACGCCTATAAGACTTTTTGGAAGGAAATACAGGAAAAAAATTGACGAAAAGCTGTCACGGAACGCCACTTCACAGATGCAAAAGAACCGTCCGGCACGAGCACTGCCGACTGCGCCGAACGCGGTCAGTCGCTGGCGCGGCGCACTTCCTGATGGGAAGTGCTACGTCACGAACCTGTGTCGGCGGGGGGAGTTCTTTAATAAAAAACTCTTTGTCGGAGTTCTCAAAGGAGAACAAGATTTTGCGGCGGAGTCAAATCGCCTCATGTCGCCCTAATCCACCCGCAGCTAGCCAACGGAGTAAAACGACGGAATGTCGCCGTATTGCTCCCAAGTATCGGAGTAAATATGCGAGAATGGGTAGGCTTTAGGGCACATCACCTGTTAAAAACTGCTAGGTGGCTTTATTTTCGTTTACAGTGCAGGCATACTTCGAAGCTGCTTATTGACTCGTGATGTGGGCGCAGGTTGCTGGCTGTGTTTTGGCGCTGCGTGACAGTGGTTTGTTTTCTTCAGTCCCTGCAATGTGACTTTTATGTCACTGTGGGTACATGCCGACAACGTCCTATGTATTGTTTCAAAGGACCGCGTTGCAATGACAACAGCAGCCACTGTTCGAGCAACGACGTCCGTGCTTGTCGCACGTGAATAGCATACTCCAAGTTCGTTGCAGTGCTGTGTTGCCAGTGAGAAAGACCGGAGTGGAGGCAACTATTTTTGTGTATCTGTGTACGGATATCCTCGCCCAAGAAAAAAATCTCAGCGCCCTTCCACTCTGTGAAGACGGATGACCAGCGAAGCTCTGTATGTGGGCCCCTTATTGGAGAACTGCACCTCCGCCGCGGGTCGGCGCGGCATTGCACTATCTTCGGGATCGGTCCACGCATGGGGACTGCTTAACGACTGCTTCAGCTCCGCCGTGGGTCGGGTGGGTATTGCACTTTCTGAGTCAGCCCACGAATGCGGAGTGCTTAAAGGGAAGCTGAAGGGGCTTTCAATTTCCATGAATTGCTGGGGTTGGGAAGAACCGACATATTCATATACGGTTCTGAATTTTTTTTCTTTGTTTTGCTAATATAAGGGGCAGAAATAGCTTTCTAAATCCCCCCCCCCCCCCCCCCCCCCCCGCGGACACGCCCCCGTCGCTTCCCGGAGCGCCGGGTGAGGTGGTTGCCAGAGGAGAGAACCGGCGAGAGTGACATCACTCGCGGGGACCGTACTGCCGGACCGGCGTGCTGGCATGTGCTGGCATGTTTCTTCCCGTCCTGCGCTTTACTAAACGACGCTACGAGAGATATGCCGCCGCTGACGTTTGTTTTGCGATTTTGGTGAACTGTGCCTCCTTTCTGTGCTGCGTGAATGCCTACAGCCAGGGGCGCCTAACCTGCCCTCGTTCTGTGCACATTCGGCTTTGCGAACACAGGCGTCCGAGACGATGTGGTGTTTCACATGTTCCCGAAGGACAAGAAACTTGCAGCGCAGTGGGTCCGTGCGGTGGGGAGAGATAATTTCGTGCCGACGAAATCAAATGTGCTGTGCTCGGCGCATTTCCGCGACAGTGGTTATCTGCGGAGCTTGACAACGATGCGGGAAATCGGTATTCCAATTAAATCGGCGCGACTGAAGCCCGGCGTTGTTCCGTCTATATTCTCCCACAAGACAAACACCTTGCCGCCTCCAAGAGCGGCCTTCGCCAAGAGGAGAAAGGGTGAGATAAGGTTTTTAATGTGCACACGGGCAATGTTTTAAACAGATGATCACCTGAGTGTCGAACAAACGGCCTTACAGCGGCCTTTGACGAAGCGAGGTGGAGGCACAGCCGGGAATATGCACATGCGTGCAAACAGCTTGCCGTTTTCATCCTGTTTTTCCCCTCCGCTGTGTCCCGGAACACTCTACTACGGCTGTTTGTTCGGTGCTGTTTTGATACGGTGAAATAACTGACCGGGGGTACGCTTGTGCATTATGTGATATTCGCTATTTGTCCTACCACACGTGCCCGCAGGTTTAGCTGTTCAGCATTCGTGTTCAAATCGCACGACATGAGGCGTTACGGTAATATTTTCATGCTCGCGATACAGTAGTCGAACTCGGTGTGTAAAAACTTCGTTCCGTAGAGTTCGCACTCACAGCTTGCTACCAGCAGCGAAATGCCGCAAAAACAAGCGTCGGCACAGCCGCACCCGTGACAAGGCGAACGGGCTCAAACGAAGTAACGTTGCGAGGTATTGAACTTGTCAGCGTTCGACGTCGTCTAGCCCAATACAGGCATCGCTGCTGCACAAAAAATGTTTTCTTGCCTTTGTACCTAGAGAACTAGCTATGTATCAGGCATGACAAAATTATTATTTGAAACTAATTATATTACATTACTCACTACTTTCTTATTACGCTCATCGATTTGAATTACATTACCGATTACCGCTTTCAAAAATGCTATTACTTTACGATTGCTTCCAAAAAGTTGCCATGCATGCAAGAAGCAAAAAGCAAAATTTAAAGGGACGCCAACCTTTCTTCAAGGTTAATGGAATACATCATGTAACCGCACTAAAAAGCAAGGGACAAAGAAGGAACACACAAGACAGGCACGGTCCGCGCCTGTCTTGTGTGTTCCTTCTTTGTCCCTTGTTTTTTAGTGCGGTTACATGATGCATTCCATTAACGACCACCAACTAGCCCGCTTATCCCTGTTAAATATGCTTCTTTCTTCAAGGTAACATACACTGGCCAGCATTTCATGCCCTCCCCCCCCCCCATGTTCCTCCACGACACCTCACGACACTACCAACGTTCTGGCACCGTACACAACTTACTGGTGCATATTTAACGCCATTAATAAATTACTTCAGCCATGAAATTACAGACACCGAATAATTAACATTACTAAATCAATAGACAACTAATCTATCACATAAATTACTGAAAAAGTATTTCAATTACTGGAAGTAATCGAACTGTTCTCATGTTTGCTCATATGCTGAAATTCATGACATCCATGCCTTGCACTCTTTCAGGTTCTAGCAGAGCACCTTGAGAATCGAGCCCCTGATGAACCTGTTCCACTACCATCACCAATCGAAGAGTTTGAAGCAGCCAGTGTGACACAGGCAGATAATGTTGAAGAGCTTGAAGTAGCCAAACGCGGCACTTATGTTCGCGATCGTGTATCAACACGCAAAAAACCACGGAACTTTAGACAAGCAGCGGGAAGGTGCTTGACATCGCGTAATTGCACCCGTGTTTACAATCTAATGAGAAGTTAGTGTTTCGGCATTCTTCCAGCAGCAAGTTCCCAGTGACACTTTAGCGCATTTTTTCTCCTGTCATTGGAACGTGCAGCTACATGAAAAAAAAAAGAACATACGTACCAGCTAAGATTTCCAACGCGCGAGAAGGTGCGCACATCGCTCTCGCTGTTGGCACACTCAACATCGTCGTTGCCGCCATCGTTTTCCGTATCGGCTGTCGGTTTGAGCATGTACGGCGAAAATACAAGCTGTCCGAGACAGCGAGAACGTTCCATAATGCTTACAACTCAGCTATGAAGCCAGAACAGAACAGCATGCTACGCTCTGAAACGGTGGCGCCGACCGGCGACGGCCGCGAATGACGTCACAGCGGCCCCGACCAATCACGGGAAACAGCGGCGTTAGCGTGATGCCCCGAGGCGCTGGTGCGCGTTTTCTTAAAAAAACAGCCGCTTGCGTTTGTTTCCGCCCGTTTTGAAACAGATATTCGTGTTCAGGGGACTCAAAACTGTAGAATGCCGCAGAGAACTCATTTTTTTCGAAAAGTGTTTCAGCTTCCCTTTAACGCCTGCTTCACCTCCGCCGCGGGTCAGCCCGGCATTGCACTATCTTCGGGAACGGCCCACGTATGGGGAGTGCTTAACGCCTGCTTTGCCTCCGCAGCGGGTTGGCTCGGCATTGCACTATCTCCGGGATCGGCCCAGGTATGGAGAGTTTTTTGCTTACCACAACGACACGATAATTTCCTTCGACGGCAGAGGTACACCACTTCGCTGTAAAACGGTAGGACATAAGTATGCGTACTCTAAGTAATGCTTCATACTCAGCCATGTGAATCTAACTGTTATCTATCATTTCGGTTTTGGTCACGTCGTTGCTTCTAATATTGCATTGACATCATTTTCTGTCCCAGACACCGATTGAGAAGCACGCCTGCTGGCTCCGAGTGTGAAGATTCGTTCAACAGATCAGCGGTGCAGCTCCTTTTCACGAGCGAGAGAGGATGCTTGGACGCTAAGCAAGTAGTACAGTCTAGAAAATGTATGACTACGTAATTTTCACTGTTACGTCGGCGGCTGCAGGACATGCTCACACGCAATAAATTATTGTTACGCTACCACTGTTTCATACAAAGTTAATTTTACACGCACTTACATTTTTCTTGCTTACTGTAACCAACACACCACTTTTTGGCCGTGAACACCGGCAGTGTGCGAAGTCGCTTCAGCACTCACAGAACTCTTTCAAGGTATTCTGAATTGACAATTTCATTTGATAAAGATTTTCCGTTAACTTCAGAGAACCAGGTCAAGTATGAGCGAGCATGTGAGTCGTTATCTTGAAAACAGTACAGCCGCTCGCTAGGCAGTTGCTGGGTACACCTATCGTGGCTATGTATACTGGCAGCGGGGCTTCTTGTGTGTCGCGTGTACGCTGTATGTCTTTCAAAGTTGTCCATTGGGCGTTTCTCAAATGTTTATGTATGTCATGATTTTATGTGCTTTCATTCACTGGTTCCGTTGAATTTGACGCGGTCTTGTGTGTATATTTAGAAATTTGACTAGTAGCCTCTGCATATAACCATCTTAACGCAAACTAACGCGACACTTCTTGTTACACTCCCGTTGTACCTAAAAAAACTCCGCCCCAGTGCAAAATAAAAAGGTGGAAAAAAACTCCTATGGTTCCATGCAAAACTTCCGCTCGCACAGAGTAAAAATTTTTCTCCGATCATACGGACCATAATAAACTCCCAATCCGTGGGTTCACTGGAGGACAAGCATTATACGGCCACTTGGAAGTCATTTCCGTTTACAGTGCAGCAGACGGATTTAGTAATGGAGAACGCTCTCTTCACCGTGTCGTTATTTGTGCGCTGCAGCACGGAAAGTAAGGAACAATGTGATAAAACGATAATCCTTTGGCATGTCTGCCATGGCTCCGCGAAAAGGTGCGCATACGTGCAGAGGGTCACTGTATTATAATTCACGCCTGTGTATTAGGTGGCACGGCAAAGTGTTGTCTAAGGAACAAATTTGAATGAGATGCTTCCATTTTACGCTAGAAAACCATAAAATGGTTTTATGGCAAGCCGTAGGGGAGGACTCTGGAATAATTTTCGCTACCTGTGGTATTTTAACGTGCATCCAATGCACGGTACACAAACGTTTTTACATTCCTCCGGCATCTGCATGCGACCGCCGCAGCGTGGATCAAATCAGCGGCCGCAAACTGAGTAGAGCAACGCCATAGTCCCTGGGCTACCGCAGCATCTATCGCGTATCGAGCAAGCTATCACTGACGCTTAGTAGTAGCAGTCTTTACCATGAGGTTTATGAGGAAAGCTTCGACATGATGGCTTTAGCACGAAATAGACTAAAAGAAGAAGTACCATAACTCAATACGTGGTCTGTCCTACATATCGCACGCGTTCGTGCTCTTATGCGTTTTCATCGCGTCGTTGTTCATCCGAAAGCCCACTGTGCTATCGTCGATTACGTATTTGTTTTGCGTCGAAACTAATAATGAGGTTTAACTTCTGTACTGTTCGGGTAAACGAAACGCAGTGAGGCTAGCTCTCAGGCTCCTGAACACAGCCTGAGCTCAGTCATTCATGGATGTCTCACGCAAAAAGATTAAAACAACGGAACCTGCGTGGCACACGTAGTTAATTGTACTACATTATAGAGAGGTTTAGCTTGTCCAGTATTTGGGTAAACGCAGGCGGTGGGGCATTGGGCCGGAAGCGTAAACGGGGAGTGACCTAGAGCCACTGGAAACAATTTCAGAGTACCGGATTCGTTTTCCCCGCGCCGCCGACGCGTTCATTGTCCCAACCGTACCACGTGACTTTGGGGTGCCACATACCTTTCAAGCGCCGGGCGGGCAAGCTGACTTATAACGCAGGCAGCGCAGGTTCCCTACGTTTTTTTTTTTTTTTTTGTGTGTGTGTTCCGATTGTCGCGCTCGCATTTGACTGCAAGGAAATCACGCCTGGCTGCTGCGCCTTCGGATGCCGCAACCGAACTGAGTTCGGAAAGGCTTTTGCCTAGATTCCGACCGGGAAAAATGACCGAGAGCGTCGTTCTGCGTGGTTCCACAGAATCGACCGGGGGAACTTCAAGCCTACAAAAAACACGTGCAAGTGCGAGTTATAAGTACACCTTGCTTGTGCTTTTCGGCACTGTTTTAGAAGATATTTAAGCGAAGTGCACGCGGTGTTAGCGATGCTACGAAATAGGAGTTCAGACGCGGGTACACGTGTACGCGTTTGTTGCTCAACACACGCGGTTATTCCGTGCTCGTGGCACGCGAAGGCACATTTGTCGCGCGATAATTCCGCGTCCTCACGTGCACCAGGTACTCGCATGATTTCTCCGCGCACGTGAGCGCCCTCTCGCCTCGAGTCACTCGACCCATATGGCACTTGTTTTTGGCAGATCGTGACGATCGCAGTCAATAACAACATGGTCAATGCGAGGCCCGTGATACCTTCTTTTTCCACTTATCCTTTGCTCATTTATACATACGCATTTCGAGCTTGAAACCAATGGCCAGGTGATATTCACAAGACATGCTTCAAATTTTGAGCTTATAAGTCGAGCACATGCAATGAACTGAAGTCAGCATACATATTATGTTTTATGTTGAAATGCTACGGTGCACACACAAAAAATGTTGTGCTTGATGCATAACAAGAAATATAAAATAACAGAACCCTCAGTAGCTTTAGTTTCACTCTGTCACTATGCACGTTACATAAACCACTCTAAAAGCACAAGAATTTTATACATCGCCTATGTAACTTAGAAAAAAAAAGTAATGCGCCACGAGCGGGCGTTCCTGCTTTTCTTTTACAAAGGCAGCAAATATTGGCAGTCTAAGAAAACAATCATAAATAAGTTGAGAAGAGTAGCCGCTCATGAACGCACTAGACAGCCGCGTTCATAAATCGCAATGTAGCAAACTCTCGCTCATTATCAGTGTACAGAAGTACATATACGTTGCTGTAATCCCGCAAATGTCTCATATTGACCTTCCACAAGATTTAGTGCGTAAAATGGTAATCGAAGTTGGTTTTTACGCCTTCTGTGCACAGATCGGCTTACGCGATCATGGCCAAATACCGGTGCGCACACGTAAGTCGCAGTGTGTCGTGCGTATACGGCGGACGAAGTCGCCCGGCAGAATCGAGAACGCGCGGTATCCGTTTACAAACTAAATTAAATGTATCCGATTTAGCTTGTAAAATTACACAATGAACGTACGTGCCTGTGACACTGTCAGGTGTTAGTTTCGTCCTACTTGGAAATATTCAATAGAAGCCAACGGCGGTCCACGATGTTCATGCCCAAAACCACAAGCTTGCCTCCTTCTGACTCGAGGTGACGAAATGTTTCCTTCGTAGCCCGCTCCGCGGAAGGGGAAAAACCACGCGCATAAGCTCCCGATAGCAGCGCTAAGCTGCTGCCCACAATCGTAGCACATTTCTAGCAGTAAACACGATCGGGGTGCAAAACAACCACCTGCTGCATTACTTCGCACAAAATAACATTTTATTTTCGTTCTTAGCAGCCATTATCTCCGGGCACAAAGTATTTGTACTTCAGTAAACACTCAATCCGATGTGTCACGGAATGTCAAGCTCTTCCAACACGGCGGCCTTCCCACGACGCAGTCGGCTTGGAAGGTATATGGCGGTGGCCGCTCAGTGTTGCCAGTCAAATGCCGACCTTTGCGGTACTCTGAAATTTTTTCCAGTGACTCTAGAGCGACCTGCATGGGGCAGCCATCTCGTGGCGCAGAGCTCAAACAGACAAAAGCAGCTAATATTGCAGTAACCAGGTGTATTCTACTTTGCTGCGGTTGCAAATTTTTGGCAGCAACATGATTACGCAAGTGCGGAAAATTTACGCCATCAGCGAAGTAGAATACACTTGGTTACTGCAATATTAGCTCTTTTTCACTGTTTGAGCACTGCGCCACAAGGTTGCTGCACCATGCCGGCCGCTCCCGTTTACGCCTCCGCCCCAATGTCCATCCGCCTGCGTTTACCGGAATACCGGACAAGCAACATTTCTCTATTATGTCATACAATTCAACAGCGTGTGGAACGCAAGTTCAGCTGTTTTTGTCTTTTTGCGTGAGACATGCATGAATGATTGAGCTCAGGCTGTGTTCAGGAGCCTGACAGCTAGCCTCGCTGTGTTTCGGGATGCTGATCTTCCGTCTCACAATATTTGCTCTGATATCACAGCCTCGTTTCCTACCCTGTTTATATCCCCCTTCGGCAAGCATCGATATAGCCTACCAGCCTCGCACACTAATGCAAGGTCACTCCGCAGTGCAGTTCTTCTCGGAAGCTAACTTTTACGCAAGCTAAAGACTGGGTGCCGAGGTCCGCTGACTTGAACCAGCCTTTGTCGAAAGTACGAAGGCTCTCCCGACCATTCACCGCGTACGCGCTCAGCAATGGCGTGCAATTACGCGAAGCACTCGACACTGAACACTCCAGGATGGTGAGTACCCGACTTCCTTTCTTTGCCCGGTTTGTTGTCGACGACGACAACAGAGTGCGCTACTTCTGTTTCTGAAACAGATGACCTTGACGAATACAAGTCGATTCGTCCAAATATTGGCTCCAGCAACGTGGCTTATTATAGCATTGTTAATCACCCAAAAACGCGCATTGCCAACTAGTGCGGTGGCACTGAAAACGCCATTGAAGAAAGCGAGGACCTCGGAAATTGAACCACTATTTCGTATTCTGCCAAGGTAAAGATGGCTGGCTACAGCGCCTTCGCAATCAAAAGCTTCTATGATTTTCTCGAGTGAGATTACCGAGAGAAACGCCGGATACGTCGCGCCAGTCCTATATCTGGATTACCTATATACGTATGTCTATACGGGGTGATCATTCTGACGCGACAGCGTTAAGGCTCCCGTGTCGCAGAAAACCCAGCGTCGACGTCCCGGCGAAAACAATTTTCGAACCTCCCATACCCATTCCCTGCGCGTGACGCAATGAACTTACTGAACTAATTGAATTTCTCAAGTTAAAATACGTGGAAAAATCGTAAACTACAACTTACAACCTACAGACATGATAGCGCTGGATCGTAATTTGACTATACGAGAAAACAATTCTGTTCCGCAAAAATTCAAAGAAATCCGTTTTCCAACGTTTCTACCATTCGTAGGCCGGCCGTGGCGTTCACCATTTGCGCGCGCTGGAGTGCGGGTGTCTTGGGGGCCACGGAGCGGCACGCCCGGTTCCTTGCAATACCTCCAGCTGGCGCCCGCCTCCGCCGCATCGCGGCCCACGCAAGAGGCCGCGTTTATACCAGAAAGCCACCTTCGTGGATAGCGTTGTCGGCCAGCGTTTTCCGGTAAAGATTAGACAGCTTTAGCAGAGCGCTGACGGTCCGCTTCGCTCAGACCAGTGCGTCCTAAGGTTTTCAACACAGCTGTCTAGCGGGCGCGCGGGCGCATAGTGCTCACAACGCCCACCGCTGCATACGTTCCGTTACGCGACCGATTGAGCGGAGCGTTAGGGCGCGTCTACGGGTTGCTTTGTCGTTTTACAGCCTCGCTGAAAGGTCGTGCCTGGCGTCTCTGAAAGAGGCGCTTGTCAAAAATTGCCAGTGGCTAAGCTCGGGTATGCCAGGATATACGTAGCGAAAGCTTGATTGCAAGTCCAGGTTACTCTGGTTCTCTAACTATGCTGCGGCGTTTAGCCGGTCATTCTGCGCGCTGTTCGTCTATTTCATGGGCGATTCGTTTCCTCTTCATCTCGTTCCCGTGTCGATTCCAGGCCTCCTTCTGCTTATTAGAATTGTCGCCGTTCATACTGCCGCCTGAACTGTGGCAGCGGCGCACGCGAGCTCTCCTTTTCAATCCTCCGACATGTTATCAGGCATGCGACGCAGCTGGCGAAGCGAACGGAGGTGAGCGCAACGACAGGGAACGCGGGGTGACGTCATACCAAACGACGGCGGCGGAAAAGCGCGGCGCTGCGCAGCGGCGGAACACCTGTGGCTCGATGCTACTAATGGCACATACGCAGTATTGACTAGGAAGCAAGGGAGAGAGAAATATCCGCGGGGAGGCGCGTGTTGTGACGTTATGTGCCTCCTCCGAGCACCGCCACGGCGAAATCGCAAGTTCGCGGCCAGTAAAGCTTTCGCTTTAAAAAGCGACATCTACGCAGTCCATGCCGCCAGTGGCGCGTGGATCGTAAGCAACGGATCTGGTCGGATCGTAACGAAAGCGGAGCGAATCGTAAGCAACGCTGTACTAAAACTGTCTATTACCTTTAGATACGCCCCTGTTGCCGGGAAGCGTAAGAAGCAGTCAGGGATCTTTGAATGCTATTGCGTTCCACTCTTACAGGATAAGCTGAAGCGTCCTCCGTATTTTTTTTTTACGGAATTTTAAAAATCTCTTGCGACAGATAGAATAATTCTTGTCGTTCAGCTGGATTATTCTATGTGGCGGACACTGTTAGCACGAGAAATCGAAACCCACATTTCACTAATTACCCGAAATTCACGAATTAATTTCTTAATTACCTTACGGCACATATTACGGTTGTAGCTGGTGAAATTACAACATGTATCAACTTGAAACAAACGTCTGAGGATGACACCAGTTTCGAGACCATATCGGCCAAAGTACGAGATGACATACATGGGGGTTCCAGTTACTTGTGTGCTGCAACGCATAAAAGAGCATTTTGCTAAAGGATAAGCGGAACAACACTGCTTTCTAACGACTAGTTTGATGGCATATATCTCCGAACTGGTGTCGAACTGGAAATTCATTCTAAGTGCAAATGTCTTGCAAGGTCCCCAGCTAGAATTCGTTAATTGCCTTATGTACCATAAAGTTGTGAATTCGGTTGTTAATCAGTAAATCGATGATAATTCCTCGAATATGTGTTTCGCTTTGTCATTCAATTATTATCGGGCTTTATGACTAGTCTAGCTCAAGGACTAGAATTTTGGCATGTGCAACAAGCTACTTTTGAAAAATTCGTAAAAATTCGATATGACTGCACCGTATAGTATAGACATGCCTATACAGGTACCGGACCAACACGCCTTCCTATGATAAAACCTGGCACAAAATGTAACAACTATCAAAACAGAGGCAATTCAGGTTAGTTGGTAATTAATAGCCTTATACTGCATGACACAACAAATACGACAAGGGCAGACATTCGCAGTCACGCCCTTCGTTTGGCACTTTTGTGATAAGAGAACTCGCATAAATGTCTCGAAGGCCTCGCACCAAGGGTGTCATGCCTAGAACGCTTTGCATTAGTATGCGCTGGAAATATTCCGTGAGTGTGAGCTGTCGTGCAAAAATTCTGT